>NC_092725.1:56813184-57126434 GCF_047496885.1 Scyliorhinus torazame
AAAGTTGATAAGTCTCCTGGACCTGATATTGTACATCCCAGGGTGTTGAAAGGAGTTGCTATAGAGATAGTGGATGCATTGGTGATCATATTCCAAAATTCTATAGATTCTGGAATTATTACTGAAGATTGGAAGGTAGCAAATGTCACACCACTATTTAAGGAGGCAGGGAACTACAGACCTGTTAGCCATACATCAATAGTAGGGGAAATGCTAGATTTTATTCTAAAGGATGTTGTAAATGCACAATCATGACCTGTCTGGGTAAAAGCAAATTACTGTGAATTCTGGAATCTGAACAAATACAGAAAATGCTGGATAATCGTGGCAGGTCTGACAGCATCTGTGAAGAGAGAAGGGAGCTAACATTTCAAGCCTGGATGACTGACAAAGCTAGAGAGAACTGGAAATAGGATCAGATTTATTTTGTTGTGTGGGGGAGAGTGGTGTAGCCATGTAAAATGTCTGACTCCCAATTAGAATGGTCAAACCCCGATTTAAAATGGCGAACGGAAGAGGCTGATGGGAAAATCATCCAACAGGACTCAAACGGACAGCTGCAGGTAAAACAGTGTATTCGCCTCTGGGGAAGTCAGTCCAGACCGTTACCTGCAGCCATCAATATCACAACGACCCAGCCATCTGCATATTAAGCAGCCATCTCAGGGAACAATTGCCACAAATTAGCAACATAAAGCCGACCCAGACTTTTTGGCGCCAGCTGGAGCTGATACAAAGAAAGGTAAACGACCACCCCTCGATCAAGGAATCGCTCCAGTATTGGAGCATATCGAACCAAGTGATTGGGACCGAGTCCAATCACTTGGAACCAGATACAAGGTCCGCCCCGAGAGGCGGGAAGCCCCTGGGGACTATAAGAATAGGGGCCAAGTTCAAATCGACCCTTCTTCTCCTGCCCGCAACCTTCGAGACCCTCCTACAAGAGAACGTAAGTTTTACTCCAGCGATCGCTACCAGATAGGCACTCCTGACTATCGACGTACCAGCTTTTGAATCCCGCAGGCTCAGAACCAATTCGAAAGACCATTCGTTTCCCTAACCTGGTGGGCCATTTCCAAAGTTAAGTATTGGCCTGTTAGTGGTAGGTAGTAGTCTAGAAGTAGAATTATTGTATAAGTATTAATTGCTGTATATAATAAATGAGTGTTGATTTAACTCTTACTAAGCGGTGTGTTGCATTATTAATCGTTACTTGGACTTGAACCACGTGGCGGTATCAGAAAGATACCTGGCGACTCATGAGCAGAGGTGACAGAATTAGAGCAAATAAACTAAGGCTAAAACAAGCAACAGTGGAGAGGTGGGGCTCGATAGAGGGCCAGCAATAGGTGGAGATTGACAAATATGTTGTGGACCGAAAGGCTGAGGGAATGTAAATGGAGGTGAGTACGGCTAAGAAGGGTGCTGATAGTGGCACATTAAGAGATCAGAATGTGTTCGCAGCAGAACAAAGGTAAGCAGTGTGTCAAAGGACAATTAGGAACAGGGAAAAGATGGCCCAAGTGGGATGGGTAGGTGGGGGGTGCAATGGGGTGAAGGTGGAGGACCGAGTTCAGTCTGAATTTGTTGAACTCAATGTTAAGTCTGGAAGACTGTAACATGCCTAATCGGAAGATGAGGTGCTGTTCCTTCAGTTTTCTCTGGGCTTCACTGGAACATTGCAGCACGGTAGCATGAGTAGATAGCACTGTGGCTTCACAGCGCCAGGGTCGCAGGTTCGATGCCCTGCTGAGTCACTGTCTGTGCGGAGTCTGCACGTTCTTCCCGTTCCTACGTGGTTTCCTCCGGGTGCTCCGGTTTCCTCCCCCAGTCCAAAGACGTGCAAGTTAGGTGGATTGGCCATGATAAATTGCCCTTAGTGACCAAAAAGGTTAGGAGGGGTTACGGGGATAAGGTGGAAGTGAGGGCTTAAGTGGGTCGGTGCAGACTCGATGGGCCGAATGGCCTCCTTCTGCACTGTATGTTCTATGTTTGATTGCAGCAGCCCAAGGACAGACAAGTAGACAGGAGAGCAGGACGGTGAGTTGGAATGGCAAGCGACAGGAAGGTCTGGGTCCTGCTTGCCGATAGACCAAAGGTATTCTGCAAGGCAGTCACCCAGACTGTGTTTAGTTTTCCCAAGGTACAGCAGACCACATTGGGAGCAGCGAATGTAATAGACCAGATGGAGTGATCTGATGAGGCATAGTCAGCATGGATTTACAAATGGGAAATCATGTTTGATTAACTTCTTGGAATTTTTGAGATTGTTACCAACGAAATAGACAATGGCGAGTTGACGGACATATATTTGGATTTCCAGGAGATATTTGACAAAGTCCCCCACAGGATGTTGATTAGCAAAATAAAAGCACATGGGATAGGAGGCAATAGGCTGGCATGGATTGAGAATTGGCTAACAGGCAGAGAAAAGTGTAGGAAGGCTGTGGCTAGTGGGGTACCTCAAGGATCAGTACTGGGCCCCAGCTGTTCACAATACATATCAATGATTTGGATGTGGGGACCAAATGCAATATTTTCAAGTTTGCGGATGATGGGCAGCAAGGTGGTGCAATGGTTAGCACTGCTGCCTCACGGCGCCGGGGCCCCAGGTTCAATCCCGGCCCTGGGTCACTGTCCGTGTAGAGTTTGCACATTCTCCCTGTGTTTGCGTGGGTTTCACCCCCACAACCCAAAGATGGATTGGCCACGATAAATTGCCCCTTAATAGGAAAAAAAATAATTGGCTACCCTAAATTTATATTTAAAAAAAGTTTGTGGATGATACAAAGCTAGGCAGGAATGTGTGTTGTGAGGAAGATGTAAAGCAACTACAGGAGGAATTGGACAGACTTTGTGAGTGGGCAAGGACATGGCAGATGGAATATAATGTGGAATAATGAGAGGTAATCCACTTTGGTAGAAGAAAAATGTGAGGTAATCCACTTTGGCAGGAGGAACAGATGAACAGAGTATTTCCTAAATGGTAAGAAATTAAAAAGTGCAGATGTATAAAGGGGCCTTGGGTGTCCTTGTCCATGAATCACTGAAGGCAGGTGCAGCAAGCTGTTAGACAGGTAATAGAATGTTAGCCATTATCACAAGAGGATTTGAGAACAGGAATAGTGAGGTCTTGCTTCAATTATATAGTTGCTTGGTTAAATGGCACCTGGAGTGCTGTGTGCAGTTTTAGTCCCCTTATTTCCTTCAGTTGGGGAGTGTAGAACCAGGGGGGCACAATTTCAAAATGAGGGAGATGCTACTTAGGACCAAGATGAGGAGAAATTTAATTGCACAGAAATTTGTGAATCTTTGGAATTCTCTGCCCCAGAGGGCTGTGGAAGCTCAGTCATTGAGTGTGTTTAAGGCAGAGATTGATAGATTTCTGATTAACAATAATGTAAAGGGTTATCGGGGAGAGTGTGTGTAAAATGCATTGAACTGTCCAATCAGTATGGTTGTATTGAATGGTGGTACAGGCTGAATGGGCAGAATGATCTATTCCTATTCCTACTCCTATTCAGGACGAGGCAGCCCACTTGATTCGCACCCTTTTCACAAACATTCACTCCCTCCACCGTTGAAGCACAGTGGTAGCAGTGTTTGCCATCTACAAGATGCACTGCAGGAACTCACCAATGTTCCTTTGGCAGCACCTTTCAAACCCACGACTGCTGCCACTTAGAAGAGGGACAAGGGCAGTAGATACCTGGGATTATCACCACCTGAAGTTCCCCTCTAAGCCACTCACTACCCTGACTTGGAAATATACCAAAGTTCTTTCACTGTCGTTGGGTCAAAATCCTGGAGCTCCCTACCTAACAGCACTGTGGGTGTACCTACACCACAGGATCTGCAGCGGTTCAAAGAGGAGCTCACCCACCACCTTTTCAAGGGCAAATAAGGATGATCAATAAATGTTGGCCTAGCCAGTGACACGCACACCCTGTAAATTAATGTTTTTTAAGTTACACTATATCTGTTATGCCCAATGTTTAAGACCTGCAAACAACGTAACATGAGGAACATATACTGATAAACCTATCTAATGTCTGAGGTGGGGCCCTAAACCCATAGCTGGCACCAAGAAACTTCTGTCAGACATCATTCAGTATCAACATACTGAGGGCACATTGCAAACGTCATTAGGAAAAGCACACTTTCCCGTTTGAAGATGACAGACATTCTGGATGGCACGGTGATTAGCACTACTGCCTCACACCGCCAGGGACCCGGATTCGATTTCAACCTTGTGTGACTGTCTGTGTGGAGTTTGCACTTTCTCCCCGTGTGTGCGTGGGTTTCCTCCGGATTCTCCGGTTTCCTCCCAGAGTCCAAAGGTGTGCAGGTTAGGTGGATTGGCCATGATAAATTGCCCTTAGTGTTCGGTGTGAATGGGGCAGGGGAGTAGGCCAGGGCAGGGAGCTCTTTCAGAGGGTCAACTCAGACTCAATGGGCCGAATAGCCTCCTTCTGTACTGCAGGGATTCTATGATAAATTCTCTCTGGGGGGGGTAAGCATTTCTGAAGCATAGAACATAGAACATAGAACAATACAGCGCAGTACAGGCCCTTCGGCCCACGATGTTGCACCAAAACAAAAGCCATCTAACCTACACTACACCATTATCATCCATATGTTTATCCAATAAACTTTTAAATGCCGTCAATGTTGGCGAGTTCACTACTGTAGCAGGTAGGGCATTCCACGGCCTCACTACTCTTTGCGTAAAGAACCTACCTCTGACCTCTGTCCTATATCTATTACCCCTCAGTTTAAAGTTATGTCCCCTCGTGCCAGCCATTTCCATCCGCGGGAGAAGGCTCTCACTGTCCACCCTATCCAACCCCCTAATCATTTTGTATGCCTCTATTAAGTCTCCTCTTAACCTTCTTCTCTCCAACGAAAACAACCTCAAGTCCATCAGCCTTTCCTCATAAGATTTTCCCTCCATACCAGGCAACATCCTGGTAAATCTCCTCTGCACCCACTCCAAAGCCTCCACGTCCTTCCTATAATGCGGTGACCAGAACTGTACGCAATACTCCAAATGCGGCAGTACCAGAGTTCTGCACAGCTGCAACATGACCTCCTGACTCCGGAACTCAATCCCTCTACCAATAAAGGCCAACACTCCATAGGCCTTCTTCACCACCCTATCAACCTGGGTGGCAACTTTCAGGGATCTATGTACATGGACACCTAGATCCCTCTGCTCATCCACACTTTCAAGAACTTTTCCATTAGCCAAATATTCCACATTCCTGTTATTCCTTCCAAAGTGAATCACCTCACACTTCTCTACATTAAACTCCATTTGCCACCTCTCAGCCCAGCTCTGCAGCTTATCTACATCCCTCCGTAACCTGCTACTTCCTTCCACACTATCGACAACCCCACCGACTTTAGTATCGTCTGCAAATTTACTCACCCACCCTTCTGCGCCTTCCTCTAGGTCATTGATAAAAATGACAAACAGCAACGGCCCCAGAACAGATCCTTGTGGTACTCCACTTGTGACTGAACTCCATTCTGAACATTTCCCATCAACCACCACCCTCTGTCTTCTTTCAGCTAGCCAATTTCTGATCCACATCTCTAAATCACCCTCAATCCCCAGCCTCCGTATTTTCTGCAATAGCCTACCGTGGGGAACCTTATCAAACGCTTTGCTGAAATCCATATACACCACATCAACTGCTCTACCCTCGTCTACCTGTTCAGTCACCTTCTCAAAGAACTCGATAAGGTTTGTGAGGCATGACCTACCCTTCACAAAGCCATGCTGACTATCCCTGATCATATTATTCCTATCTAGATGATTATAAATCTTGTCTCTTATAATCCCGTCCAAGACTTTACCCACTACAGACGTGAGGCTCACCGGTCTATAGTTGCCGGGGTTGTCTCTGCTCTCCTTTTTGAACAAAGGGACCACATTTGCTATCCTCCAGTCCTCTGGCACTATTCCTGTAGCCAATGATGACATAAAAATCAAAGCCAATGGTCCAGCAATCTCTTCCCTGGCCTCCCAGAGAATCCTAGGATAAATCCCATCAGGTCCCGGGGACTTATCTATTTTCAGCCTGTCCAGAATTGCCAACACCTCTTCCCTACGTACCTCAATGCCATCTAATCTATTTACCTGGAGCTCAGCATTCTCCTCCACAACATTATCTTTTTCCTGAGTGAATACTGAAAAATATTCATTTAGTATCTCGCCTATCTCTTCAGACTCTACACACAACTTCCCATCCCTGTCCTTGACTGGTCCTACTCTTTCCCTAGTCATTCGCTTATTCCTGACATACCTATAGAAAGCTTTTGGGTTTTCCTTGATCCTTCCTGCCAAATACTTCTCATGTCCCCTCCTTGCTCGTCTTAGCTCTCTCTTTAGATCCTTCCTCGCTACCTTGTAACTATCCATCGTCCCAACTGAAACTTCACACCTCATCTTCACATAGGCCTCCTTCTTCCTCTTAACAAGAGATTCCACTTCTTTGGTAAACCACGGTTCCCTCGCTCGGCACCTTCCTCCCTGCCTGACCGGTACATACTTATCAAGAACACGCAGTAGCTGATCCTTGAACAAGCTCCACTTATCCAGTGTGTCCAACACTTGCAGCCTACTTCTCCACCTTATCCCCCCCAAGTCACGTCTAATGGCATCGTAATTTCCCTTCCCCCAGCTATAACTCTTGCCCTGCGGTGTATACTTATCCCTTTCCATCCTTAACGTAAACGTCACCGAATTGTGGTCACTGTCCCCAAAGTGCTCACCTACCTCCAAATCCAACACCTGGCCTGGTTCATTACCCAAAACCAAATCCAATGTGGCCTCGCCTCTTGTTGGCCTGTCAACAAACTGTGTCAGGAAACCCTCCTGCACACACTGTACAAAAAACGACCCATCTAATGTACTCGAACTATATCTTTTCCAGTCAATATTTGTAAAGTTAAAGTCTCCCATAATAACTACCCTGTTACTTTCGCTCTTATCCAGGATCATCCTCGCCATCCTTTCCTCTACATCCCTAGAACTATTTGGAGGCCTATAGAAGACTCCCAACGTGTGACCTCTCCTTTCATGTTTCTAACCTCAGCCCATACTACCTCGGAAGATGAGTCCCCATCTAGCATCCTCTCCGCCACCGTAATACTGCTCTTGACTAGCAGCGCCACACCTCCCCCTCTTTTGCCTCCTTCTCTGAGCTTACTAAAATACCTAAACCCCGGAACCTGCAACATCCATTCCTGTCCCTGCTCTATCCAAGTCTCCGAAATGGCCACAGCATCGAAGTCCCAGGTACCAACCCATGCTGCCAGTTCCCCTACCTTATATCGTATACTCCTGGCATTGAAGTAGACACACTTCAAATCACCTACCTGAACACTGGCCCCCTCCTGCGACGTCAAATCTGAGCTCCTGACCTCTATACTCTCATTCTCCCTTACCCTAAAACTACAATCCAGGTTCCCATGCCCCTGCTGCATTAGTTTAAACCCCCCCAAAGAGCACTAACAAATCTCCCCCCCAGGATATTTGTGCCCCGCAGGTTCAGATGTAGACCATCCTGTCTGTAGAGGTCCCACCTTCCCCAGAAAGAGCCCCAGTTATCCAGAAATCTGAATCCCTCCCGCCTGCACCATCCCTGTAGCCACGTGTTTAATTGCTCTCTCTCCCTATTCCTCATCTCACTATCACGTGGCACAGGCAACAACCCAGAGATAACAACTCTGTTTGTTCTAGTTCTGAGCTTCCATCCTAGCTCCCTGAAAGCCTGCCTGACATCCTTATCCCCTTTCCTACGTATGTCGTTAGTGCTAATGTGGACCACGACTTGGGGCTGCTCCCCCTCCCCCTTAAGGACCCGGAAAACACGATCCGAGACATCACGTACCCTTGCACCTGGGAGGCAACATACCAAACGTGAGTCTCTCACGCTCCCACAAAATCTCCTATATGTGCCCCTGACTATCGAGTCCCCAATTACTAATGCTCTGCTCCTCTCCCCCCTTCCCTTCTGAGCAACAGGGACAGACTCCGTGCCAGAGGCCCGTACCCCATGGCTTACCCCTGGTAAGTCGTCCCCCCCACAAGTATCCAAAGCGGTATACTTGTTTCTCAGGGGAACGACCGCAGGGGATCCCTGCACTGATTGTTTTTTCCCAGTCCCTCTTACAGTTACCCATCTATCTCCAATCTTTGGTGTAACTAATTCCCTGAAGCTGCTATCTATGACCCCCTCTGCCTCCCGAATGATCCGAAGTTCTTCCAACTCCAGCTCCAGTTCCCTAACTCGGTCTTGGAGGAGCTGGAGATGGCAGCACTTCCTGCAGGTAAAATCAGCAGGGACTCTAACGGCATCCCTCACCTCAAACATCCTGCAGGAGGAACATTGCACTCCCTTCCCTGCCATCCCTCTAACTTTCTACCAAGATCTGGCTAACAACTAAATTAAATTTTTTATATAAAAAAAAAAATATTAATAACAATAATAAAATATGGTACTTACCTCACACCAATGGGTTTTATTATTAGGTTAGAGAAGGAGGGGGGGTGGGAGACACTACACGTGTAGTGTCTCGGGTTTCCTCTCCACCAGAATTTATTGGTGAGGGTCTTCCCAGAAGTCCGCGGGTCGACTTCCTGTTCCCACCTTAAACACTAAAAATTTTTTTTTTTAATTTAAAGGAGAGACTTACCTCCCAGAAATCACTTCCGCACTGCCCCCGTTGAAATGGACTAGCCTGCTCCGCTCCTGCTGAAATCGACTTGGCCTGCAAGGTAAGTAAGTTGTTAATCAGTACTTACCTCACCCCAGGCAGCGACCTTTTAAACGGTCCCCTCTGCCTCGCAGCTCCCGCGCTTTTTCAAATTCCCGCGCTGTTTCTAAGGTCCCAGCTCTCACTCCCGAACTACACAGCTGACCTGCAAGGTAAGTAAGCTTTGAATGAAAGCTGGAAATAAAAAGAGCGGCGTGATAGCATAGTGGTTAGGACTGTTGCCTCACAGTGCTTGGGACCCGGGTTCCATTCCCGGCTCGGGTCACTGTCTGTGCGGAGTCTGCACGTTCTCTCCTTGTCTGCGTGGGTGCTCTGGTTTCCTCCCACAGTCCAGAGATGTGCAGGTTAGGTGGATTGGTCATGCTAAATTGCCCCTTAGTGGCCAAAGGTTAGGTGGCATTGCTGGGTTACGGGGACATGGTGGATGTGTAGGCTTGGGTAGGGTGCTCTTTTAGCAGCTGGTGTAGACTCGATGGGCCGAATGGCCAACACCTGCACTGTAAATTCTATGAAAGAACAAATATGATGCTGAAATTTTGGGCAAGTCCATTTCAGTTGGAAACATTTTACTTGATGTTTAAGGAAGTGGAAGGAATGACAAGAAACAGATATCTATATGAGGGCGCCATGTCCTTATGATCATATAAATCTTCGGGCTTATTCGCTGAGTAAAACATAAGGCACTAATCCCTCATTAGGTATTGGGTTAACAAATGTATGTTCATTTATTAAGATTATGTGCATGGTGTGAGATTTGAATGTGTGCTCACAATCACTGACACTGAGGACAAAAATACTAGAAGCAAGTTAGAGTTTTATTTATCCTTATACAAGTCTGCAGAGTCGGGTGCCTCCTAGACAGGAGCACACCAAATAGCTTGTTTCGTCTGTTTATATACACTTTATTCGTTTATCATTCTCCTGCCCTCTCCTCCTGATTGGATCAGGTTTCACTGAGGTTCACATCCTTCCTTATACGCCTTCATCATACATTATATGTCAGTATTCATGCTTCATCACACATTAAATGTTCACGTTTACGTACTCTTTCTGTCCAGTGGGTGGTTCCCTTGGACATTTACGCAGCCTCAGTGACTTGTTTATGTCTTTATTGCTGTCCACTCATCTATTTTGCTAAGCCTTCCCCAATCTATCTTGCTCAACATTCAGACCTATTATTCTCTCTTCTGTTAATGCTATACCTACTTCTCCATTATTTCCACTTCCTCATGTACATCTGTTTCCTTGTCCAAGCAGTACTTTTCCACAAGCCTGTGTTAGTCTTTTAGTCTGTTATTCATTTAATAATCCAAATATTCTCTTTCTCTCAATGGGAACGGTCTTGCACAGTTGTAAAGCTTGGTGCACCGGGAGCTATTCTGCTGCTTACAGCAAAAGTGAAACTAAAACTGGAACAGACAAGACGAACATCATTTCCCTTCCAGAGATGTGTGCCAGTGATGGGAAAGGTAGGCCAGTGAATGGGCAGCATGAGTGACTCTCCTTCATCTCAGTGGGCCGCAAGCCTGAAATCAGGCTTGTTCACTAACCATGACCCCATGAATAAGATTCAAAACATTTAGTACACAGCGAACATTTTGTGACCAATTCGAGAAAATGCTTAATTGTTCTATTAATAGGACTGTCATCAGCTACAAATGGTGAAAGCAAAAGAAATATTTACACTTTGGACGCAGAGGGAGCGCATGGCTCTCACAGTCAACGTTGTGAGCAATCAGCAGGCTTTGCATGCATATTAATTCAGTCATATCGGTACGAAAAACACTATGCGGACAGAAATCAGTGGAATATGGCAACCCTGCACGTGGGTAATGGTCAACAAAATGTCTTGTGGGCCGCACTTGAACCTCGATGGGCCGCATATGCCCCACAGGCATAGGTGCCCACCACTGATGTAAGCAGATACAAGTTTAGCCTCTCAAAGTCATACTGCAACAATTGTGTATTTTGTAGATATGCTGATCTACCAAAGGGACTTGCTCTTCCTCCAGCACTAATCTTGCAAAATAATCAAATCTTTCTTTAATTTCATTAATTTAAAATATCCCAGTTTTAGTATGCTCTTATTGTCTTGGGCTCAATAACACGCTCACTCCCAAGTCATAAAGGTTGCGGTTTCAAGTCTCATTCCAGAGACCTGAGTACCCAATTTAGGCCGACGATACAGCGAGGATAGTGAGGGAGTGCTGCATTGTCTGAGGTGCTTTCCGAATGGGGTGTTAAACCGGCGCTCCGACTGATGGAAGCTGTGGGTGTTGGGAAGATCGTATGCATTATTCAAGGAGCAGGGAATTCTTGGCAGTCTGCTAGACAAGGTTGTGCCCCAGTAAGTCCAACAGGAAAGATCATCTGGCCACTCATATAATTTGCTATTTATGCAATCGTTCAGTGCCCAAATTAACACTGCACCTCAGAAATAGTTTATTGACTGCACCCCCTCGCAATGTCTATGCAAAGGTACAGAGTTGTTATGTTATTTCTGTCATGCCTACCTGACATGCCAACCTGTCACATTTGTCTGTCACACTTGCCTGTCACTATTAGGTTATGCTGACATTTCTTGGCCCCACAATTCCGTTGTCTTTTGCAGTACTAGAATAGTCAATTTCCCATTGCAGCACAAAGCCCTCAGGTCCCACCTCGGAGAAGCATAATCTTAATAATCTTTATTGGCACAAGTAGCCTTAAATTAACGCTGCAATGAAGTTACTGTGAAAAGCCCCTAGTCGCCACATTCCGGCGCCTGTTCGGGTATACAGAGGGATCGGGAAAGACAGCTGGGTTATGCTCAGAGGGAGGAGGAGTTCGGGCAAAGATGACAAACTCGATTTTTTGAAGACTTTGGTGATCAGTCGTCTCTATTAACGCCTTACAGCAGTCTGAGGAGTCCTCCGTGTGAGCCTTCCTCCAATGTAGTTCGTGGCAACGTCCCATAGATATCCATGTGCAAGCATTTTTATGTAGCAAAGCAATACAGGGCACAACAAACTGTGATTATGTGTGAAACATGAGCTGAAGGATTGAGAAGCGTCTTACAACAAGTCAAGACAGTGGAAACCTCCCTTGAAGCTGCTGATGGACTTCTCCTGGAGAGAACTGTGCCTCATTGTAGTTCTGCTCGACAGCTGCTCAGGCAACTCTTACTGGGGCCTATGTGAAGAGGTGGTCTTGTAACCTGTAAATCATTTTTTTTTTTTTTTAAATATATCGATCACAATTTTTTCCCCTTACACATCAAACATAAAAAAAAAGAAAATTTAACAGTGTATGTAACATCGCTAACCAACATGGTCAACTAATCATTTAACATAAAATAAAACTTCCTCCCCCCTCTCCCCCCTGGGTTGCTGCTGCTGGTCATCTATTTTCCCTCTAACGTTCCCCTAGGTAGTCGAGGAACGGTTGCCACCGCCTGGTGAACCCTTGAGCCGATCCTCTCAGCGCAAACTTCATCTGCTCCAGTTTTATGAACCCCGCCATATCATTTACCCAGGCCTCCACTCCGGGGGGTTTCGCCTCCTTCCACATGAGTAAAATCCTACGCCGGGCTACTAGGGACTCAAAGACCACGACACCGGCCTCTTTTGCTTCCTGCACTCCCGGCTCATCCACAACTCCAAATAAAGCTAACCCCCAGCCTGGTTTGACCCGGCCCTTCACCACCTTCGAAATCACTCCCGTCACTCCCTTCCAATACCCCTCCAGTGCCGGGCACGCCCAAAACATATGTGCGTGGTTTGCCGGGCTTCCGCCGCACCTCCCAGACTTGTCCTCCACTCCAAAGCACCTGCTCAACCTTTCTCCCGTTATGTGTGCTCTATGTAGCACCTTAAATTGAATCAGGCTAAGCCTGGCGCACGAGGAAGAGGAATTTACCCTGCTTAGGGCATCAGCCCACATACCCTCCTCTATCTCCTCCCCGAGCTCTTCTTCCCACTTTCCATTTAGTTCACCCACCAGCTCCTCCCCCTCTTCTCTCATCTCTCGGTACACCTCTGACACCTTGCCCTCCCCGACCCACACCCCCGAAAGCATTCTGTCCTGGATCCCGTGTGTCGGGAGCAATGGAAATTCCCTCACCTGTTGTCTTATGAACGCCCTCACCTGTATATACCTAAAGAAGTTTCCCCGGGGCAGCTTATACTTTTCCTCCAATGCTCCCAAGCTCGCAAACGTCCCATCTATAAATAAATCTCCCACCCTCCTAATTCCTAACTGGTGCCAGCTCTGGAATCCTCCATCCATCCTCGCTGGGGCAAACCTGTGGTTGTTCCTGATTGGGGACCCCACCAGGGCTCCCCGCACACCTCTCTGTCGCCTCCATTGTCCCCAGATATTTAATGTTGCCGCCACCACTGGGTTCGTGGCAAACTTTTTTGGTGAGAGCGGTAGCGGCGCCGTCACCAGCGCCTCTAGACTCTTCCCTTTGCAGGACTTTCTCTCCAGTCTTTTCCACGCCGCTCCCTCTCCCTCCATCATCCATTTACGGATCATCGCCACATTGGCGGCCCAATAGTAGTCGCCCAAATTCGGCAGCGCCAATCCTCCTCTGTCTCTGCTGCGTTGTAAGAACCCCCTCCTTACCCTCGGGACTTTCCCTGCCCACACGAAGCTCGTGATGCTCCTGTCTATTTTTTTAAAGAAGGCCTTAGTGATTAGTATAGGGAGACATTGGAATACAAATAAGAATCACGGGAGGACCATCATCTTAATTGCCTGCACTCTGCCCGCCAACGACAGTGGCTGCATGTCCCACCTCTTGAAGTCCTCCTCCATTTGTTCTACCAATCGTGTCAGATTAAGTCTGTGCAAGGTTCCCCAGCTCCTGGCGATCTGAATCCCCAGGTATCGGAAGTTTCTTTCCACTTTCTTAGAGGCAGGCCTTCTATCCCTCTACTCTGGTCCCCAGGGTGTATCACGAAAAGTTCACTCTTCCCCATGTTAAGCCTATATCCCGAGAAATCTCCGAACTCTCTCAATATCTGCATGACCTCTGTCATCCCCCCCACTGGGTCCGTCACATACAACAGTAGGTCATCCGCGTAGAGCGACACTCGGTGTTCTTCTCCCCCTCTAATCACCCCTCTCCATTTCCTGGAGTCTCTCAGCGCCATGGCCAGTGGTTCAATTGCCAACGCGAACAGCAATGGAGATAGCGGGCATCCCTGTCTTGTTCCCCTGTATAGTCGGAAATACTTCGAACTTTGCCGGCCTGTGACCACACTTGCCGTTGGGGCCCCATAGAGGAGTTTGACCCAGCTAATAAACCCGTTCCCAAACCCAAACCTCCTTAGCACCTCCCATAAGTACTCCCACTCCACCCTGTCAAATGCCTTCTCTGCATCCATTGCCGCCACTATCTCTGCCTCCCCCTCCACTGGGGGCATCGTTATCACCCCTAATAGCCGTCGCACGTTGACATTCAGTTGTCTCCCCTTTATGAACCCTGTCTGGTCTTCGTGCACCACCCCCGGGACACAGTCCTCTATCCTCGATGCCAGTACCTTTGCCAGCAATTTGGCGTCCACATTCAATAGTGAGATAGGTCTATAGGACCCGCACTGCAGCAGATCTTTATCCCGCTTCAAAATTAGCGATATCGTCGCCTCCGACATTGTCGGGGGTAGAGTCCCTCCTTCCCTGGCCTCATTAAAAGTCCTCACCAACAGCGGGGCCAGCAGGTCCACATATTTTCTATAAAATTCCACAGGGAACCCATCTGGTCCCGGAGCCTTCCCTGCTTGCATATTCCCCAGCCCCTTAATAACCTCGTCCACCCCAATTGGTGCCCCCAGGCTTTCCATCTCCTGCTCCTCCACCCTCGGGAACCTCAATTGATCCAGGAACTGCCGCATCCCCTCTTTTCCCTCCGGGGGTTGAGACCTATACAATCCTTCGTAAAAGGTCTTAAACACCTCGTTTATCTTCCCTGCTCTCCGCACCGTAGCTCCCTTTTCGTCTCTAATTCCCCCTATCTCCCTCTCCGCTGTCCTCTTTCGCAGCTGATGGGCCAACAGGTGACTAGCTTTTTCCCCCATACTCATACCTCACCCCCTGTGCCTTCCTCCACAGCACCTCCGCCCTCCTGGTGGTCAGAAGGTCAAACTCCGTCTGGAGTCGTCGCCTCTCCCTGTACAGTCCCTCCTCCGGGGCCTCCGCAAATTCCCTGTTCACCCTTAAAATCTCCCCTAGTAGTCTTTCCCTTTCCTTGGCCTCTGTTTTCCCTTTGTGGGCCCTGATGGAGATCAGCTCTCCTCTGACCACCGCTTTTAGTGCTTCCCATACCACTCCCACTCGGACCTCCCCGTCGTCATTGGCCTCCAGGTACCTCTCAATACATCCCCGCACTCTTCCACAAACTCCCTCATCCGCCAACAAGCCCACATCTAATCGCCAGAGTGCTCGCTGCTCCCTCTCTCCTCTCCTAGTTCCAGGTCCACCCAATGTGGGGCATGATCCGAAATAGCTATGGCTGAATACTCAGCTTCTTCCACCCTCGAGATCAACGACCTTCCCAAAACAAAAAAATCTATCCGGGAGTACACTTTATGAACATGGGAGAAGAAAGAGAACTCCCTGGCCCTCGGTCTAAGAAATCGCCATGGATCCACTCCCCCCATTTTGTCCATAAACCCCTTGAGCACCTTGGCCACTGCCGGCCTTCTTCCGGTCTTAGATCTGGATCTATCTAACCCTGGGTCCAGCACGGTGTTGAAGTCCCCTCCCAATATCAAGTTTCCTACCTCCAGGTCCGGTCTACGTCCCAACATCCGACTCATAAATCCCGCATCGACTCAATTCGGGGCATATACATTAACCAACACGACCTCCATTCCCTCCAGCCTGCCACTCACCATTACATATCTACCTCCGCTATCTGCTACAATGCTCCTTGCTTCGAATGCTACCCGTTTCTCCACCAGTATGGCCACCCCTCTATTCTTTGCATCTAGCCCTGAATGGAACACCTGTCCCACCCATCCTTTCCTTAACCTAACTTGGTCCGCCACGTTCAGGTGCGTCTCCTGGAGCATAGCCACATCTGCCCTTAGTCCTTTCAAGTGCGCGAGCACTCGGGCCCTTTTAATCGGTCCATTCAGGCCTCTCACGTTCCACGTGATCAGCCTCACTAGGGGGCTACCTGCCCCCTTCCCGTGTCGACTAGCCATCACCTTCTCTAGGCCAGTCCCACGTCCCACTTCCGCGCTCCCACTCGTTCCCCAGGTGTCGCATTCCAGCCCCGACCACCCACTCTTTAGCCATTTCCTCTTTGATTTCCGCAGCAGCAACCCAGTTAACCCCCCCCCCCCCCCCCAGCTAGATCCCCCTCTAGCGTGATTGCTCCCCCCATATTACTTCCGCAAGTCAGCTGACTTCAACTGACCCCGGCTACTCCTGCTCCCTTCTTGACCGCCCCGTGTGGGGAACTCCCATCTACCTTGCGTCTATCTTCCCGCCATTATCTTTCTGGCGCGGGAACGTCTCTATAACTGACCCGCCTCTTGTGGCGCAGCTCCCTTTCCCATCCCACTTCCATTCCTCATCCTCCGCCTATGTCCCTTCTTTCCCCCCCCACTGGCGCCCACATTTCTTAGTGTCTCCCCCCATCCCAATTTACATCTCTATTTACATCGACAGTAACATTTCCTGCAATATCAGTCCCTCAGTTCCGATCCAATTTCTCGTCTTTAATAAACGTCCATGCTTCTTCCGCCGTTTCAAAATAATGATGTCTCTCCTGGTACGTGACCCATAGTCGTGCCGGCTGCAGCATCCCGAACTTCACCTTCTTTTTGTGTAAGACCTCCTTGGCTCGGTTAAAACTCGCCCTCCTTCTCGCCACCTCCGCACTCCAATCCTCGTACACCCGTACCACTGCATTCTCCCATCTGCTGCTCCGTACCTTTTTGGCCCATCTCAGAACCATTTCTCTATCATTAAAGCGGTGAAATCGCACGATTGTCGCCCTAGGTGGTTCTCCCGCTTTTGGTTTCCTCGCCGGGATCCGATGAGCCCCCTCCACTTCTAAGGGGCCCAAAGGGGCCTCAGCTCCCATCAACGAGCTTAGCATCGTGCTCACATAAGCCCCGCAGTCCGCTCCTTCCACTCCCTCAGGGAGACCCAGTATCCGAAGGTTCTTCCTTCGTGCTCTGTTTTCTCGGGCCTCAATCCTTTCAATGCACTTTTTGTGGAGCGCCTCGTGCGTCTGTGTTTTGACCGCCAGGCCCAGGATCTCGTCCTCATTATCCGTCACCTTCTGCTCCACCACGCGGAGCTCTGTCTCCTGGGTCCTTTGTGCCTCCTTAAGCCCCTCAATTGCCTGCAGCATCGGGGTCAGCACCTCCTTCTTTAGTAGCTCCACACACCGCCTTAGGAATTCGTCTTGGTCGGGCCCCCATGTCGCCTGGGCTTCTCCGTCGCCATCTTGTTTCTTTTTCCTTTCTGTCCCTTTCGTCGAGGATTCCTCGCGCTGCAGCCACCGCCGCCGATATTTTCCTCTTTCGTTGGGGGGGGGGGACTCCCTGTTGTCTCACCCCACACTGGGTTTCGTCGCGCGAAAATTTCCCGTTGGGGCTCTTAAAAGAGCCCGAAGGTCCGTTGGAGCTGGAGCCGCCGAAACGTGCGGCTTAGCTGGTCATCGCCGCAACCGGAAGTCCCTGTAAATCATTTGTAACCATAGGTTTTCTTCATCCAGGTGTCAAGGAGGGCCAAATTTCAAAGGTCAATGAACTTCCATCAGAACATTTCTAACTAACGGCCATAGACCTGAAACATGAACTATCTCTCTCTCTCTCTCTCTGTCTCCATTGACGCTGCCTGACCTGCTGGAGTATTTCCAGCATTTTCTGTCTTTATTTTAGATTTCCAGCATCTGTAGTGGTTTCCTTTTGAGAAATTTACAGTGATCGTTGACTCTTGGAGGTGGCAGAACAACATGGGTTCCATCCACTGCCGCCTCAGTACTTCAGAATATCGACAATCCTGCACAACGGGACAGTGTTAGCTGTCTGACTGCGGCCTCGCTGAGGTGCCAAAGTTGATCAGTCTCCCAACTCTACTGGAATGTGCATCCATATTGACACACTCTTTTCCACACCCTGGATGATTTACAGAGATTTCGGTACAACTTCACAATCGCTTTATGATATGACACCTGCCTACCAGTAGCATATTCTCAGCAAACAGTACTCCTCACTATGAAAAATTCTAAATTATTATTATTGTTTACTCAAGCAAATCTCAAGTAGTGACTGTGCATGTTTGTAACAATCAACGTTAATTCATTTTACCTTCATCTGTGGGAAACGGCTTTGTCATCTGATTTTAGAACAAAGAACAAAGAAAATTACAGCGCAGGAACAGCCCCTTCGGCCCTCCCAGCCTGCGCCGATCCAGATCCTTTATCTAAACCTGTCTTCTATTTTCCAAGGAGCTACTTCCTTCTGTTCTCCGCCCGTTCATATATCTGTCTAGATGCATCTTAAATGATGCTATCGTGCCCACCTCTACCACCTCCGCTGGCAAAGGGTTCGAGGACCCACCACCCTCTGCGTAAAAAACTTTCCACGCACATCTCCCTTAAACTTTCCCCCTCTCACCTTGAAATCGTGATCCCTTGTAATTGACACCCCCACTCTTGGAAAAAGCTTGTTACTATCCAACCTGTCCATACCTCTCATAATTTTGTAGACCTCAATCAGGCCCCCCCCTCAACCTCCGTCTTTCCAACAAAAACAATCCTAATCTACTAAACCTTTCTTCATAGCTAGCACCCTCCATACCAGGCAACATCCTGGTGATCCTCCTCTGCACCCTCTCTAAAGCATCCACATCCTTCTGGTAATGTGGCGACCAGAACTGCACGCAGTATTCCAAATGTGGCCTAACCAAAGTCCTATACAACTGTAACATGACCTGCCGACTCTTGTACTCAATACCCCGTCCGATGAAGGCAAGCATGCTGTATGCCTTCTTGACCACTCTACCGACCTGTGTTGCCACCTTCAGGGTACAATGGACCTGAATTCCCAGATCTCTCTGTACATCAATTTTCCCCAGGACTCTTCCATTGACCGTATAGTCCGCTCTTGAATTAGATCTTCCAAAATGCATCACCTCGCATTTGCCTGGATTTAACTCCATCTGCCATTTCTCTGCCCAACTCTCCAATCTATCTATATTTTGCTGTATTCTCTGACAGTCCTCCTCGCTATCTGCAACTCCACCAATCTTAGTATCATCTGCAAACTTGCTAATCAGACCACCCATACCTTCGTCCAGATCATTTATGTATATCACAAACAAAGTTGTCCGAGCACAGATCCCTGTGGAACACCACTAGTCACCTTTCTCCATTTTGAGACACTCCCGTCCACCACTACTCTCTGTCTCCTGTTGCCCAGCCAGTTCTTTATCCATCGAGCTAGTACACCCTGAACCCCATACGACTTCACTTTTTCCATCAACCTGCCATGGGAAACTTCATCAAACACCTTACTGAAGTCCATGTATATGATATCTACAGTCCTTCCCTCATCAATTAACTTTGTCACTTCCTCAAAGAATTCTATTAGGTTTGTAAGACATGACCTTCCCTGCACAAAACCATGCTGCCTATCACTGATAAGTCTATTTTCTTCCAAATGTGAATAGATCCTTCCCTCAGTATATTCTCCAACAGTTTGCCTAACACTGACTTCAAGCTCACAGGTCTACAATTCCCTGGATTATCCCTGCTACCCGTCTTAAACAAAGGGACAACATTAGCAATTCTTCAGTCCTCCGGGACCTCACCCGTGCTCAAGGATGCTGCAAAGATATCTGTTAAGGCCCCAGCTATTTTGTCCCTCGCTTCCCTCAGTAACCTGGGATAGATCCCATCCGGACCTGGGGACTTGTCCACCTTAATGCCTTTTAGAATACCCAAAACTTCCCCCTTCCTTATGCCGACTTGACCTGGAGTATTTAAACATCTATCCCTCGCCTCAACATCCATCATGTCCCTCTCCTTGGTGAATACCAATGCAAAATACTCATTAAGAATCTCACCCAGTTCCTCTGACTCCACGCATAAATTCCCTCTTTTGTCTTTGAGTGGGCCAATCCTTTCTCTAGTTACCTTCTTGCTCCTTATATACGAATAAAAGGCTTTGGGATTTTCCTTAACCCTGTTAGCCAAAGATATTTCATGACACCTTTTAGCCCTCTTTATTGTGCGTTTGAGAGTTGTCCTACTTTCTCGATATTCCTCCAAAGCTTCATCAGTTTTAAGTTGCCTAGATCTTATGTATGCTTCATTTTTCATCTTAGCTAGTCTCACAATTCCACCCCGTCATCCATAGTTCCCTAATCTTGCCATTTCTATCCCTCATTTTCACAGGGACATGGCTGTCCTGCACTCTAATCAACCTTTCCTTAAAAGACTCCCACATTTCAAATGTGGATTTACCCTTAAACAGCTGCTCCCAATCCACATTCCCTAGCTCCTGCCGAATTTTGCTATACTTGGCCTTTCCCCAATTTAGCACTCTTCCTTTAGGACCACTCTTGTCTTTGTCCATGAGTATTCTAAAACTTACGGAATTGTGATCGCTATTCCCAAACTAATCACCGATTGAAACTTCAACCACCTGGCCGGGACCATTCCCCAATACCATGTCCAGTATGGCCCTTTCCCGAGTTGGACTATTTACATACTGCTCTAAAAATCTCTCCTGGATGCTCCTTACAAATTCTGCTCCATCTACACCTCCAACACTACATGACACTCTATGGGGAAGTTAAAATCTCCCACCACGACCACCCTATTGCTCCTACATTTTTCTATAATCTGTCTACATATTTGTACCTCTACTTCACGCTCACTTTTGGGAGGCCTGTAGTAAAGTCCCAGCAATATTACTGCACCCGTCCTATTTCTTAGCTCTACCCATATTGTCTCAGTGTTTGAATCCTCCGTCGTGCCCTCCTTAATCACAGCTGTGATATAATCTCTGACCAGCAATCCAACTCCTCCACCCCTTTTACCTCCCTCTCTATCCCTCCTGAAGCATCTATACCCTGGGATATTTAGTTGCCAATCTTGCCTTTCCCTCAACAAAGTCTCAGTAATACCAATAACATCATATTCCCAGGTACTAATCCAAGCCCTAAGTTCATCTGCCTTACCTGCTACACTTCTCGCATTGAAACAAATGCACCTCAGACAACCTGTCTCTTGCATTCATCATCTCTTCCCTGTCTACTCTTCCCCTTAGTCACATTGAGTTTATTATCTAGTACCTTACTGGCTTTAGTTGCTGCCTCTTTACTGACCTCTAACTTCCTAATCTGGTTCCCATCCCCCTGCCACATTAGTTTAAAACCTCCCCAACAGTGTTAGCAAAAGCACCCCCTAGGACATTGGTTCCAGTCCTGCCCAGGTGCAGACCACACGATTTGTAATGGTCCCACCTCCCCTAGAACTGGTTCCAATGTCCCAAATATCTGAACCCCTCCCTCCTGCACCATCTCTCAAGCCACGTATTCATTCTGACTATTCTTGAACTTCTACTCTGACTGTCTCGTGGCACTGGTAGCAATCCTGAGATTACTACCTTTGAGGTCCTACTTTTTAACTTATCTCCTAACTCCTTAAATTCTGATTGTCGGACCTCATCCCGTTTTTTACCTATATAGTTGGTGCCTATATGCACTACAGCAACGGGCTGTTCACCCTCCCCCTTCAGTATGTCCTGCAGCCGATCTGAGACATCCCTGACCCGTGCACCCAGGAGGCAACATACCATTCGGGAGTCTCATTTTTGACCACAGAAACGCCTGTCTACTCCTCTTACGATTGAATCCCCTATGACTATAGCCCTGCCAGTCTTTTTCCCACCCTTCTGTGCAGCAGAGCCTGCCACGGTGCCAGGAGCCTGGCTACTACTGCCTTCTCCTGGTGAGTCATCTCCCCCAACAGTATCCAAAACGGTATACCTGTTTTGGAGGGAGATGACCGCAGGGGACACCTTGCACTGCCTTCCTGCTCTTTCTCTGCCTTTTGGTCACCCATTCCCTGTCTCCCTCACCAATACTAATCTGCGGTGTGACCAATTCACTGAAAATGCTATCCACAACCTCCTCAGCACCGCGGATGCTCCAAAGTGAGTCCATCCGCAGCTTCAGAACCATCATGCGGTCTAACAGGAGCTGCAGCTGGACACACTTCCCGCACATGAAGGAGTCAGGGGCATCGGCCGCGTCCCTGAACTCCCACATTCAGCAAGAGGAGCATAACACAGGTCTGGGATCTCCTGCCATTTTTACACTTTACCTTAACTGATTACAAATATAATATCAAATAATGAATAAGTTAAAGGAATAAAAATTTTACTTACCAATCACAATACTTACCCACACACAAACAGTTAAATTTCTCCCAGCTCCTGCTAATTGGAGCACTTTCCTTACCAGCCAATCAGGTCACTGCTTTGCGGTGATGTCACTCTTCAAGGTAAGTTTTTAAAGAGGAAAACCTACCTTCCCGACAGATCCCTGGCCACTGCTCCTGCCGAAAATATGAAGGCCGCTTCTCTGGCAGCTGTGTCCCCGCCGCTATCCTCGCGCTCTTTTATCCTGTGTCCCCACTGCTCTCCTCGCGCTCTTTTATCCTGTGTCTTCGCCGCTCTCCTCGCGCTCTTTCACTGAGTCACTGCCGCTCTCCTCGTGCTCTTTCACTGAGTCCCCGCCGTTCTCCTCACGCTCTTTCAGCAGTCACTCTGTCCTCACTCCAACCGGATTCAGTTGGAAACTCCCAACAGTAAGTTAAAAAAAAATTTTACTCTCCTTCTCAGCAAGCACTCACTCAGCAACCACTGCACTCCGCACGATAACACCTCAGGGAAAAGAAAAACTACTTACCAGTCACCAGCCAATCACTTACCTGCAGGCTGTGACGTCACTGTTCAACTTCTTTCTACTTCTACCTGCCCTCGAGTCTCCCTCTTGATCTTTACTCGGCTGGGGTCCTTACAGTGATTGTCTTTTTATTTTTGGTTAGAGGAGGAGGTCGGGAGGGAAACACTGAAGAGGTGTTTTGGGTTTAACTGTCACTTGACAACAGCTCCTCCACAAAACAACCTTCAAGATACGGTGACCGCAATGCATTGATGCAAATTTTCCCCGCAACTGACAATCAGCAGCTCCGCTCTACTACCCTCTGCTGGATGCTTGCCTTGACTTGAACACCTAGGGTGTTTTGCTCAGGTACACTTTCTGGATGCAGTGACCGCAATGCACTGATGCAAATTTTCCCTGCAACAGCCAATCAGCAGCTCCGCTCTACTGCCCTCTGCTGGATTTTGGGTTCACATTTCTTGCTTCCACGTGCCCTGAATGGTGACTCACTCATTCTTCAGGTACAAACCTAGGCTCTGGAGTTTGGACAAGCTGGGACCTCTACCACCAAGCCTCACCCTGGCCTCAATCAGTCAGCAGAGGCCACTAGATTACCTTCAGGATTTGACACCAGTTTGACACAAGTCCTCCTATACCTGACACTGCTGAGCTTTAATGGTTTGTTCCCCTGTAGCTGTTCACAGTAGATCTGTAACTTGCAACTGCAAAAGGCACGTAGCCCTCAATACATCCATGATGTGCACTGTCTTGTCCAGTTTTAGTCTGGCTATTGATCAACCCTATTGAAATTGAGAGCATTGGGACCAAAAAGGTGCATTTGCTGAATCGAATCTTTGTTGAATTAGATCTTTCCTCTGCATTTTAGTATTGATAGTAATTAATACTTTGCAAATGCATACTGATATTTTTCCACGGTAATATCTGTTCCGAGATGTTACTCTGCAGTATAACTAAACATTAATTTCTCATTTTTCAAATATGTTTTCAGGATGATAAGGTTGCTGGCAAGCATTGCATTTATTGCCCACTTCGGTTTTGCTTATTATATTATGTCAGAGGGCAGGTGACAGTCAACCCTGTTACTGTGGGACTGGAGTCACACACAGTCAAACTGGATAAGGATGGCAGGTTTCTCACCCTGATAGACCACTTGTAAACCCTTTCCCAACAATCAGCCGACAGCAACATGGTCATTTCCATTTTTATTGGTATTTTTATTTCCATACATTTAAAACGGAATTGAAACATTCTCACTGTCCTCGTGGAATTTGAACTGTAAAGGTCTGTCCTAAAAGAAAGTTAAATATGGTGACTTTAGGTTTATAATGTAGTACTGTATCTCACTTAACAAAATGGGAGAAATATCACTGCAAAGGTGTCCCAATCTCTTACATTTAAGGCTCGGATCGACAGATTTTTGATCTCTCAGGGATATGGGGAATGGACAGCAAAGTGTAGCGAAGGCCCAGAATCTGCTATGATCATACTGAATGGTGGAGCGTGCTCAATGGGCCGTATGGTCTACTCCTTCCTCCTATCTCTTGTGTCTTTGTTTTGTGATGCTCCAAAGTATTTTCCAGCCAGTTGTAACGTAGGAAATTCCAGAACTAATCTGTTCACAGTAAGTCCCACAAACAGAAATGTGATAATGAACAAAAAAAAAAACATTTTTTCAAATGTTATTGATTGAGGGGTGGCACTGCCAACAGTACAGCACCCCCTCAGGAATGCACTGAAGTGTCAACTTAGACATTTACGCTCAGTTCACCAGAGTGGGGCTTGAACCATACATCCACTCAGAGACGAGAGTGCTACCAAGTGAGCCGTAGCTGACAGCTCAAGATAAAGGTTATGGAAGTAAACAATAATCATTTTTTGTTCAAGATTTTGTCCGTGACATGGACTTGCTGTGCCGCTGGGAAACCCACAGGCAGGGATGCGCTGCCTGCGGGAATAGAGGGCGTCATTCTCCGCTGGCGGGAGTCTCCGTTTTGCCGGCGCCCGGGGGTTTCCTGACGGCGTGGGGCTGCCCCACAATGGGAAACCCCATTGACCGGCCGGTGTAACGGAGCATCCCGCCGGCGGGTCGGGGCAGAAATGTGGCGGGGCGGGATGGAGAATTTCGCCCAGAGAATCCCAACCGCGGGAGAATTCCGGCCTTTGTTGCTAACACTGGCACACATGAGCAAGTCTATGGGTCTCTGCTGGTATATAATAATAATATTTGCATTTATCATATCAAGAGCTTCACACAATGGATTCGCTTCAGGGCAAAGTGACTATTGATGACCAACTTTATTGTAGGAAATATTTCATTCTGGAGATTTGTGACTTCCATTGTAGAGAAACATTTGCTTTCCTCCATGTGAACTGTGATTAAACTGACTGACCAGGCTGTAACATTAAACAGATACTGAAGCTCAAGCAATTCTGAGATATGCTCTTTCCTGCAATAGTGCCAGAAATCAGTAAGATTAATGTTTCAAAGCATCCTTTACTTCCACTGATGTAACAGTAATTTAATAGTGTCACCCTAAAAAACAAACCAATAAAGGTGATCACCATTGGCTTCAAAGTAGATGCTGTGGTCATTTATCTTGCTGCTGTGAATGGCAACTAGCTCTGTGCAAGTCCGATGCAATAAAAGAGTTTGTATTCCCAAATAATTTGGCAGTTGAGATGTTAGTCTTAGTGCGCGCAATGGAGGTGGTATCCTTTGGATGAGATGCTGATTTGAGCTCCCATCTGCCCTTTCAGGAGATCCCAGGGAAACTCACCAGTATCCTTCCCAAATGTTGTCCCTCAACCAATGCCAAAAGGAATAATCTGGTCAGTTCTTCTGTTGGTTTTTGTGTCCAGATTCCTGGAGTGAGACCCACACTAACCTTCTGGGGTTGAAGGCAAGCATTCTACTGTCTGACTGATGAGGTCGGGATACTAGATTTTGATTAGATTTAGATTTATTGTCACGTGTATCGAGGGACAGTGAAAAGTATTGTTCTGCGTACAGACCAGGCAGATCGTTCCATACATGAAAAACATAGGGCATGCGATAAATACACAATGTAAATACATAGGCATGGACATCGGGTGAAGCATACAGAGCATAGTGCTACAACAGTAGAGAAGATGCATGGAGAGATCAGTTTAGTCCATAAGAGGGTCATTCAGGAGGCTGGGCATATCCGTGCTCCCGGAGAATCTGATTCCCAACCGCAAGCGTCTTTTTGTGTGGGAGGAGGTCTGATTCGGAGGAAATCTTGGGACCCGGAGGAGAACATTCCTGCTCCTCCTGGCCCACAAGCAGAGGGCAAACATAAAATACACAATGTAAATACATAGACTTAGGCAGTAGGTGAAACATGTAGGAGTGTATTACTACTCAGTCGAAAAGATGGGTGAAGAGACCAGATTAGTCTAGAAGTCCATCAGTCCATAAGAGGGTCATTTAGGAGTCTGGTAACAGTGGGGAAGAAGCTGTTTTTGAATCTGTTAATGCTTGTTCTCAGACTTTTGTATCTCCTGCCCGAAGTAAGAAGTTGAAAGAGTGAGTAAGCCGGGAGGGAAGGATCTTCGATTATGCTGCCCGCTTTCCTAAGACAGCGGGAGGTGTAGACAGAGCCAATGGATGTGGGGCGGGTTTGTGTGATGGACTGGACAGTGTTCACGACTCTCTGTAGTTTCTTCCGGTCTTGGGCCGAGCAGTTGCCATACCAGGCTGTGAAACAGCCAGATAAGATGCTTTCTATGGTGCACCTGTAAAAGTTGGTACGAGTTAATGGACATGCTGAATTTCCTTTGTTTCCTCAGGAAGTATAGGCGCTGTTGTGATTTCTTATTCGTAGCACCATGGATTGCTCACCTACCCATTGTCCTGCCTCTGTGCAAAATATAATTGGGAGTGTTGGAGATGACTGAGGATTAAGGGTTGAGATTTTAAAAATGCTAACATCTGACCCATCCCCAACCCAACCTTCTTGGGCTATTAAAATTTAGTGCCAAGTTTCAGTTATGTTTCGTAAAATGCACAGGTTAGGAGTGTTGTCTGCAATTCGACTCAGGACTGTGATCTCAATAAAGATAAATGAAAAGTAATTCAGCAGACCACAGGCTCAACCTGTTTGAAGAGGATCCTTCAGCCCTCTCCATGAGATAAAATAATGTATTTCTATGTTTGTGAGCACCATACAGCAATTGGGATCTCTCAAGGATGGAGACTGCCAGAAGATAGGGTCCAGCTCATCCTAAAAATAATTT
The DNA here is from genome assembly GCF_047496885.1 of Scyliorhinus torazame. Lineage (NCBI taxonomy): Eukaryota > Metazoa > Chordata > Chondrichthyes > Carcharhiniformes > Scyliorhinidae > Scyliorhinus > Scyliorhinus torazame. Next base: position 56,840,149 of record NC_092725.1, read on the forward strand.
TCAATCAGTATTTGTAATAGAATATTGCAGCAGTGCACTTGCTTCTTGCAAATAAGTTGTCAGGGGAGATGCAGAGTATATAATTAAATAGAGCGCGGAAAATGTTATTAAGAAATTAGAGCAGATGGAAGCTCAGAAGGCGTCAGATGCACGTGGAGTTCCTGAGAGTGGAGCGAATGAAAATTAAAGAGGTTATTTCTCTCCATTTGACTGAGCTGGTGCAGGGAGGGTGTGATTTAGATTCCTGGAATATTGGGGAAGACGGGACCTATATAGGGAGGGTATGCTTTAGATTCTTGGAATATTGCGGAAGATGGGAACTATATAGGTGGTCAGGACTAAAATAATTGATGGATTATTTGCTAGTGCTATTGGGGAGTCTTTAAATCAACTTGGCAGGGGTTTGGCAACCTGGAGGTAATATTAGATAAGAATATCAAGGTGCACAGAGAATTGGGAGAAAGAGATAGCATTACAAAAAGGAATATATGTTATGTCCCTAAGACCTGAAAGTCATGTAAAAATCAAACCTTATATTTGTGCTTACTTAAAAAGTAGACATCGCAGAACCAAAAGATGGTTGCTACAGGTCACATGATTCACAAGTTGGCTACAGTTTCTGGATATTTCTAACACTAGTTACAGTACAAAAGCTTAACCCTCATCCTTATGGAAACGACACACCTCTCATTATGAGGTCTCATTACAATCAACAAAACCAGCAGACAACCTGACTCCCCAGCCTGTCCTATAATAAAGGGACCCATCAAGACTTGTTATACCTGCAGCAGCGCTAAAAGCCACCATATATTTCCTAAGGTAAACAATGTATTTTGACCAGTGACATAGAAATTGCTTTTTAGTCTGCAACTGACTTATTAAAGGGCCACATCACATGACCTAAGTTTCTGGACTTTCAGGCTGACCAACAGCCTGCATAAGATCTAAGTACTCAAAACCTGCTTCTTTGGAAGGGCCCTGCCATCTCCTGCCGAGCAGAACAAGTCTCTGTAGACCAACCTCATTTCACTGTGTTGCCATCAACCTTAAGGGAATTCTGCAAAAACCTGGCTTCAACTAGCTGAGCTCACCGTAACTCTTCCGTGAAGGGACCCTGATTGGACTCTGAGTTTCTAGACTCCGATAATCAAGTAAACTGATATCGATATCTGTGACGCTTTTCTTTTAATTTATTAATTGTTGTAAAACTCCTCTTCCGTACTTTCTTATTGCGTGCTTGCGTGTGTATGAAATTGCGGCTATTCCCCGGGTTTGAATGTATGAATAAACTATGGCTCGGATTTTCTGGCTGCAGGACCAGAAATCCCCACCCAAAGTCAATGGACCTTCAGCTGGTTCATCAAATTTTCCAACCTGCCTGTGACGATCCCCTGCCTGAGTGGGACTGGAAAATCTTAGCTCGTACTTCTAATGTAACACTGAAGAGAGTTTGATGTGAATCATTTTTGAGCTCACAAACTGAAGGGTTGGGAAACACATCACTGCCTATTTCAAAAAAGAAAACCACCTCTACTTACGGACAGACAGCGAAAAGATAAAGCTGTTCAGTTCTGCCTTACTCCCCAGTCCGTAGAATCAGGAATTAAGTGGGGTCAGAGCAAGTGGGAGTGTAATAAGATCAAATTAGTTTGACTGTCTATGTGTGTACATGTGCAGAGTGTCGCAAATAAGGTTGATGAACTGCATGCATAGATAGCCACATGGAAATATAATATTGTAGCGAATCATGTTGACCTGGCTCATTCTCATTTATCTTTTCTCGGCTGTGGTGTTTAAGGGAGGGGAGACATGCCTTGTGGTCCGCTCTTGGGATGAAATCTCCCTTCATAAAGATGTTCTGACCGAATGATTCTGCTGATAGCTGTATCAACCTCTACAGAACTGGCCCTCCCCCCACTGTAATGAAACACAGCATTGGCGCATCATGCAGTTAACCAGCTCAGTTTGAGTTGAGAGCCAGATGGCGAGAACATGTTTTGAACTACTTGTGAAGGGTTCTATCATCAAGGGTAGCAGGTTCCTTGGAGCAAAGCCTACACTTTGCTCATGCATTTCCTCTGAACACTTCGCCTTTCAGACGGACGTGTAATGTTTTTCTCTCTCAGTGGCCTGCTCTCAGCAAGCCTGGTCTCCTGTGGGGAAGCTGCCATTCCCAAGATCCAGGGGTTCCCCATCGGAGAACTCCTGCATTTCCATCACCGATTCTGCGTCGATGACCTCGGGCATCTCAGCGACTTGACCCCCTTGTGGTGCCGCTGTGGCGTGAGCAGGCTGTAGATGTGGTTTCAGAAGAAGTTTCCCACTGCTGCCTCATGTTTGATCCCAGCCCTCGGTCACTGTCCGTGTGGAATTTATACATTCTCCCAGTGTTTGCTCTTGGGTCTCATCCCCACAACCCAAAGATGCTCAGGTAGGTGGATTGGCCACGTTAAAATTGCCCCTTAATTGGAAACAAAAATTAATTGGGTACTTTAAATTAAAAAAAGAAGTTTCCAAGGATGAGGTTGCGCTGTGGCCTGATCAGACAGTAGATATGGTTTTTGAAGAAGTTCCAGAGGACAAGGAACTTTCCGAAGAAGCGGTGACCTGGACCTAATGTGGTCAAGGTGAATTTGCATGATACAATCCTGGGCTTGCATCTGGTAAGAGACCGAACCTGTCTTCGAAGGATAACACCAGAGATCCACTAGGTGCCGTCAGTGAAGATCCGAACAAACACCAGGTATAAAGTGCCTGGAAGGTTGATGTCGAGTGGGCAACGCCCTTGCTGCTCCTGGTTGTGACCCACTTTCACATCTACCTCTGGAAAATTCATGTTCAGGCAGGAAGTCTCCCGCCGATCTGCGGCGGTTACCCCAGTCACTGCATGCGGAGTGGTCCTGTAGCAAAACAAGGAACGAACAGTCTAATGGCCACCACAAGTGTCACTCTCTTACTAAATAAGATCGCACCCCCTCTCGACTTGGAATCTAATGCCAAATGAAATGTCTGTTCCACCCATCCCTTTTGCAATTCACCTGGTCTTTCACCTGCAGTTGTGTCTCCTGAAGAAACACCAGGTGGGATTTAACTAAATGGGGACAAAGTCCTATAGCGAGCGCGTTTAGCCGTGTGTTTCCAGCACCGAGAAACACAACGCTATAAAACGGCTCCACTCGCCAGAACTCCTCAGTATAGCAAGAGATCGAGGCCAGAACTCCTCAGTATAGCAAGAGATCGGGACACCTTCTCTGGAGTCCCCAAGGTGACCCCCTCCCCCCCCCCCAACCCCAGCGCACTATGGGAGGTTCCCCGGGCCCCTCCCCAACCCTCGCGAAGACACCCCTGGCCCGATCGCCACCGTGAAAAAACTGCCAGTCTGGCATCCTTGGTGCCCCGGTGGCAGCAGCAGTGCCAGGTGACCACCCTGCCCAAAGGACATGCCCCTGGGAGACCCCCACAGGTGCCGTTCCATCTGGTCCCCGTTTGTGGAGACCAGTATTGAACGCCGTTCGCCTGAGGTCTCCAAGGCGATGAGGATGATGGATCCCAAGATTCCTGAGGTATCCTGGTGGATACCTCAGGAATCTGCACATTAAAGTGAGACTAGTTGTCCCGCTTTAATGTGCAGATATGCCGAAAAGTGATTCCCCCCACAATGGGCAGAATTTGCATCGCAATATCTCGCGAGATTGCATGCGATCTAACGAGGCATTGGAAGCCGGGTAGATCCCAGTAGCAGGGTCTCCTGGCTTCTATCAACTATGCTGCACCAAAGCATGCTGTTTTTCGGGTGCAGCTTGACCTTTCGATCGCGCCTACTATCTCTGCCTTCAAACTTTTCAAATGCGCAAACACCCAGGATCACTGCACCGGCCCCCACCCCCACCCTGCTATTTGAATTTGCCATCCTAATCCATCACAAAACTATCTCTGCCCCCATTTCCCTTTCTTGTCCAAGCCCACCCAAAATGGCCACCGACTCCTCTCTGCCCTACCCTTGCACAAAAAACTGCCTGCAGCACCTGCGTCACCAGCACCCTCAATTCCCACATCTCCAGCCCACCTCCCCAAAGCCCTATTCTCCAACCATCCATACCGCACCCCGCCCACCTCCCCCCAACAAGGCCAACATGTGAAAACAAAACAAAACATTGGTAAACACTATCCGACCATCTCAGAAACCAAAACATCAAGAACAATCCTACCATCAGTCGTCCTCCAAACCATTCTCCTTAAAAGAAAGTGTGCCTCTTCAGGTGTAGTAAAATATTATTCTATCCCCTAGAAAGTCACCCTGGTTGGGTCCACCACCCTAAACTGGACCTTATTTCGAAATAGTACTGCTTTTGCCTGACCGCCGTTTGGCCAGGTTTGCCCAAATGTCTTAATATATTCGGAACCACTGACCCCCCCAACTGCAGTCTCTCGTCATCCTTGCCCACCTCAAGATCCTGTCCTTCTCCTGGAATCGGTGCATTCTTACTATCACTGCCCTTGGTGACTCTCCTGCTCTCGGCCTCTGTCTTAATGATCGAAGTGCCCAGTCTCTCTCCGGGGCCTTGTCACAGATCCCCTTATCCACCAACATCTCCGAGATGTAGGCTGTGGCACTCGTTCCCTCCACCTCCTCCAGAAGGCCTACAATGTATAAATTCTGCCATCTGGACCGATTCTCCTGATCGTCCACCTTTACTTTCAGATCCTTGCAGATCGCTCCCCAACATCGCATTGCCATCTCTGCCTTCACAATTCGATCACTGTGGTCCATGACCACCCTTTTCACCTTTTGGATCATCGCACCTTGTGACTCCAGGGCTTCTCCACCCATTCCATGGCCCTGCGAAAAGGGGCTCCTGCTCCCTCAGTCACCTTCGACCAGTCCTCTTGCATCTCTAGCTGACACTGCTGAAGTTCCCCCTGAATCAACCCCATCAACTGCTTCACTGACAATGGGGTGGACGAGGAAGATGCTCCTGCCTTCTCTAACTGCACCATGTAGATCCTTCACCTCTGGAGCCGTCGCCTTGTTCAACTTCTGCCGGGTCCAGTAACCCGTCGACATTCCACCCCCCCCCCCCCCCTCCTCCCCGCCCACCAGCTTCCTGCACATCTCAGAAAAATACTGTGGGATTCAGACCCTCTAACACCTCTGACAATCCCACGATTCTAAGGTTTCATCTCCTCGACCTGTTTTCCAGGTCATTCACTTTCGCCCTCAGGATCTTGTTTCTCTCCTCCACCAACGAGATTTCAACCTCCAGTGAGGTGATTCGATCACTGTGCCATGGCAAAGTTTCCTCCTCTCCTTTCAACACCTCTCCGTGCTCCTTCACAGACTCCGAGATTTTCTCCGCCTTCTCTCAAATTGGACCAAGTACCTGCTCAATCCCTTTAAAGGGAGTAAATAGCTTAATCTCGAGATAGGTCATTGCAGGAGACCTCAGATCCGTGGTGTGTTCCTCTTGCACAATGTGGGAAATAAACGAGCCTTCCAGTGACCCTGATGACAACATGTGGGGGCATCACGGTAGCATTGTGGATAGCACAATTGCTTCACAGCTCCAGGGTCCCAGGTTCAATTCCGGCTTGGGTCACTGTCTGTGTGGAGTCTGCACATCCTCCCCGTGTGTGCGTGGGTTTCCTCCGGGTGCTCCGGTTTCCTCCCACAGTCCAAAGAAGTGCAGGAGATGGATTGGCCATGATAAATTGCCCTTAGTGTCCAAAATTGCCCTTAGTGTTGGATGGGGTTACTGGGTTATGGGGATAGGGTGGAGGTACTGACCTTGGGTAGGGTGCTCTTTCCAAGAGCTGGTGCAGACTCGATGGGCCGTATGGCCTCCTTCTGCACTGTAAATTCTATGATAATCTATGATAATCTATGATGTGCAGGAAGTGAGTCCAGCAGCAGCTACTGGCTAGCCGCTTGTCGGAGCAGGAGCTGCAGATAATAATAATCTAATAATCTTTATTAGTGTCACAAGTAGGCTTACATTAACACTGCAATGAAGTTACTGTGAAAATCCCCTAGTTGCCACACTACTGCTTCTGTTCGGGTACACTGAGGGAGAATTCAGAATGTCCAATTCACCTAACAAGCACATCTTTCGGGACTTGTGGGAGGAAACCGGAGCACTCAGAGGAAACTCACGCAGACACGGGGAGAAAATGCAGACTCCATACAGACAGTGACCCAAGCCGGGAGTTGAATTGGGGTCCCTGGTGCTTTGAAGCAACAGTGCTAACCACTGTGTTACCGTACTGCACTACGATTCTGAGAATGTCGATGGTCATGTTTAGCGAGGTGGTCACACCACAGGTGAGGATTGGACAGGCAGAAAGGGAATGGGTCACCATCAGACAACGTAAAAGGTTCAGGAAGGAAGTACAGGAGCCCCCTGTGGTCATCCCCTCAAACAGATATACTGCTTTGGATACTTGGAGCGGATAGGCCCTCTGGGGAAAGCAGCAATAGCCAAATTAATGGCACCATGGGTGTACCGAAGCAGATGAAAATGAGTGGCAGGGCTATAGTTAGGGGATTCAATACTAAGGGGTACAGACAGGCTCTTCTGTGGCTGCAGACTGAATCCAAGATGTCATGTTGCCTCCCTGGTGTCAGGGTCAGGGATATCTCAGAGCTGCTGTAGGAAATTCTGGAGAGGGAGGGTTCTGGAGCCAGTGGTCATGGTACACATAGGTAAACAAAAGTGTGAGGAGCTGCAAGCTGAATATAGGAAGTTAGGGGATAAATTAAGTCAGGAGCTCAAATGCAGGAATCTCTGGATTGCTCCCAGTGCCACCTGCTAGCAAGAGCAGGAATAAGAGGGTAGATCAGATGAATGCGTGGCTGGAGAAGTGGTGTGTCAGGGATGGATTTAGATTCTTGAGCCATAGCGACAATTTCTAGGGAAGGTGGACCTGTACCAATGGGACAGGTTGCACCCAGGCAGAGCTGGAACCAATATCCTAGGAGGGGCTTTTGCTAGTTCTATTGGGGAGGTTTTAAACTAGAATGGTGGGTGGTGGGAACGCAAGTGTAGGCTTAGATGGGTCAGCTTCAGATCAGGAAACAGGTGGTAGAACATCTGTTCGTGATATAGTCAGCGACTTGGAAAGACAAAAGAAACAAGGGTTAAAAAGCATCCAGCAAAGGAAATTGACAGGGTTGAACTGTTAATACTTCAATGCAAGGAGTGTTGCAAACAAGGCAGATGAACTAAGGGATAGACACGTGCAGCAGAATGTTGTTGCAGTAATGGAAACCATGCAAAATTAAAGGAGGGGCAAAATGGGCAGGTCAATATCCCTGGATATAGAGCTTTCAGGCAGGATAGAGTGGGTACCAAAAAAGTAGAGGGGTGGCATAATTGGTTGAAGAATCAATTATAGTTTGGAGAATGGGTGATATACTAAACAGATTAACAAATGAGTTTTATGGGCTAAGCTTATGAATAAAAATGGGGCAGTCACACCACTAGGAGTATGCGACAAAATAGTGAGAGGGAGATAGAAGAAAATATACGTAGACAGATTTCTGCATTTAGGAATAAGAGGCCCATAATTGTAGGGGACTTTAACTATCCCAATATTAACTGGGTATCAAATAATATAAAGGGCATTGAAGGTGAAACATTCATGTACTGTGTCCAGGATTTTATTTTCAAATAATACATGACCAGCCCAATGAGAGGAACTGCAATTTTGGATTAAGTCTTGGGAAATGAAGATGGCCAAGTGGTGAAGTGACAGTGGGTGACCATATCAGGGATAATGACCACAATTCAGTTAGATTTAGAATTTTTATGGAAAAGTCCAGAGATAAATCAGGAGTAAAAGTTTTAATCTGGGGGAAGGCAAATTTTGCAAAATTGAGGAGTGATTTGGCTGAGGTGTACTGGACAAGACGTTAAAGGATAAATTAGTGGTGAACCAGTGAGAGGCAATAATAAGTGAGATTCTTAGGGTACAAAGAAGACATGTCCCCTCCAAATGTAAGAATGGTACAGCCAAATCTGGACCCACATGGTTGTCTAGAAAAATACAGGGGAAGATTAAAGGGAAAAAGAAAGCTTATGATAGTCACAAAAAACTCAACACGGCAGCTACCCAGAGGAGTATAGAGAGTATAGGAATCAAGTAAAAAAAGAAATAATGAATTCAAAGAGAGGGCACAAAAAAATATGAGCAAGCAAGATTAAGGAAAACCCAAAGATGTTTCACCAGTATATAAAGAGCAAAAGGATAATTCAGGAACAAATGGGACCTACCAGAGATTAAGAGGGAACTTGTGAGATGATGCAGAGGATATGGGAAGAATTTTAAACAAATATTTTGTCCCTATATGCTAATAGGAAAGGGATGATGCAGATATAGTAATCCAAGAGGAGCAGTGTGAAATATTGGATAAAATAATCATAATGAGAGAGGAAGTGGTAGAAGTGTTGGAATCCTTGAAAGTGGATATGTTGCCAGGGCCAGATCGATTGCTTCCTAGAATGTTGAAGGAGGTCAGGGAGGAAATACCAGATGTTCTGAGGATTATTTTCCAATCTTCACTAGACACAGGAGAAATGTCAGAGGACTGGAAGAACACAAATGTTGTTCCGTTGTTTAAGAAGGGCATCAAGGAAATGTCAAACAATTATAGGCCGGTTAGTCTTACTTTGGTGGTGGCCAAATTGTTAGAATAAATCCTGAGAGATTAGATAAACGGTCACTTAGAAAAACATGGACTAGTCAGGGATAGACAGCATGGCTTTATTAAGGGAAGATAATATCTTGAAAATTTGATTGAATTCTTTGAAGAAGTGGCAAGGAGAATCGATGAGGGTAGTGCAATGGATGGTGTCTACATGGGTTTTAGTAAGGCATTTGACAGGTCTCACATGGCAGATTGGTCAAAAAAGTAAAAGCCCATGGGATACATGGTAATCTGGTGAATTGGATCCAAAGTTGGCTTAGTAACTGGAAACAAAAGATAATGATCGACAGCTGCCCTTGTGAATGTAAAGCTGTTTCAAATGGTGTTCTGCAGGCTTTGATATTGGGACCCCTGCTGTGTGTTTTATATATTCAAAATTTGGACTTGAACGTGGGGGACACGACTGGGAAATTTGCAGACGACACAAAATTTGGCCGTGTAGTGGATAGTGCAGAGGGTAATTGTAAATTCCAAAATTATATAAATAGGTTGGTGGCGTGAGCAGATAAATGGCGGATGGAGTGTGAGGTAATGCATTTAGGGAGGTCAGACAGTAAAAGGGAATATACTGAAAGGGATGGATGAAGCGAGCGATCTTAGTGTGCAAGTGCACAGGTCCCTAAAGGTAGCAGTACAGGCAGATAAGGCAAAGAAGGCATATGGAATGCTCTCCTTCGTTGGTAGAGGATACAGAAGTAGGGATATAATGATGGAATTGTATAAGATACTGGTGAGGCCACAACTGGAGTATTGTGTGCAGTTCTGGTCACCATATTGCTCTGGAGAGAGTTGTAGAGAATATTTACGAGAATGTTGCCAGGGCTGGAGAATTGTAGATATGAGGAGAGATTGGGGTTGTTCTCCTTGGAACAGAGAAGGCTGAGGGGTGGCATGGTTGAGGTATACAATATTGTGAGGGGCAGAGATAGATAGACAGGAGGAACCTTTTTCTCTTGACAGGGAGTTCAAAACCCAGGGATCATAGATTCAAGCTAAGTGGCAGAAGAATTAGAGGGGACATGAGGAAAACCCTTTTTACGCAGAGGATAGAGGGTGTCTGGAATTCGCTGCCTGAGTTGGTGGTGGAGGCAGATACCCTAAACTCTTTTAAAAAGTACCTGGATCTGCACCTTCAATGCTGCAAGATGCAGGACTATAGGCTGCGTGCGGGAAGATGGGATTAGAAATGGCACCTGGATGTCTTTGGTTGGCATGGACAAGATGGGCAGCACTGTGGCACAGTGGTTAGCACTGCTGCCTCACAGGGCTAGGGACCGGGGTTCCATTCCGGCCTGGGTGCCTGTCTGTGTGAAGTTTGCATGTTCTCCCCATGTCTGCATGGGTTTCCTCCTGGTATTCCGGCTTCCTCCCACTGTCCAAAGATGTGCAGGTTAGGTGGGATAACGGAGATAGGATGGGGGAGTGGGCTTGGTGGGGTGCTCTTTCGGAGGGTCGGGGCAGACTCGATGGGCCAAATGGCCTCCTTCTGCACTGTAGGGATTCTATGAATGGGCCCCTTCTGTGCTGTATCATTTCTCTGGTTCTATGGAGTCAACATGGCAATCCACGGCCGCTATCAGTAAAAGTAACCATGAAGCCAACTGATTTGCCGTTGTACCCTTTAATGAAGGAAATCTGCCATCCTTAATTCAATCTGATTCATCTACAACACCAATCCCACAGTCCATGGTGTTTAACTGCCCTTTGCCCTTTGGGTTTAGCAAGCAACCCACCGATATGAAGCTGTTATCAGTGGCCCAAGATGCAGATCCAGCACCTTCTCAGGGTCAGCTGAGGTTGCGGTTTTAGCATCAATGCCCACACCCTGAGAATGAATTCTGAATTTTACTGGTGTATCCCATTGTTCTGAATTGCTATAATTGATGGGGCTGTCTTGTGGCACAGTGGTAGCGTCCCTGCCTCTGGATCAGGAGCTCTGCATTTCCAGTCCAACGCCAGGACTTGTTGGCCAAGGAAAGAGTGTTCATAATGTGATTTAACGGGCTGACAATCAGCACGGGAATCCTTCCACCACTTCCCTCACTATTCGCCAAAGAGTAAAAAGTGGGAAGATGCACTAAAACTATATATATATCGATGTTGCCCATATGTTGTACTGAAGCTAGACTGAACTCTGTATTCTAAGTGTGTGAAAATACTGATGTATGTTGCATTATTTTTCCTGGATGGGGGTGGGCGAGGGTGGGGGGGGGGGGGGGGGTTGTTGCCCAATTGTTGCTCCTGGCAACATGTTGCTGCGATACAATTGCTAGGTTGCCGGCGTTGTGGTAGAGATCATTGCATGCTTTTACACTTGGTGCCCTGATCTTTTGTTCTCCCAGTTTTATCCATTGCATCCGGTGAGTTCACGACCCCACTTTGATTTGGCTGCACTCCCTCCCTCTGTACCAGAGAGACACTCCCTAAACCGAAAATTGCACTGACGTGAAAATTGGGCAGGATTATCCTTGCTGATGTTAAGAATTATTAAAAAATAAGGTGAATATTTCTCCAGAGATGGTTTAAACTGCAATAATGCTCCCCCCCCCCCCCCCAATCAAAGAGGAGGATGGACTACTTAGAAAAAGGGGGCATAGTCTGCTTGCAAGTTCTCTGCAATGTCATTGAGGGAACCAGGTGGTGGAAAGGATGAGATGCAGACTCTTTTCCCTCCCTCATTTCCCTCGCCTGATGTCAGTTGCATGGTGTCAGTTTCCCTTGCTGCAATTGATATTTCGCCTGGCCACTGCTGCTGCAAGGGTTGGGTGGTGTGTGTTTCTGCAAACTCCGCAGTGCCCATCCTGTTTGACTCCACGCCGCTGCTGCCGCTGCGGTTGCAGTTTGACGCAGCCGGCGGAGCTACTGCAGCAGAGAGAGGAGAGGCCCTAGCCTTCCCTCCCACCCCCCCAGCCCCCTTCCTCACGCCGATAGGCTGCCCCGTTCCTGATTGACGTCGCGGCCGGCCAATGGGAAAGCGGCACTGCCACCGGCGGCTGGCCGAGCTGTCAGCCCAGCTCAATGCCCAGCTCGCAGGTAACACAGTGAGCGGCAGAGCCGGCTCCCCTCCAGGTGAGCTCCAACACTGTCCATTGACGTCCAATGCGACCCGCCGCCGGTAAGTGCAACTGACTGCAGTTATTTACCCCTCCTCATTGTCGGCAGCTGAGCTGTTGCTTTATTTATTTATTTTTGGTTAGCACAGCTTTGAGAGGCAGCAGCTTCTAAACTCTGGGTTTGGGCTGCATTTCAAACCCCCAAATGCTACCCCTCCACCATCCCACTCGCTCATTATTTACAACACCATTCAAACTTTCATCTGTGGGTTTTAAGAAATCAGTCTGAAAGAAAATCAGTTCATTGAAAACCTTTTTTGGCGGGCAAATGGATTCACTTTTGAACAGATGGGGTAAGTGGGGGACAGTCAGAGATATCGTCTGGACACGGGTAACGACCTGGCAGCGGACTTGAATATTTTAAGTCATATTTGAGCTTTTTGGCGACATCAGTTGGCTCTCCCCCACCCACCCCCATACCCCCAAATGTCAGCTTTATAAATTGGAGCAGTGTGAAATTATTTACCAAAGGTGGGTGGATAAATAAATGCAATTTCACAAAAATAAGTTGTTGGGCAGAGGGTTGAGTCTCGGATACATTCAATACAATTAAGTGCTCGGTTGTGTTGTAGGTCTGTGAATGGGTGTATGTGTGTGTTCCTCACTCGGGAGTGTGTCAGTGTTGGTAACATGCTGGGTTCATAATCAGCACACTGTAAGGAGAGCGATTAGCAACGGGAGAGTGAACCACGCATTGTGAACAATCTATATACCCTGGCAACACCCAGTGTGCAAAATTCTGCTTTGCTGTCTACTATCACCTGCATATTTTAACATAGCTGGGTTTAGTTTTAGAATATACTGAATGATTTTTACACTGCAGTCTGCAATCCTGGTGGGTGTCTGATTCAGGGTCGGTGGGCAAGATGACTTGATCGACCGCATCCTCCAGTTGGCATTATGTCATCCCTGAACAGTCTCTGGAGTTCTATGTTTTAGTGCAAGGGAGCATCAGGGGCGACATCATTGCAGGGAGGTTAACAGTACTCAATGGCGGGAGGGAGGTTTGTGATAATGATTGTTGGTATCACTAACAACCTGGGCAGTCGGGAGTAAATTTGAACCTGCCTACTACTCCATCTCCCCAGATGCCACCCTGGTTTCCCCCCCACTTCCCTGCATAATACTTTGGTGAACTGCTCCTCCTCTGCATTTTCCGCCTTCTTTCTCATTCACCTCGGGGAATGTGTCTAAACTTTGCCAATCAGGTTCCTAATGAGCGATTTCTAAGAAACATCATCTGGCTATCTGTGTGGGTCGTGGATGGTGAGCTGATGATGATGTCTCTCTTCCAACTGGCCTGTTGCTGACATTAGAGCACAGAATATACTACGCTGCCAGTAATTACCAGGAATCTCACTGACAGAGTAATGTATTCTGTTTGCAATTTAACATTGGTGACCTTCTGTTGTCCTCTAATTTACTGTAAGTCACATTGTGAAAGAACCATCACTATTAACACACTGGGAAGATTTCCCAGAATTTACATCGGATGGCCTAGGGTTCAGTGACCACGGGAAAAACATAGGGGGGCTAAAACCTAGCTCTAAATCATCATTTAATGCTTCTGGTGCGTGGTCTGTGTGATACTGTGTCGAGCCAAGTCTCGGGAGGAAGTGAGGAAATGCTTGAATGAGAATAAAACAAGAACATGGGTACATTAAAGAACCAATCTTGGAATAGTTGAGACATCCAAGTTGAAGGAGTCTGCATTTAACATCAGACTTATGGAAATAGCCGATATCTTAAAGATTGGATACTTGTTAGGGTTCTTGCCTGGAGTCAGTTGAAACATATTATGGATGTCTGCCCCAATTGGTTCAATGAGGCTGCAGGGTCTGATAAATGCAGGTCAGCCTTGCACATGTGTGAGGTTTGGGCGGGGCTCTTTAGCCTTTGTTACAGTCCAGTTTGCAGAAGGTACTCTGAAGATGAAACCCACGAGGAAGGCAGTGGGAAAAATCTACTCGTCTGTAGTAAGTTACTCAAGAATCTTGTGAGACTCTGGCTGGAACTTGCCTTCTGAGAGTGTGTTCGTGGGTTATATTTCATGACAAGAACCATCGCTGTCCACTGGCGATCAACTTTGCAACATAATTGAAGAAAAGTCAGCAAACTTGAAAAGTCTCTTCTGCTCCATGCGTATTTGATATAAATACTGGCGCTTGATGCCAAGTCGGTACATGGCATTACAACCAAATGCTATTTGATCAGCAAAAACATCCAAAGCAAAATTTGTTCAATTTTCATGCAAAGCAGCTTTCTTCCATTATGAATAAAAATGTGTAAGTTTCCAACAGTAATCTCTCCTGATTTCTCACTTCTGACTAATCTGATCATTATCCATTTCAAAGCCAAAAAAACTCATTTTTGCTCAATTAACCTTTGTTTAAGAAAAAAATCTCTCTGCCTACTGAATATTTTGTTTCTTTGCTAAATAAAAGATTTGGGGGGAACAAGGGCAAGGGTTCGGTCGCCCCGATTTGTTATTTTGATTAGCCAGCAGTCTGTTTTAGATCATAACCGTCACATGTGCAAAACATTTGTCGTTTGGGGAAAAAAAAATGAAGAAAAAAGTGAACGGTTTGTTTCAGGTCTCGGATAAACTTCTACAGTAAGAGAAAATATGGCCCCGTTGACCTGTAGATTTGAGTAAGAGTGGTTAGCCTCTAATTGATGTTTCTGCGATAATTTGTGATTTTTGGGACATCAGCTGGCAGATTAAAGAAAGAATTTGTATTGCACCTTTGCACCCTCACAGTGTTCCAAAGTGCTTCAAATTTAATTAAGTCGTTTTCTGAAGTGAGGTCACCATTGTAATGTAGGAGAAACAGCAGCCAATTTGTTCATAATCGATTTTAAATCTTTTAATTTGAGACAAATTTAAGAAATAGGAGCATGAGTGGACTCCTGTTGAGCCTGCTCTGCCATTCAACATGATCATGGCTGATCTTCATCTTCAATTCCACTTTCCTGCACATCCCGCATATTCCTTGATTCCCTGGGAGACCAAAAACCTGTCCGTCCTATCCTAGCATTTGTTATGTTTCATCCATAACCCTCCGGAATTCCAATGATTCACAACCCTTTGAGTGAACAAATTTCTCCTCGTCTCAGTCTTGAATGATCTTTAAACTAAGTGTGTCCTTATCCCGAGATTGTGTCTCCATGTTTTATATTCCCTAACCAGTAGGAACCATCTCTCTGCATCTCCCCTATTGAGCCCGTTCAGAATTTTGCAGGCTTCATTGCGATCACCTCTTATTCTTCTAAAGTCCAGAGAATATAGGCCCAATTTACTCATCTTTTCATCACAGGCCAACCCTCTCATCCCAGGGACCAACCTTGTGAATATTCACTGGACCGCCTCCAAGCCTTCCTTAACTGTGGAGACCAAAACTCCAGAAGTAGTCTTGCCGAAGCCCTGTACAATTGGAACAAGGAGCCTTTGTTCCTGTACCCCAATCCCCTTTCAATAAAGGCCAACATGCATTTGCCTTCCTAATTGCTTGTACCTCTGTGCTAACGTTTTTGATTCCTTTACAGGCACGCCCAAGTCTGCCTGAGCTTCAACACTTACAAGTTTCACATCCTTTATAAAATATTCTGCTTTTATATCTTATCACCAAAGTGAATGACCTTGCATTTCCCCACACTATAAACCCATCTGTCATCTTGTTCTCTGCTCATCTAACCTATCTATATCTCTTTGCAGCCTCTCTGTTTCTTCCCCTTTCCAGCTAGCTGTGCATCATTATCAGAATTAAATACATTACTGTCTGGCTCTTCATCTAAGTCATTAATATAGATATGAAATAGCTGAGACCCCAGCACTGATCCTTGCAACGCGTCACTTGTCACAACCTGCCAACTTGAAAATTTCCCATTTATGCCCACTCTTTGCCTCCTGTCCATTAACTGATCCTCTATCCATGCTCCCAACTCCATGAACCTTTGGGAGCGTTTTCCCCCCTGCATTGCACCTTGGAGCATAATGGGAGAGGCCCAAATAGGCCGATTAGCTTAACATCTCTTGTTGGAAAAATGTTCGAATCAATTAATAAGGAAGTAATAGCAGTGCATTTGGAAAATCATAATCTAATCAAGCAGAGTCAGCATGACTTCATGAAAGGGAAATCATATCTGACTAATTTAGTAGAGTTTTTCGAGAAAGTCTCGGACAGAGTGGATAGAGGGGAACAAGTTGATGTGTTGTATTTGGACTTGTATAACGCGTTCAACAAGGTACCACACAAAAGTTAAGTCAGAAGATAAGAGCCCATGGTGTTGGAGGTAGCATATTTGCATGGATAGAGAATTGACTAATGGGCAGGAAATAGCGAGTGGGGATAAGGGGTTCTTTTTCAGGTTGGTGACCTATAACTAGTGGCGTTTCACAGGGATCAGTGCTGGGAACGCAACTGTTTACAATTTATATTAATGACTTGGAGGAAGGAAGCGAATGTACTGTAGTCAAATTTGCAGACACAAAAATAGGTAGAAAGGTAATCTGCGAGAGGGATACAAACAATTTGCAACAAGATATTGATAGGTTAAGCAAGAGGGCAAAAAGTTGTCAAAGGGAGTATAATATGGGAATATGTGAAGTTGTTCATTTTGGAAGTGAGAACAAAAGCGATATAATTTAAATGGAGAAAAATTGCAGAAAGCTGCTACACAAAGGAACTTGGGGAACTTGTGCATGAAACACAGAAAGCTAACACACGCATGCAGCAGGTAATCAGGAAGGCTAATGGCATGTTGGCCCTTATTTCAAGGGAATTGGAGTATAAGAGTCGGGAAGTCTTGCTGCAACTGTACAAGGTACTGGTGAGACCACATCTGGAGTACTATGATCAGTTCTGGTCTCCTTATTTAAGGAAATATAGTATTTACTTGGGAGGCGGTTCAGAGAAGGTTCACTGGGATAATCCTTGATATGGAGGGATTGATTCATGAGCAAAGGTTAAACAGGTTGGGACTCTGCTCATTGGAATGTGGAAGAATGAGAAGTGATCTCATTGAAACATGTAGGATTCTTAATGGGCTTGACAGGGTAAATGCTGAAAGGATGTTTCTACTCATGGGAAAGTCTAGGACCAGAGGCATAATCTCAGAATAAAGGGGTCCCAATTTAAGACTGAGATGAGGAGAAACTTCTTCTGAGGGTTGTGAGTCTCTGGATCTCCTTGCCACAGAGAGCTGTGGCGGTAGAATCCTTGTGTATACTTAAGGCTGAGTTTGATATTTAATCAGTAAGGGAATCAAGGGTTTACGGGGAAAGGGCAGGAAAGTGGAGGTGAAGAATGTCAGATCAGCCATGATCCTATTGAATGGTGGGGCAGGCTCGAGAGGGCTGAACGGTCAACTCCTGTCCCTATTTCCTCTGGGCTTATTAGTGGAAAGAGGAGCTGAAATGCAGGTTCAAGAAAGAGTTTCGGAGGAGTTGCGTAAGATGTGGCAAGGGTTTCCAGAGAGGAGGGCCTAAAGCTTCGCCATGATGGAATCAGTGGAGGAGAGAATACGCAGGTTAGTGGAGTTAGAAAAATAAAGGGCTCAAGGAGGGAAAGTGAACATGACGAAGGCGATTGCAGAGTTTGTATGAACAAGGCCGCTGAGGGCTTTCAACATGATTACTTCAAATTTCGAGGTGCTTTGTGACACAGAAGTCAGTATCAGGAGACTGGCAGTGAGAGCACTGAAGATGGTGGCATGGCCCTTCAAGTCTGATTGAAGGTGTCCCTCCAGATGCCGTATTTATCTTACTCTTCCACTCGTTCCCCCATACTCTTTAACATTTCTCTTACAAGCACCTAATTGCCTTTCAAAATAATTCATGGGACTATGCTTCATCAATAGGTTGGGATGAATAATTCTTTATTCAAAACACCATCTGTGTAAAGATTTTCTTTTCACCTCTTTGGGGTATAATTTCGGCAGGGTTTCACCCGATATACTGCAGAGTCTGGACCTGACTCTGGAAAGGTTGACCCAGGTCTCTCGCTCTCTCTCTGAAAGACATTGGCAATCTTTGCTCCCTCAGCTTGACACATTTATTTGCTTGGCTAAAAGGATGGTCTCTTTCCTAATGTTCACAACTAAAGGGACTTAATTACCTGTGATGCACGATCAATTGCTCAGAGACGAGAGTTGAATACAACTGAGGCTTTATTACTCTAAGATGTGTGGCCTCCTACAGCAGCTGATGAAATGGCTGCTGTATAGGGAGCACACATATTTATACTCCGCCTACTGGGCGGAGCCAGCAGGCAGGGACTACCCCCGTACCTGTAGTACAGGGTCTTACCACACATCTTCTAATATGTACAACAGTGGTGATTACCACAACCTGCAAAGGCTTGCATTCAAAGTATTGTCTTGCATCTTTGACTTTGTCTATATATATGTTTCTGGAACCTACGCTTCATTCACCTGAGGAAGGAACAGTGCTCCAAAAGCTAGTGATTCGAAACGAACCTGTTGGACTTTAACCTGGTGTTGTAAGACTTCTTACTTTACTCACCCCAGTACAACGCCGGCATCTCCACATCAATCTTAAATGGGCGACCCTTTATTTTTAAAGTTACCCCTCATTCTAGATTCTCCACATCCTCCCTGCCAATACCCCTCAGCATCTTGCATGTTTCAATCAAGTTGACGCTAACTCTTCTGAACTCCAGCGGATACAAGCCGAGCCTGACCAATCTTTCCTCATAAGATAATCTGCCCAGTCCAGGTATTAGTCTAGTAAACCTTCTCTGAACAGTTTTTAACGCATCTACATCCTTCCTTAAATTGGTCTTACCAATGCCCTGTATAACCAAAGCTTAACCTCTCTACGATTGCATTCAGTTCTCCTCACAATAAACAATAACATTCTATTAGCTTTCCTAATTACTTGCTTTACCTTCATGCTAACCTTTTGTGATTTGTGCACTAGCACACCTAGATCCTTCTGCACCTCAGAGCTCTGCAGTCTCTCACCATTTGGATAATGTCTTTTTTATTCTTCCGGCCAAAATGGACAATTTCACACTTGCCAACATTCAACTCCATTTGCCAGATCTTTGACCACTCACTTCACCTCTTTATACCCCTTTGTATCCTCCTATGTGCTCTTCACAACTTACTTTCCTTCCTATCTTTGTGTCATCAACAAATTTAACAAGCTTAACTTCAGTCCCTCTTCAGGCACATCCAAAATCATACTTGAAATCTCTCCAAGGTGTGTTATGTTAATTAAGCATTTTATAAGTATGGCTTTGGGAGTACTCACTTTGAGTCAGAAGATACAGGGTTGAAGAACTGGGCAAATGGCTGCTGAATTTTAGTTCAATCACAATTGGAGTACTGTAAATAATTCTGGTCTCAATATTACAAAACCGGACAGAGGCACAGGAGAAAGTACAAAACGGATTTGGATGGATGATATTAAACTTGAGATCGTACAATCGCCAGAAAAGACTCGTGTCTGCGTGGGTTTCCTCCGGGTGCTCCGGTTTCCTACCACAAGTCCGAAAGATGTGCTGTTAGGTAATTTGGACATTCTGAATTCTCCCTCCATGTACCCGAACAGGCGCGCCACAATGTGGCGACTAGGGGCTTTACACGGTAACTTCATTGCAGTGTTAATGTAAACCTACTTGTGACAATACAGATTATTATTATAAGACTAAACAACCTGGAGCTCTTGCATCCAGAAAGGAGAAGACTGAGAAGTGACCTGATTGGGACCTTTTAAGGGGTGCAATAGGGATGCAGTGAGGATGTTTCCAATTTAAAAAACAATCTTTTTACAGGATGTGGATGTTGCTGGCTAACCCAGGATTTATTATTACCCATCTCTAATTGCCCTTGATGAGCCACTTTCTTGAACCGATGCAGTACCTACACCACATGGTGTAGGTACACTTACAGTGCTGTTCAGGAGGGAGTTCCAGAATTTTGATCCAGCGACAGTAAAGGAATGGTGATATAGTTCTAAGTAAGGATGTGTGCCTCAGTGAGATACTTATATGTGATGTTTCAATGTATCTGCTGCCCTTGACCTTCTAGGTGGTAGAGGCCGCTAGTTTGGGAGGTGCTGTTGAAGGGTTCTTGCTGAGTTGTTGCAATGCATCTTGTAGCTGCCACTGAGCTTCAGTGGTGGAGTGAATGGATATTGTAGGTGACCGATGGGCTGCCAATTAAGTGGGCTGTTTTGTCCTGGATGGTGTCGAGCTTCTTGAGTGTTGTTGGAGCTAGACTCTTTCAGAAAGTGGAGGGTATTTCATCATCCTCCTGACCTGTGCCTTGTAGATGGTGTGTAGGCTCTGGACAATCAGAAGGTGAGTTACTTGCCACAGAATTCCAAACCTCTCATCTGTTCTTGTAGCCACAGTGTTTATATGGCTGATGCAGTGCAGTTTCCGCTCAATGGTAATCCCTCACGATGTAGATAATGGGGAATTCAGTCATGGTAATGGCATTGAATGTCAAGCGGCAATGGTTAGATTCCCTCTGGTTGGAGATGGTCATTGCCTGCTACTTATCAGCCCAAGCCTGGATATTGTTCAGGCCTTACTACATATGGACACTGATTACTTTAGTATCTGAGGAATCGCAAATGTTGCTGAACATTATGCTGTCATCTGTGGGCATCCTCACCTCTAACATTGGTTATTGATGAAACATCTGTCACTGGTTCGGTCTAGGGCACTCTCTGGGAAACTCCAAGAACAAAGAACAAAGAGAAGTACAGCACAGGAACAGGCCCTTCGGCCCTCCAAGCCCGTGCCGACCATACTGCCCATCTAAACTAAAATCTTCTACACTTCCGGGGTCCATATCCCTCTATTCCTATTCATGTATTTGTCAAGATGCCCCTTAAACCCCTGCAGTGATGTCCTGGGACCGGTATGATTTAACTCCAACGAACATAGCCATCTTCCTTTGTTCTAGTTATGACCTTTGATACCCATTCACTCTAGTTTTGCAAGGACTCCTCGACACCACACCCGGTCAGATGCTGCCTTGATGTCAAGGGTAGTCACTCTCACTTCACCTCTTGAGTTCAGCTCTTTTGCCAGTGTTTGGACTAAAGCTATAATGAGGTCAGGAGCTGAGTTGCCCTTTCTGAACCCAAATTGAACGTCAGTGAGCAGGTTACTGCTGAGTAAATGCCTCTTGAATGCGCTGTCGACGGCATTTTCCATCACTTTACTGCTGATTGAGATTAGACTGATGGGATGGTAATTGGTCAGGTTGTATTTGTCCTGCTTTTTGTGGACAGTATACAGCTGGGCAGTTTTCCACATTTCCGGGTTGGATGCCAGTGTAGTAGCTGCACTGGAACAACTTGTGTGGTTTGAAACTATAAGATGGTCACTCATAAATTTGATAAGAAAATCAGGAAACATGTCTTTCCCTACACCACATGAATTGCAGTGAATTCCATCTTCTCTAGGGCAATGAAGGATGAGCAACAAATGCTGGCCTGACCAGTGACACTCCCATCCCATGAAAGAATAAAAGAAACTCAATATTGAGAAATTGGGTGAATGCACATGGCAACAGTTGAGATGGAAAATATGGATGAATTGAAGGAGAGTTGAGAGAAGTACAAGAGTGTGAAAGGAATGGAAGGTTGTATTGATGGGTTGGATGCATTAAGATGGGAAGAGGCTCAAGCATGAGCATTCACACTGGCATAGATAGACTTTTTGGGCCAAATAGCCTGTTCCTGGGCTGTAAAATTTGAGGTGTTTGTATCTTTTCTCATGGAAGTGTAATTTAACCTGTATTTCTCAATTTTTGAGCTCACAGTCTCAGGATACAAGGTAGGCTACGTAGGACTGGGTGAGGTGAGGAGAAATCTGTTCACCCAGAGGATGGTAAACCTGTGGAATGCTCTGCCACAGAGGCTGTGCAGGCCAAGACACTGAATGTATTGAAGAAAGAAATACATTTCTAGACACTAAAGACGTCGAGGGATGCGTAAAGAATGGGAGTATGGCGTTGAGGTAGAGCATCAGCTATGATCACATTGAAAGGTGGAGGAGACTCAAAGGGCTGAACAGCCTACCTCCTGCTCCTATTTTCTGCTTCTATATTTGCGAATTTTTAAGTTGGGGCTATGGCTCCTGTTTATTCCTTTGTCCTTGTCTTGAGCGCTTGTTTGTTCAACGGATACAAATCGGAATAGCAATGAAGTTAAACGTATAGCCAAGGAACCCCTTCTTCCAGCCTGCCATTGATGTCATGAATGTTTTGACGAGTTGTCAGAGAACCCGAGACAGATTTTGGAGCGGGAGCGTGTGAGTTGGAGATGGTATTGATCATAGTGAGTGTCAGCTGGGAGCAGAAAGCAGAAGATGCATCATACTTGGAGTCTGAGCAGTGGGAAACCAGAGAGGACCCAGCTACAATTAAATTAGGTTGGAAGCAGGAGGGAGAATCAATGGATTAGAAGGTCAAGAACAAAAGGGAGCTGCTGCTTGGTTTGTTTGTAATGTATCTAATTAACTAAATCTGCCAATTATTATCAGCTTTACTAATTATTAACAGCTCTTTGGCATGTAACTTACTTAAAAATTAACCTTCAATTAATAGTTATCTCTGAAATGTTATTAAACAAAGTGCTGCAAATCAATTCAACTCAAAACTGATGATTTAATCGCTTAATAAGCCCAATCAGCAATAATGAAAAGTTATTAAATGTGTAATGAATGTAGTAATAATTATATATTATTTTTGTGATGGTAATGTTATTAAAAGCCTGGGTTAAGGTATATATTTGTTGCTGTAATATTATTAATGAATCTAGGTTAAGGTATCAAGATTGTGTCTGCTAAAACTATAATTAAGAAGTCATAAAAGGTGGGTCTTGATTGATTCTAACCATTTATTTATTTGCATATAGAGGGCTAATGGGATATTATTATGATTGCTGGAGATTCCCTGGAAGGTAGATAATTTATGAGGAGTTGTATTTAGTCAGGTCATGTGACATTTTAGTGCGTTACAGGTAATGTAATTAATGGGAGGAGCCAGGTCTGTCTGTAGTTTTGAAGTTTGCCATAGGATTTTCATCTGACAAGACAAAAGGATATTAAGTTGGACAGCAATTTTTCCAAATGTTGTTAGGTTGAGCAGAAGTGTACTCGTTCTGCTCCTCCAAACATCTCTACCCAACGAAACAAGTAATCTGTTTGTCAACTTTATTTATAAGTGGCATTTGAACTGTATTGGGTTGCTTACTTGGAGTTAGTAGCAGGTATAGATAGTTAAGTTTAAGTTTTTCCTTGTGTTGACGAACTGTTTAACTGATCATTGTAAAATTATTTTCTTTGATGTTAATGCTTTTAATTCTATGCTTAAATTAAAGTTTGTTTTAACATAAATTATTCCGAGCCATCACTCCTGGGGTGAAGCATCCTTTCTTCACCGTTTTACAAATTAAAAAAATGTTTGGATTTCTTGTCTGGCATCCTAACAACTGTTGGGGTCTGGCCTGGCATCCTAATAAATTCAACAGGAGTTTCATAATTTTTTAAAAAAATCGTCAGCTAATTTAACATTAAAATGTTTACTGAAGAGAAATAAATGCACAGGGTATCTCCAAAATGAAAGAACTGAGAAATTAAAGTTGACGAAAGGAAGCTGCACTGATCAAACCCAAAAACAAAAGGAAAGGGGGGGGGTGGAAAAATGGGGGGGGAGGGGGGAGAATAAGAGGGCGATAGGAGAAGAGTGGAATGACCAGAAGGATTACATTTGTGAAATATAAAAATTATTCAATGTAAGCTTTAAAAAATAATTTAATTGAGGATTATTGTCCATGATATATTTATCTTTAATTATTCCTATCTTAATATCTTGTTTTCAATGTGGTTTATGTCGAGATACGAGATTAGGTCTAGCCTATAAACTGAGTCAAAGAATTACATCATCTTCGATTTTACTTCCACTTGTGTGACAGAAATGGTTTAAGTCGCTGAATTGCTAAAATAAATGTGAGCTCTATTTTGTCACCTATAAAATACCGTAATCAAAAGTGTGGTTTTGATTTCAAGTGTAAGAAACTGGCTGGAGCTTGTATTGTTTCTGCAACCGTTTTCTGGATGGTCTGTCTCTAGTTGAAAACCGAAATGGTTTCATAACGGTCACTCAGAAATTTTGGGATCGAAGTATCCATGTCAAGATTAATTTGGGATGCAGTTAATGTACCAAAAGTAGGTTCCAGGATCCTGAATCACATATATTTTGGTTTCAGGGGATGGTTACTTTGTTGAGCAGAGATTTAAGTGTTGAGCTTCTATTTTTGTCAGCTTGGTATAAATTTAATCTTGCAATAAATGCCTCTCGTGATTTTAGCCTGATCTATATGTATAGTTGATCTGATAGTGATATATGGTTGGCTGTTTGATCATCTAGATACGAACAACAGGCCTGTTTAAGTGGTACAAAGATGAGTTACTTCACACACAAGGTTTAATTTTGTTTACATGTGTAAGTTTGTTTGATTAAGAAACACTTTACTGTGAACATGAAGAACAAAGGTTGAAGCTAGTTTACCTCAATGCCCAACTCCAGAGCTTTATCACACAATCCAGGCCAAGAAGGAGTGTGTGTTGCATTGTCAGAGGTGCTACCTTTTGGACTTTGTTTTAAGCGGAGGCACTGAACAGATGGATTAATGTCAACGATTGTGAGACTAATTGAAGAGTCAGAGGGCATTCTCCTGGTGTCCTGGCCAAAGTTCTCCTTTCAGCTAATGCCGTAAAATAGGTTGGTCAGTTAATCTCATTTCTGGATTGATGTCCCTGTGTGGAACAATGGACTGTCTGCACTTCAAAAGTAAGGAATTAGCTTTGAGGCATATTTTGAGGGATATTGTTGAAATATTTACAACAGAATTCTCCATTGGCAAACTGGAGAATCCTGCCCTTGGTGTGTCATCTAAATGCAGGTTTGTTCTTGAATAAGCAACCTGACATGGTCAGAGTGGTCACAGTCTGAAGATTCCAGGTTCAATCCCCAATCTGAGTTAAGTTAGTTGATATTTTCCTGGGGAGCTGTATGTAAACTTGAATTTGCCTCTACACCTTTGGGTGTGAAAAGGGGCAGGCCTGAGCTGTCGGTCTTGTTACGTTCTTTTGACATACTCTACTGGAAAGATCATGGGCGGGATTCACCATTCCCCGACGCTGATTTTGTAACTGGCGATCGGGTGGAAAATCCCTTCTGATGGCCAAACTGGGGGATATGCCGGTTTGATGCCGGTTTTCTATCCTCCGCCCCCTCCTAAATGACGTCATCGTGTCAAGCATCGTGCGTCGCATGCCATTGGAACGCCATTGATGAGTCACCTGAAGGCCCTCCCCTGATGCTCCTCCCCCGATGGGCTGAGTTCCCGACCGCGCGGGACAGGCGTGGTCTCAGCGGTCGGGAACCCCGCGTGGCGGCTGCGGACTGTGTCCAGCACGGCCGCAGTCAGACCGGAGCCGTGCTGCTGGCCGGGGGGGGCTTCCGCGCGGGCTGGGGAGACTGGTGGGAGGTGACCAGGGGGTGGCCAGGATGGCACTATTTGGCAGGTCAGGTCCGTGCATGGCTGGCGCCATGTTTTATGGCAGGACCACTGCAGGTCATCGCCGTGCGCATGCGTGGCTACGCACCCGGCCATTATCCAGGCGTTTATATCGCGGAAGCCGGGAGTTTTACTTGGCACAGCTGCTAGCCCCTCACCAGTTTCAGGCTCGGTGAGAGGTTGGTGCACTTAGCCTCCAACTATCCATGTATTGGATATTGACCTAGGACACAATTGGACTAAGTTGTGAATCCTTTGACGGTCAAATAGGTTGCTGATTGACATGCGATGAATATCTGAGGAACGTGTGGCAAAGGGAGAGGGATACGTTGCTCTCTGCCGACTTATACCTCCGCAGGAGTCGGTGTCTTCAAGGGACGAGCGAGGACCAAAAATGGTTGTGATTGGAGAATCAAATCATCTGAAAGCATTTAAAATAAATATGTTGCATGACAAAATTAATTAATCTCGTCCTCTCCGGGTTTACAAAGCTTTAAAAAATTATTCAGGTCATAATTCCTACCTGCAGTTATGTGTTGCATGGCTGCCTGTTCATTAGAGACTAATTTTAAACAATATCATGGTTTAATGTTAAAATAATTCTGGGGCTAGAACTGTGCAGAGGTTTATTATTCATCAACCTATAACTAATGACAGTGTGGTGGGCGCTTACTGTGATCAGCAGCATCTTTTTTTTTAATACTCATTAAGCCTGCAGTTTCAGGGCGTTTCAAGGACTTGCTTCCATGGTGGACGCAGCCTCAGTGATGCAGTGTGTCGGTAAGGCTCCTCATTATACTGGCTGCAGCCTTTGCTCTGCGTCGAGGTAGCAACTGCAGAGACGTTCGAGCTTGCTCTTGCACTGAAACACTTCCAATTCCTGTACCCCGTAAATCAATAAGACCCTTCTGTGAAATGATCTGATCAGTCTGTTAATTGACCAAGTGAGCAGTTGCTGCTTGGCATGCCCCTGCATTATGCAGTTGGGTGTGCTCTGGCAGCAGGATTTTTTTAATTCACACTGTGCCTCCTGCTTTATTCACAGGTTGTTTGGAACTCTGTTTAAAATGGATTCCCCTAGCCAGCCTACAGCCAAGCCACAGCAAGAGCCCCATCATAAACAGCCTCTTCCAAACCAAGGGCTCGCTCTATTTAATCCAGTCTCCGTTTGTGCGCTGTTTAAGGTTTTGTCTTAATGTTCCGCTTCTGTGGATCACCACTCTGCTCTTCCCCTTCATATCCATTGAGGTAGCCTCAATAATGACGCTTAGAGATTAAACTGTAAAGAAGGCTTTATTAGACTAATAACTATGCTAGAGCTAGAGACGAGAGCTGACTGCTACACAGACCATGAGGCTGCCCTTTATGTATGGCTCCCAGATGGGCGGAGCCAGAGGCGGAGTCCCCAGGGTTCCAAGCCCGGTCTTAAAGGGGACATCACCTTACATGATGATAAGGCAGTAACCGTTCATCACATCCACTGATCACTGAAAGTGGCAACGTTTGTGGATAAGGTGGTCAAGAAAGCATATGGCATGCTGTCCTTCATCGGTCGGGGCATTGAATATAAAAATTGGCCAGTCATGTTGCAGCTATACAGGACCTTAGTTAGGCCTCATTTGGAATATTGTGTACAATTGTGGCCGCCACACTACCAGAAGGACGTGGCTGCTTTGGAGAGGGTGCAGAAGCAGTTTACTAGGATGTTGCCTGGTATGGAGGGCATTAGCTATGAGGAGTGGTTAGATAAACTCGGTCCGTTCTCACTGGAACGGCGGAGATCGAAAGACGATCTGAAAGAAGTCTACAAGATTATGAGTGGCATGGACAGAGTGGATAGATGCTCATTCCTAGGGTAGGATAGTCAAGTACTAGGGGACATAGGTTTAAAGTGCGTGGAGAAAGGTTTAGAACAGATATGCGAGGCAAGTGTGGTAAATATATGGAACGCGCTGCCTGGGGATGTGGCGGGAGCAGGTATTTAGCGGCATTTAAGGGGCATCTAGACAAATATATGTATAGGGTGGGAATGGAAGGATACGGACTCCGTAAGTGCATACGGTTTTAGTTTAGGTATTTACCATGGTCAGCACAGGCTTGGAGGGCCAAAGTCGCCTGTTCCTGTGCTGTATTCTTTGTTCTAAACATCCTTCAATAATATCAACATGAACTTACAAACTTAACTACAGGCAAGGTCCAGCTAAAGAGAACAGACTGGGTCCATGCACTAGGTATATTAAACATCTGAAAGAAAAGGCAGGATAGCATTTCAGGCTTTGAAGCAGAGGATGAGAGAGCCCCAAAATAGCATTGAAAAAAGACTGAGATTGATTTTTGTAACGGAAGCAAAATGGAATAAAACAGGATGGACTATCTGAGTCTGACTTAGGCAGCAGAAACAACAGTGGCAAGCCGTGCCCAGTTGACCCTGCAAAGTTCCAAATGTAATTGTGGAAAATACTTTGGGAGAATTGTCTCACGGACTGACATTGTCATACTCACACAGTCGTACCTGACAGCCTGTGTTCTAGACATCAGTATCACCATCCCTGGGTGTGTCCAGTCTCAGTGGCAGGACAGACTCAACAGAGGTGGCTGCATAGTCAGGAGGCCTCTGGGAGTCCTCAGCGTTGACTCCAGCTCCCACGAAGTCTCATGGCACCAGATCAATCATGGGCAGGAAACATCCTTCTGGTTACCACCAACTATAACCGCCTCTCTCCCTCTCCTCCCCCCAATCCCTTCGCTGATGAATCAGTCCTCCTCCATGTTGAGCACCAATTGGAAGAAGCACTGAAGGTGACAAGGACACAGAAGGTA
This sequence comes from Scyliorhinus torazame, assembly GCF_047496885.1. Taxonomy (NCBI): domain Eukaryota; kingdom Metazoa; phylum Chordata; class Chondrichthyes; order Carcharhiniformes; family Scyliorhinidae; genus Scyliorhinus; species Scyliorhinus torazame. Next base: position 56,868,353 of record NC_092725.1, read on the forward strand.
TTCTGGAGAGACTTCAATGACAACCATCACGAGTGGCTCAGTAGCACCACTACTGACTGAGTGTACATATCTGCCAGACTGGCTCTGTGAGGTGGTGAGAGAACCAATAAGAGTGACAAACCTACCTGACCAAGCCCTCGCCAATCTACCCGTTACAGAACATAAGAACCAGGAGCAGGAGTAGGCAATTCATGCCCTCTAGATTGCTCCGACATTCAATACAATCATGTTTGCTCTCATCTCCACCTTCTTGCTCGCTCCCCCTATTACTAATTAAAAACCTATCTATCGCTTCCTTAAATTTTTTTTGTGTTCCGGCATCTACTGCACTCTGGGGTAGCGAATTGCATAGATTCACAACCTCTTCAGTGAAACAATTCCTCCTCAGCTCTGTTTTAAATCTGCCACCCCTTAGCTTAAATTTACGGCCCCTCATTCAAGAATATCCAACAAGGGGAAACATCTACGTCTCCCCTGTCGATCCCCTTGAGCAAATTATATACCTTAATTAGATCTCTCATTCTTCTAAACTCCAGCGAGTATAGGCCTAATGTGCCCAATCTCTCGTCGTAAGACAAATTCTTCACCCCTGGAACCAATCTAGCGAACCTTCTCTTAATCTCCTCCAATGCATTTACATCCTTTCTCAAGTAAAGGGACCAAAACGGTGCTCAGTACTCCAGATGTGGTCTCAAAAATGTCCTGTACAGTTGCAACAGCATTTCCCTATTTCTATACTCTATTCCTTTAGGCATAAATGGCAAAATTCCATTTGCCTTCCTTATTATTTGCTGCACCTGCAAACTAACTTTCTACGATTCATCCACAAGGACACCCAGGTCCCTCTGCACCGAATCGTTTTGAAGTTTCTCTCTACTTAGATTGCAAGTGGCCTTTTTATTCCTCTGACCAAAATGGATCACCTCACTATTATCCATATTAACTTCCACCTGCCAAATTTTAGCCCACTCACCTAACCTATCCATATCCATTTGTAAATGTTGTATTTCCTCATTGCATCTTGCCCCTATTTTAGTGTCAGCTTCAAATTTGACTAAAGTACATTCTATCCCTGCATCCAAGTACAATGAATCCCTACAGTGCAGAAGGAGACCATGTGGCCAATCGGGTCTGCGACAGATGTTAAACTAACTGGGCTATAGTTTTCTACTTTCTTCCTCCCTCCCTTTTTGAACAGGGATGTTACGTTAGCCTATTTCCAGTCCACTGGAACCTTTCCAGAATCCTGGGAATTTTGGAATATTATAACCAATGGATCCACAAGCTCTGCTGCCACTTTCTTTAAGACCATACGATGTAGGGGACTTGTCTGCCTTTGATCCCAATAGCTTGCTCAGTACTTTTTCCCTACTGATGATGGTTGCTTTAAGTTCCTCCTTTTCAATAACCTCTGCATTACCTGTTACTATTGTAATAGTTTTAGTGTCTTCCAATGTGAAAACTGAATAAACCGGTGGTGGTTATTAAAGTCCAATCATTTCAGCCCTGACACATCATTGCAGGGGTTCCTCAGGGTAATTTCGGAAGCCCAACCATCTTCAGCTGCTTCATTCTCCATCATAAGTTCAGAAGTGGGGATCACTGATGATTACTTTCAGTGTGATTGGCAACTGATCAAATACTGAAGCAGTCTGTATCCATAAGTAAATACTTGGGCTGATGTGAGGTGTTAGTGTTATGGTCTGGTACTTGTGTGGCCGTGGGCTTCACCAACTAGAAAGAATCTAACCATCTCCCCTTGATATTTAATGGCATCAACAGCACTGTCTCCGCATCATCAAAAACATCCTGAGGGTTAATGTTGTCCAGAAACTGGACTTCACCTGCCATGTGGCACAGTGGCTAGCACTGGGACTGCGGCGCTAAGAACTCGGGTTCGAACACCGGCCCTGGGTCACTGTCTGTGTGGAGTTTGCACCTTCTCCCCGTGCCTGCGTGGGTTTTACCCCCACAAGCCAAAGGTATGATGGTTAAGTGGATTGGCCACGCTAAATTGGAAAAAACAAAATAATCGGGTACTCTAAATTGAAAATAAGAATATTCGCTCGAGTACCGAGCAACAGCTGCAACCCATGGGCCTAGTGCCATCCTTTCTCCTAGGCAGCACAGTGGTTAGCACAGTTGCTTCACAGCTCCAGGGTCCCAGGTTTGATTCCCGGCTTGGGTCACTGTCTGTGCGGAGTCTGCACGTTCACCCCATGTCTGTGTGATTTCCTCCGGGTGCTCCGGTTTCCTCCCACAGTCCAAAGATGTGCAGGTTAGGTGGATTGGCCGTGATAAATTGCCCTTAGTGTCCAAAAAGATTGGATGGGATTACTGGGTTACGGGGATAGGGTGGAGGTGTGGGCTTAAGTAGGGTGCTCTTTCCAAGGGCCTGTGGAGACTCGGTGGGCCGAATGGCCTCCTTCTGCACTGTAAATGATATGATTCTATAGAATCGTCTAGGACGGGTAGGAGGCCGGCGGCGGCTAAAGTGCTGAGGGGGTTTATGGACAGATGGGAGGGGTGGACCCTTGGAGATTTGCAAGGCCGGGGGCTAGGAAATTTTCATTCTTCTCGCACGTTCATAAGGCCTATTCCTGGATCAACTTTTTTGTTATGAGCAGGGGCGCTGATTGCGAGAGTAGAGGATACGGAGTAATCGGCGATAGCCATTTCGGATCAAGCCCCGCATTGGGTAGGCCTAGAGCTTGGGGAGGAGAGGGACCAGCGCCCGTTGTGGCGCTTGGAGGTGGGGCTGTTAGCGGACGAGGAGGTGAGCGAGCGGGTCCGAGGAAGCATAGAGGTACCTGGAGGCCAACGATAACGGGGAGGTCTGAGTGGGGATGGTTTGGGAGGCGCTGAAGGCAGTGGTTAGGTGAGAGCTGATCTCCATTAGGGCCCACAAGGAGAGGAGAGAGCAGAGGGAGAGGAGAGGCTGGTGGGGGAGATGGTGAGGGTAGACAGGAGGTATGTGAAGGTGCCAGAGGAGGGACTGTTGAGGGAGAGGCGTAGCCCCCAGGCCGAATTTGACCTATTGACCACCAGGAAGGCGGAGGCGCAGTGGAGGAAGGCCCAGGGGCGATTTATGAATATGGCGAAAAGGCAAGTCGGATGCTGGCGCATCAGCTTCGGAAGTGGGACGCAGCTTGGGAGATTGGGGGAGTTAAGGATGGGGGGGGGGGAGTGGTGCGGAGTGGGGTTGGCATCAATGGGGTCTTCAGGGACTTTTATGAGAAACTGTATCGGTTCGAGCCCCCACTGGAGGAGGGAGGGATGGGCCGCTTTCTGGACCAACTGAAGTTCCCGAAGGTGGAGGAGGGACTGGTGGCGGGATTAGGGGCCCCGATTGGGTTGGAGGAGCTGGCCAAAGGGATAGGGAGCATGGAGGCGGGGAAGGCACCGGGGCCGGATTGTTTCCCGGTCGAATTTTACAAAAAATATGTGGACCTGTTGGGCCCGTTGCTGGTTAGGGCCTTCAATGAGGCAAGGGAGGGGGGGACTCTGCCCCCGACGATGTCCCGGGCACTGATCTCCTTGATCCTGAAGCGGGACAAGGATCCCCTGCAGTGTGGGTCTTACAGGCCAATTTCATTGTTAAATGTAGATGCCAAGGTGCTGGCGAAGGTCTTAGCCACGAGAATTGAGGATTGTGTGCCGCAGGTCCTCCACGAAGACCAGATGGGGTTCATGAAGGTGAGGCAGTTGAACGCGAATGTGCGGAGGCTCATGAACATTAATATGATGCCGACGAGGGAGGGGGAGGCGGCGATAGTGGCGGCGCTGGACGCTGAGAAGGCCTTCGATAGGGTAGAGTGGGGGTACTTGTGGGAGGTGCTGAAGAGGTTCGGGTTTGGGGAGGGGTTCGTCAGGTGGGTTAGGCTGTTGTACGAGGTCCCGATGGCGAGTGTGACCACGAAGAAGAGGAGGTCTGAGTACTTTCGGTTGCATCGAGGGATGAGGCAGAGGCGTCCCTTGTCCCCCTGCTCTTCTCACTGGCGATTGAACCCCTGGCTATGGCACTGAGGGAGTCGAGGAACTGGAGGGGGCTTGTGCGGGGTGGGGAGGAGCATCGGGTGTCGCTCTATGCGGACGACTTGCTGCTATATGTGGCGGACCCGGTGGGGGGAATGCCGGAGGTAATGAGGATCCTCAGGGAGTTCAGGGATTTCTCAGGGTACAAGCTCAACATGGGGAAGAGCGAGTTGTTTGTGGTTCACCCAGGGGACCAAGAGAGGGTGATTGGCAAGCTCCCACTAAAAAGGGCGGAGAGGAGCTTCAGGTATTTGGGTGTCCAGGTGGCCAGGAGCTGGGGGGCCCTGCATAGCCTTAATTTCACGAGGCTGGTGGAGCAAATGGAGGAGGAGTTTAAGAGGTGGGACGCGTTGCCGTTGTCCCTGACGGGTAGGGTGCAGTCAGTCAAGATGAGGGTGGTGGTTGATGGGAAATGTTCAGAATGGAGTTCAGTTACAAGTGGCGTACCACAAGGATCTGTTCTGGGGCCGTTGCTGTTTGTCATTTTTATTAATGACCTAGAGGAGGGCGCAGAAGGGTGGGTGAGTAAATTTGCGGACGACACTAAAGTCGGTGGTGTTGTCGACAGTGCGGAAGGATGTAGCAGGTTACAGAGGGACATAGATAAGCTGCAGAGCTGGGCTGAGAGGTGGCAAAAGGAGTTTAATGTAGAGAAGTGTGAGGTGATTCACTTTGGAAGGAATAACAGGAATGTGGAATATTTGGCTAATGGTAAAGTTCTTGGAAGTGTGGATGAGCAGAGCGATCTAGGTGTCCATGTACATAGATCCCTGAAAGTTGCCGCCCAGGTTGATAGGGTTATGAAGAAGGCCTATGGAGTGTTGGCCTTTATTGGTAGAGGGATTGAGTTCCGGAGTCATGAGGTCATGTTGCAGCTGTACAAAACTCTGGTACGGCCGCATTTGGAGTATTGCGTACAGTTCTGGTCACCGCATTATAGGAAGGACGTGGAAGCTTTGGAGCGGGTGCAGAGGAGATTTACCAGGGTGTTGCCTGGTATGGAGGGAAAATCTTATGAGGAAAGGCTGATGGACTTGAGGTTGTTTTCGTTGGAGAGAAGAAGGTTAAGAGGAGACTTAATAGAGGCATACAAAATGATCAGGGGGTTAGATAGGGTGGACAGTGAGAGTCTTCTCCCGCGGATGGAAATGGCTAGCACGAGGGGACATAGCTTTAAACTGAGGGGTAATAGATATAGGACAGAGGCCAGAGGTAGGTTCTTTACGCAAAGAGTGGTGAGGCCGTGGAATGCCCTACCTGCAACAGTAGTGAACTCGCCAACATTGAGGGCATTTAAAAGTTTATTGGATAAGCATATGGATGACAACGGCATAATGTAGGTTAGATGGCTTTTTGTTTCGGTGCAACATCGTGGGCCGAAGGGCCTGTACTGCGCTGTATCGTTCTATGTTCTATGTTCTATGATGGTGCTCCCAAGGTTTTTGTTCCTGTTCCAGTGCCTCCCCATTCTTATCCCGAAGGGTTTCTTTAGGCGGGTCAACAGGAGCATAACGGGGTTTGTGTGGGCGCGAGGGACTCCGAGGGGGAGAAGGGTGTTCCTGGAGCGGAGTAGGGATGGGAGGGCTGGCGCTGCCCAACCTCTGTGGGTACTACTGGGCTGCCAATGCGGCGATGGTGAGCATATGGATGATGGAGGGGGAGGGGGCGGCATGGAAGAGGCTGGAGACGGTGTATTGTGAGGGTACGAGTCTGGAGGCGCTGGCAACGGCGCCGCTGCCGTACCCTCCAATGAGGTATACCATGAGCCCGGTGGCGGCTGCCCTCAAAGTTTGGGGGCAATGGAGGCGGCACAGGGGGGAAGTGGGGGCCTCGGTGTGGACCCCGATACGGGGGAACCACGGTTTGTCCCAGGGAGAGTAGATGGAGGGTTTTCGGGATGGCACAGGGCAGGGATAAGAAGGTTAGGGGACCTGTTTGTGGATGGGAAGTTCACGAGCTTAGGTGAGCTGGAGGAGAAGTGCGGCTTCCCCCCGGGAAACGCCTTTAGGTATCTACAGGTAAGGGCGTTTGCCAGGCGGCAAGTGGTGGAATTCCCGCTGCTGCCGTAATGCACGGTACAGGACAGGGTGCTCTCGGGGGTGTGGGTTGGAGAGGGGAAGATCTCTGCAACATACCAGGTGATGCAGGAGGAGGAGGAGGCCTCGGCGGAGGTGCTGAAAGGTAATTGGGAGGAGGAGTTGGGGGAGGAGATCGAGGAGGGGACGTGGGCAGATGCCCTAGGGAGGGTGAACTCTTCCTGTTCGTGCGCGAGGCTCAGCCTCATACAGTTTAAGGTGCTGCACAGGGCACACATGACCGGGACAAGGATGAGCCTGTTTTTTGGGGGTGAGGACAGGTGTGTTGGTGCTCAGGGAGCCCAGCAAACCAGACCCATATGTTCTGGGCATGCACAGCGCTGGACGAATTTTGGAAGGGCGTAGCGAGGACGGTGTCGAGGGTGGTAGGATCCAGGGTCAGACCGGGCTGGGGGCTCGCAATATTTGGGGTTGCAGAAGAACCGGGAGTCCAGGAGGCGAAAGAGGCCGGCATTTTGGCCTTTGCGTCCTTGGTAGCCCGGTGAAGGATTCTTCTTCAGTGGAAGGATGCGAGGCCCCCAAGCGTGGAATCCTGGATCAACGATATGGCGGGGTTCATTAAATTGGAGAGGGTGAAATTTGCCTTTAGGGGATCGGTGCAAGGGTTCTTCAGGCGGTGGCAATCGTTCGTGGACTTCCTGGCAGAACGGTAGACAATGGTCAATGGCAGCAGCAGAAACCGGGCGGGGGAGGGGGGGAGGGGGGGTTCTATTTTATTTTTGTTTGTCTCTTCTGGGGGATCTGAGGGGGTGTATATATTTGCTATGTTTGCTATGTGTTTCGGCGAGTGTTAATATATTATTTATGTATAGGGGGAGGGGGGCACTGGGTTGTTTTGTTTTGTATTTAATTTTATTGGGTTCCTTTTACATTTTGTTGTTGATATTTTGTGAAAACTTTAATAAAAATTATTTTTTTAAAAAAAGAAGCTCGACACCATCCAGGACAAAGCAGCCCACTTGTTTGGCACCCCATCCACAAACCGTGGTCGCGATCCAACAGCCATGCTGATGCACGATCAATTGTACAAAGACTAAAGTTGGGTACAACTGTCAGATGTGTGGCTTCCTGCTGCAGCTGGGGAAATGGCAGGGCACTGGAGGTCATGCATATTTATACCGTTCTCCCTGAGCGGAGCCAGCCAGCAGGAGCTACCGGCGAACCTGTAGTGCAGGTCCTACCTTACATCTCCTATTACAGTGGTTCACCACATTCATCCCCCTATTAAAAATGAGTCCGGCGGGAGTGACGTGAAACTATTTACAATTAGTGCAATTATGTACAGTGGTAGGGAAAGAAAAGTCCATGTTGACGGTCCGGGGTCCGTCAAAGGTTCAGCCGGTCCGGTGCTTTGGTGCTTCGTTGGGAGCGGCGTAACGGTGGTGGCGAAGTCGGTGCTGGCGGTGGTGGAGGTGGCACCAATGGGAACTCCAGGAGCGTGCCGAAGTCCTCTTCGTCCTTTTGTGCGGAAAAGGGGAGGGGGGGGTGGTCTGGTGGGGTCAATATTGGCGGCGCGGTGGGAGGTGGGGGGGGGGGCGCATTGGTGGGGGTGTGTGTTGGGGTGGAACCTGACGGTGCCAGGTCCCTAGTGAGACAGTATCTTGGCGGCCGTCGGGGAACTCCACGTAGCCATATTGAGGGTTGGCGTGGAGTAGGTGAACCATGTCCACCAAGGGGTCTGCCTTGTGGAGTCGGACGTGCCTACGGAGAAGGACTGGTCCTGGAGCAGCGAGCCAAGTCGGGAGGGACACCCTGGATGTGGACTTCCTGGGGAAGGTAAAAACACGTTCACGGGGTGTGTTATTAGTGAGGGTGCACAATAGTGACCGGATGGAGTGCAGAGCGTCAGGGAGGACATCCTGCCAGCGAGAGGCTGGGAGGTTCCTGGACCGAAGGGCCTGCTGGACGGCCCTCCAAACCGTCCCATTCTCCCGTTCTACTTGCCCGTTTCCCCGGGGGTTGTAGCTAGTTGTCCTGCTGGAGGCTATACCCCTGCTGAGCAGGAACTGACGCAGCTCATCGCTCATGAATGAGGATCCCCTGTCACTGTGGATGTAGGCGGGGAAACCGAACAGAGCGAAGATGGTGCTGAGGGCCTTGATGACGGTGGCAGACGTCATATCGGGGCATGGGATGGCGAAGGGGAATTTGGAGTACTCATCGACCACACTGAGAATGTACGTGTTACGGTCGGTGGAGGGGAGGGGCCCTTTGAAATCCACGCTGAGGCGTTCAAAGGGGCGGGAAACCTTCACCAGGCGCGCACGGTCCAGCCGGTAGAAGTGCGGCTTGCACTCCGCACAGACCTGGCAGTCCCTGGTGACTGTCCTTACTTCCTCGACGGAGGAGGGCAATTTGTGAGCTTTGACCAGATGGTACAATCGAGTGACCCCCGGGTGACAAAGGCTGTCGTGTAGGGCCCGGAGTTGGTCCCCCTGTGCACTGGCACATATACCTCGGGGGAGGGCATCTGGGGGCTCGTTGAGTTTACTGGGGTGATACAAGATCTCGTAATTATAGGTGGAGAGCTCGATTCTCCACCGCAAGATTTTATCATCTTTGATCTTGCCCCGCTGTGTGATATTGAACATGAAGGCTACCGACCGTTGGTTCATAAGGAGAGTGAATCTCTTACCGGCCAGGTAATGCCTCCAATGCCGCACCGCTTCAACGATAGCTTGGGCCTCCTTCTCGACGGATGAGTGTCGAATTTCAGAGGCATGAAGGGTGCGGGAAAAGAATGCCACGGGTCTGCCTGCCTGGTTTAGATTGGCGGCAAGGGCGACGTCTGAAGCGTCGCTTTCTACTTGGAAAGGCAGTGACTAGTCCACTGCGCGCATCCCGGCCTTGGCGATGTCTGCTCTGATGCAGGCGAAAGCATGTTGTGCCTCGGCCGCGAGGGGGAATTGGGTGGACTGAATGAGTGGGCGGGCCTTGTCCGCATAGTTTGGGACCCACTGAGCGTAGTAGGAAAAGAACCCCAGGCAGCGTTTGAGGGCCTTGGGGCAGTGGGGGAGGGGAAGTTCCATGAGGGGGCGCATGCGCTCGGGGTCGGGCCCAAGAAGTCCGTTTTGGACTCTATAGCCGAGTTGTGCTGAACACACACTTCTCTTTGTTGTAGGTCAGGTTGAGAAGAGTGGCAGTGCGGAGGAATTTATCGAGGTTGGCATCGTGGTCCTGCTGGTCATGGCCGCAGGTGGTGACATTATCTAAGTACGGAAAGGTGGCCCGCAAAACGTACTGGTCGACCATTCGATCCATCTCTCTTTGGAAGGCCGAGACACCATTTGTGACACCGAAAGGGACCCTAAGGAAGTGATAGAGGTGACTGTCCGCCTCGAAGGCAGTGTATGGCCGGTCCGACTTCCGGATGGGGTGCTGGTGGTAGGCGGATTTCAGGTCAATTGTTGAGAAGACCCGGTACTGCGCAATCTGATTGACCATATCAGATATGCGTGGGAGGGGGTACGCATCGAGCTGCGTGTACCGATTGATGGTCTGGCTGTAGTCCACGACCATCCTGTGTTTCTCCCCAGTTTTAACCACTACCACTTGGGCTCTCCAGGGGCTGTTGCTGGCCGCGATAATACCCTCCTTCAGCAGCCGCTGGACTTCGGACCTGATGAAAGTCTTGTCCTGGGTGTTGTACCGTCTGCTTCTAGTGGCAACGGGCTTGCAATCCACAGTTAGATTGGCAAAAACGGAGGGGGGATCGAGATTGAGGGTCGCGAGGCCGCAAACGGCAAGGGGGGGTAAGGGCCCACCGAATTTGAGGGTGAGGCTCTGGAGGTTGCACTGGAAGTCCAGGCCCAACAGGAGTGCAGCGCAGAGATTAGGAAGGACATAGAGGCGGAATTTACTAAATTCTACGCCCTGGACCGTGAGGGTGACTGTAGAAAAGCCTCGGATCGGGACAGAGTGGGATCCAGAGGCTAGGGAGATCCTTTGATTGACAGGGTGGACCGCGATGGAGCAGTGCCTTATCGTTTCTGGGTGAACGAAGCTTTTGGTGCTCCCAGAGTCCAGCAGGCATGAGGTCGCGTGGCTGTTGATTTTAACCGTCGTCGACGCGGTGGCCAAATTGTGCGGGCGAGAGTGGTCCAACTTCATCGGAGCGAGCTGCGCATAGCCATCGGATGCTTCGGGTGGCGAGCGTGTACGGTTCCGATGTCGGGATGTCCGGAGACCCTGTGGGGGACAAGATGGCGGCGCCCATGGTGCGCACATTGTGATGTCGGGACAAGATGGCGGCGCCCATGGTGCGCACATTGCGGGGTCGGGACAAGATGGTTGCGCCCATTGCTCGCACATGGACCCGGGAGGAGAATATAGCGGCTCCCATTGTGCGTCTGGCGTGGGGGAGGGGGCGATAGCGGGGGCAATCGCAGTGACTGCGCGGGCCTGGAACACAGCCGCGAAGTGGCCCTTTTTACTGCAGGCTTTACAAACGGCAGTGCAGGCCGGGCAGTGTTGGTGGGGGTGCTTCTGCTGACCGCAGAAGTAGCAGCGGGGACCCCCGGGGTGAGCAGATCGGCGTGCAGCGTAGGCATATTGCAAAGGCAGGACCCCGGCTGAGGAGGTCGTCGCCGGGGTCCAGGAGGAGTAGGAAGGAATAGAAGGGTGGGCAGTGCGGCGGGAGGGGTACAATTGCACCTTACGGGATGCGACCGTCATGGAGAGCGCCAAGGTTTTCATCTTTGCCAGTTCGAGCGTGGCCCCTTCCAGCAATTGTTCTCGGATGCGGTCCGACGCAATCCCCGTCACGAAGGCATCGCGCATGAGGAGATTCGAGTGTTCGGCGGCAGTGACGGCCTGACAGTCACAGTCCCGGATGAGTGGAATTAGGGCCCGCCAGAAGTCTTCGATGGACTCACCAGGTAGTCGCGAGCGGGTGGCAAGTACATGCCTGGCGAAGAGCGTGTTCGTCTTCTGCTCGTAGTGTTCTTTGAGGAGTTCCATTCGTGTAATTCGTGGCATCTTGGATCAACGGGAACACGCTGGAACTCAGTCTGGAGTACAGGACGTTTATCTTCTGAGCCTCCGTTGGCGCGGGGTCCGCCGCGTTGATGTAGGCCTCGAAACATGCTAGCCAGTGAGCAAAGTCTTTCCTGGCGTCGGGCGAGTGCGGATCCAGCTGCAGCGATCGGGCTTAATTCTGATATCCATTCTGTGGAAAATCTGACTAATGAATTGATGCACGATCAATTGCACAAAGACTAAAGTTGGGTACAACTGTGGCTTTATTACAGTCAGATGCGTGGCCTCCTGCTGCAGCTGCGAAATGGCAGGGCACTGGAGGTCATACATATTTATACCGTTCTCCGTGGGCGGAGCCAGCCGGCAGGAGCTACCGGCGAACCTGTAGTGCAGGTCCTAGCTTACATCTCCTATTACAGTGGTTCACCATACACGCTGCACCCAAAAAGCAGGTCACCACGGCGCAGCATTGCCGTTGAAAGTTGGGACATCCCGCTCCTGGGATATACCCGGCTCATGAGATTCAACACGATCTCGCGAGATGTTGCAATGTGAATCCCACCCATTACTTTTTGGCAAATCAGCATATTAGAGCGAGGCAGTAAGCCTCACTCTAATGTGCAGATTCCCGAGGTACCTGAGTTTGGATTCAATCCCTTCGCCTCGTGGACCTCGGGCGAGCGGCGTTTGCTACTGGTCCCCACTAACGGGGGCCAGACGGAACGGCACTCGTGGGGGTCTCCAAGGGGATTGGAGGCCCTCAGCTGCATGCTCTTTGGGCAGGGTTGTGCCCAGGAACTGCTGGGCATCCTGGTAGTGCCAAGGTGGCATTGCCAGTTGGCATGGGCACTGCCAGGGTGTCATAGTGGCACTGCCAAGGTGCAAGCTGGCATTTTGTGCACATGCGCAATTGGGCCGGGGTTGCCCAGCATGGATGGGGACCCTCCTATACTGCGTTCAGGCTTGGGGGGGGGGGGGGGGGGGGTAAGAGCTTGGGGATCGCTTTGGGGGCCTCAGCGATCTCTTGCTACAATGGGGAGTGCCGGCGAGCGGATCTCCCCACTGTACAAAACAGGGATATGTGCGGCCTCGGCTGCGTGTTCTCCATTCAGGCCCCTTATTCAGTGCGAGTCGTATTCAAAAGCCATGAGTTTCTTGGCACTGCGAGTGCCGGCAAACACGCGACTAAACACGCTCGCAAGTAGGGCGGCACGCTAGCACAGTGGTTAGCACTGTTGATTCACAGCCCCAGGGTCGCAGGTTCGATTTCCGGCTTGGGTCACTGTCAGTGCGGAGTCTGCACCTTCTCCCCATGTCTGCGTGGGTTTCCTCCGGGTGCTCCGGTTTCCTCCCACAAGTCCTGAAAGACGTGCTTGTTAGGTGAATTGGACATTCTGAATTCTCCCTCTGTGTACCCGAACCGGCGTCGGAATGTGATTACTAGGGAATTTTCACAGCAACTTCATTGGTGTGTTAATGTAAGCCTACTTGTGACAATAAAGATTATTTTTATTAGGGGACTTTGTTCCCTTTTGGTAGAATCGTGCCCATTATCTCCCTCCACCACCGAGGCACAGTACATCCGTGTGTACCATCTACAAGATGCACTACAGGAGCTCAGCAAAGCTCCTTAGCACCTTCCAAACCCATGACCACTATCTAGAAGGACATGTGCAGCAGACACATGGAAACACCACCACCTGGAATCTCCCCTCCAAGCCACTCACTGCTTTGGTCTCACAGAATCACAAAACTTTTACGGTGCAGAAGGAGACCATTTGGTCCATTGTGTCTTCACGCCTTCTCCAAATGAGCATCATGGCTTAGTGACATTCCCCTGCCTTTTCGCCACACCCTACACATTGTTTCTGTTCAAGTAATCATTTAAAACGCTCTTGAATGCCTCGGTTGAACCTGCATCCACCACACTTCCAGGCAGTGCATTCCAGACCCGAATCACTCGCTGTGTCAAAAAGATTTTTCTCACATCACATTTGCCTGTTTTGCAAATTGCTTTAAATCTGTACACTCTAGTTTTTCATTCTTTTATGAGCGGGAACAGTTTCTCTCGATCTACTCTGTCCAGCCTCCTCATGATTTTGAACATCTCTATCAAATCTCCAGTTAATCTTCTCTCCGAGGAGAACAGTCCCAACCTCTCCAATCTATCCTCATAACTAAAGTTTCTCATCCCTGGAATTATTTCTGTAAACCTTTTCTACACATTATTCAATACGTTACATCTTTCCCATAGTGTGCCCACAACTGTACACAGTATTCTAACTGAGGTCTTACTAATGACTTGCATAAGTTCCGCATTATCTTATCTCTCCATGTTCTTCCTGTCAGAATGCATCACCTCACACTTCTCCGCGCTGCTCAATCCACCAATGTCTGTGCCCTTTTGAAGTTCTACACTGTCTTCTTCACAGTTTACAATACTTCCAAGTTTTGTGTCATCTGCAGGCTTTGAAATTGTCCCCTGCACACTGAGATCATTAACATTAATCAGGAAAAGCAGGGGTCCCAATGCCGATCCCCCTGGGGAACACCACTACAAACCTTCCTCCATCCCAAAAAATTGGACTTGGAACTATATCACTGTTTCTTCACTATCCCTGGATCCAAATCGTGAAACTCCTGAGCAGCATTGTGGCTGTACCTACACCACATGGAATGCCGCGGTTTAAGAAGGCAGCTCGCCACCACCTTCTCGAGGGCAATTTGGAATGGGCAACAAATTCTGACCTAGCTAATAATGCCCACATCCCATGAATGAATAAGTGAAAAAAAGTTCAATACAGTCTTGTATAGAACCAAAACATTATACACATTTTTCAAGGATCCAGATGTTAATATCAACCATTAGTATATGATGGAGAAATAACACAGAGGATTGTCTCTTACCTTCAGCAAGTTTATTCTGCATCCAAAAAAATTGTTTATCAAATGAATAGCATTTTTTGCATTTTAATGACTGTATTGATCGAAAGTGGATCCCTTTATTTATTGTATCTTTTGAATGACCATTGGCTGTAAAACACAGTGAAACACCTTGAGAAGAACGTTTTTGAGGTGGGGGAATTGTTGTAATGCGGGAAGGAAATGCAGCCAATTTGTGCATAGCAAGAACTCACAATTACTGACCCAATAATCTGGTTTTAGAGATGTCTGTATTTTGACAGAAAACGCTGAACATGCTTAGTAAAGTCAAGTGACATCTGAGGAGAGATTTGACCTTTGCAGGCTGATGACTTTTAATTTGGACCGAGAAAGTTACGAGTTGCAACATGCTTTAAGCATGTTCAAAGTTGGGGCAAGGGGAGGAACCTGTGATACCTATATCAATCCTACTACATCAGTGATTCTCAACTCTTATTTTGGTCGAAGGGTCCCATTTCAAGTGGATTAATAACCCCACTCAATTGAATTATATCATATCGTGCTCATAATACACGAACAAACATGTATATTGGAGCCCTGTCTCTTGAACAAGGCTGAACCCAGCTGGTGCCCGGCGCCAGTCATGGCACCTGTGGGCCCATCTGCTAATCTTTGGGCTGTTCCCAGTGTTCCTCCACGTGCACTCCCCTTTTAGTGAGACAGTCAGTCCAATCTGCGCCTAGTGGACTGATGGTGGGCTGACCAATGCGAGTCGGTCTCTGTCTCAGGCCCTGTTATTTTATGCATCATTGTTCTCAAACAGCTTTTAACTCTAACAATGGATTTGGCAGTGATTTTGGAAGAGATGAATCATTGAAGAGAGTGCAGCAGGAGGAAACTTTGGGTGTGGAAACCAAGAAAATATTAAACCTTTATTAACTTCCATGGTGGGAATTTTCAAAGAGAATTGATCAGAGGTGCACAGAGAAAGGTGGTGAGTCTGCAGCTCTTCATCTAATGTTGGTGAGACTCCAGGATTCACATTGTCGCTGCACCTATGCAAAATGAGAAAGAACGATTTGTGGAATGAGAATGATTTTGGACTTTGAGTAAGCGGGGAATCTTGTGCGAGGAGTTAATTTGCTTCCGAGGGAAAACAAAACAAAACAGGGAGGTCATCGCGTGATTGACTTTCATAATTGGATCTGGAAGGGTGAAAATCGTCCTTTTGAATAAGGTCATGCTTAGTGGGAGATTGTGTCACTGACTCAGTGCAACTTGAAGACCTTGATGAGGTTTAACTGCTGGTGGTTTCAGCAGTAAAACCATTGTCATGGGTTGTTATATGTAAAACACACACAGTATTTCAATTTAATCAAACACAAATAGGCAGGAGTCGCCCATCATCTTCAACATTTGCACAGAATTAGGACTGTCCTTTCAGAGGGAACATAATCTGCTCCTAAACCCTGAGATGAATTGAAAATGTGAATGTAACAGACTGTTGTACCCAGTGTGCGCAGTGCGTGTTGTGGGTCTGATAGCCACAATATCCACAAACCTCAAGCAAAGCAAGCAATTAGAAGATTATATTTCCTCTTGTACCTTGGTGGAGATGCGGTTCGGGCTCCCAGTTAACGCTGCGACAGAGCAAAGTTTACGATGATTCACTGAACAGCGAGCTGGTTAGCAATGGATTTTGAGATCATGTGGAAATCATTAGCTGCCAGGCATTTCTTTAACTTTTCTCTGAATATTGCCAAGTGTCTTGAAGCTTCCAGGGGATTACATTCCCAGACACGACTGCCAGCCATCTGGGAGAAAAATCACACGGCGTTTAAAAAAAAATGCTTCTTGCGTTTTCTGCAAATTAGTTTTTTTTAATAAGGCCACAAAAGTCCACACCGAGTTTTGTAGAATGAAAACTTAGATTATTTTACAACTACTATTATATACAGCTCCAGTAGCTCCCTACTGGCTCTTCCTTAGTTGGCACCTTACCGACCAACTACATTTATACATGGCCAGATATTGATAGAGGCCCCCCACCCCCTTATCGGGGGAGCACATATTTTGCAAGGTCCATGGGGTCATTAAAATCATTCCCACCCTGGAGGACCCATGCTGGTTATAACAAGTTTAGTTTGTGAAAAACATCTATCGGAGATGGGCTGGGGTAGGTGGTAGAACAGCTGTTTGACTGAGTTTGATAACAGGAGGTTATGTTTGAAACCTCGCAGGGATATAATCACTCCATGTTACTTGAGTTACTGAACTGTGGGAGTGCCGGGCATGAGGTAGCAAATTAATGGAAGGAGGAGGCTTCTTGAACATCCCTGATGATGGAGGAGCCCACAGGTGAGTATACAAGACAAGGCTGAAGCATTTGCAAACATCTTCATTCTGAATTCCGAATTGATGCTGTTAATTGTACATCATTTGGGGGCTAATTGTATTCAGGTGGTGCATGTTAATTGAGACTCCCCTAAATTCCTATATGTAAGGACAGACTGAAAGTGTGGCTGATAATTAGCAGTGCACAATATGTAATGTGTGTCTCTGCAAAAAAACATTTGTAAGTGTATTAAGACTATGCTCTGATGTTCTGTCCGTCACTGTTTGGCTAGTTGAGTCCTAATAGATGTTCCATCTTATTGTCCTCCTCAAGTTCCTCACCATCACAGAAGCCAGTCTTCAACCAATTTGATTCACTCCATGTGATATCAAGAGGCAGCTGAGTGGCCTTCCGGTTGTGGCTATGCCTAGGTAGGTCGCACGTTCGGCAGCTCCCGCCGAGAACGGACTTTTGGGCTCTCTAGAGGAGCCCCAACGGCAATTGTTCGACGACTTCCAGTGTGGGAAGGTGACAGCAAGGTCCCCCCTGGCAGTATATGGATTGGACCAGGGGTGGAGCGGTGAAAAAAGTGATCTTGGACCAGCGAAAAGTGAGAGGGAGGAAAAACAAGATGGCGGCGGGTGGAGACCAAGCAGCATGGGCGCAGTGGTCGCAGGAGCAGCAGGGGTTTCTTAGACGCTGCTTTGAGGAGCTGAAGACCGAAATGTTGGCGCCAATGAAGGCGGCGATTGAGAAGCTAGTGGAGACCCAGAAGGCCCAAGGGGCGGCGATTCGAGAGGTGCGGCAAAAAGCCTCGGAGAACGAGGACGAGATCCTGGGCCTGGCGGTGAAGGTGGAGGCGTACGAGGCGCTGCACAAGAGGTGGGCGGAAAGATTTGAGGAGCTGGAGAATAGGTCGAGGAGGAAGAATCTTCGGATTCTGGGTCTCCCTGAGGGAGTGGAGGGGCCCGATGTCGGGGCATATGTGAGCACGATGCTCAATTCGCTGATGGGCGCGGGAGCCTTCCCGAGGCCTCTAGAGCTAGATGGGGCTCACCGGGTCCTAGCAAGGAGACCCAAGGCCAACGAGCCGCCAAGGGCTGTAGTGGTGAGGTTTCACCGCTTTATGGACAGAGAGTGTGTCCTGAGATGGGCCAAGAAAGAGCGGAGCAGTAGTTGGGAGAATACGGAGATCCGAATCTACCAGGACTGGAGTGCGGAGGTGGCTAAGAAAAGAGCTGGTTTTAATCGGGCCAAGGAGGTGCTCCATCGAAAGGGGGTGAAGTTCGGTATGCTGCAGCCAGCGTGACTGTGGGTCACATTCCAGGATCGGCACCACTACTTCGAAATGCCCGATGAGGCATGGAGCTCAGATTGAGGGTTTGTCGTGGGGGGATGTTTGCTGTGTTTGCTGCATTTGGGGAATGTTCTTTGTGTTTGGGTGCTGGGTGGGGATGGGTGAAGGGACTTGATGGGGAGACTGTGGGAGAGTGTGTGCGTCGGTGCTGGAGGGGCAGACCCCCACGAAGGAAGAGGGGGAGCGGAGGCCCGGGGAGGGAATTGGGGTAAGGCCGCAAAAGGAGCTGCGCCAGAGGGGGCGGGGCCGGATCAGGAAAGCGCGGGCTTTTTCCTGCGCTAGAGAAGGACGGGGGGGGGTGGGGTGTGTGCTGGAGGAGGGTGCACACTGACTGCCAGGGAGGGGAGGGGGAGGGGGGATTCTCACACTGAAGGGGGTCGATGGAATGGCAAAAGAGGCCGGGGTCAGCAGGAGTCAGCTGACTTACGGGAGTGTTATGGGGGGAGCAAAAGGGCTAGATGTGGATCTAGCGGGGGGAGAGGGGGGATAAAGGGGGGGATAGGGTTGCTGCTGCATTGGCCAAAGGGGAGCTGGAAGTAGGAGAGGTAGTCGGGGCGGGGGCCCGCCGTCTGGGGGACTGGAGGGTGCGGGATGCGCGGGCACGTGGCTGGCCGAGAAAAGGAGATGGCTAGTCGGTGGGGGGAGGGGGGGAGGGGAGAGCAGCCCCCCAATCCGGTGATAACTTGGAATGTGAGGGGCCTGAACGGGCCGGTCAAGAGGGCCCGGGTGTTCGCGCACACAGACGTGGTTATGCTTCAGGAGACGCATTTGAAGGTGGCAGATCAGGTTAGGCTGAGAAAGGGATGGGTAGGACAGGTGTTCCATTCGGGACTGGATGCGAAGAACAGAGGGGTTGCAATACTAGTGGGGAAGTGGGTGTCGTTTGAGGCAATGAATATTGTAGTGGATAGTGGAGGTCGATATGTGATGCTGAGCGGTAGGCTGCAGGGGTGCGGGTGGTACTGGTAAATGTATATGCTCCGAATTGTGATGATGCCGGATTTATGAAGTGCATGCTGGGTCGGATTCCGGACCTGGAGGTAGAAAGCTTGATAATGGGGGGGGGGGATTTCAACACGGTGCTGGACCCAGCATTGGATCGCTCTAGGTCCAGGACGGGTAATAGGCCGGCTGCGGCCAAGGTGCTCAGGGGATTTATGGACCAGATGGGAGGGGTGGACCCATGGAGGTTTGTCAGGCCCCAGGCCAGGGAATTTTCATTCTTTTCCCATGTCCATAGAGCCTACTCCTGGATAGATTTTTAAATTCTGAGCAGGGCGCTAATCCCGAAAGTGGAGGGAACGGAGTACTCGGGCATAGCCACCTCAGACCACGCCCCACACTGGGTGGAGCTGGAGTTGGGGGAGGAGAGGGACCAGCGCCCGTTGTGGCGCCTGGATGTGGGGCTGTTGGCGGATGAGGAGGTGTGTGGGCGGGTGCGGGTGCGTATTGAAAGATATTTGGAGGCCAACGACAATGGGGAGGTGCAGGTGGGGGTAGTCTGGGAGGCACTGAAGGTGGTGGTCAGGGGAGAGCTAATCTCCATTAGGGCCCACAGGGAGAAGAGAGAGGGGAGGGAGAGGGCGAGGTTGGTGGGGGAGATTTTAAGGGTGGACAGGAGATATGCAGAGGCCCCCGAGGAGGGGCTACTCAGGGAGCGACAGAACCACCAGACGGAGTTTGACCTGTTGACCACAGGGAAAGCAGAGGCACAGTGGAGGAAAGCGCAGGGGGCGATGTATGAGTATGGGGAGAAGGCGAGTCAGATGCTGGCACACCAGCTGCGTAAGAGGGAGGCAGCGAGAGAGATAGGTGGAATTAAGGATAGAGGGGGGAATACGGTGCGGAGCGCGGTGAGAATAAATGAGGTATTTAGGGACTTTTATGGGGATTTGTACAGATCTGAGCCCCCAGCGGGGGAGGAGGGGATGCGACGATTCTTGGATCAGCTGAGGTTCCCGAGGGTGGAGGAGGAGGAGGAGGTGGCTGGTTTAGGGGCGCCAATAGGGCTGGAGGAGCTGGTTAAAGGATTGGGGAGCTTGCAGGCGGGGAAGGCCCTGGGGCCGGACCGGTTCCCGGTCGAGTTTTATAGGAAGTACGCGGAACTGCTGGGCCCGTTGCTAGTGAGGACTTTCAATGAGGCTAGGGAGGGGGGACCTTGCCCCCGACAATGTCCGGGGCGCTGATCTCTCTGATCCTGAAGCAGGACAAGGACCCACTGCAGTGTGGGTCGTATAGACCGATCTCGCTCCTTAATGTTGACGCTAAGTTGCTGGCAAAAGTGCTGGCTATGAGAATTGAGGACTGTGGCCCGGGGGTGATTCATGAGGACCAGACGGGGTTCGTAAAGGGCAGGCAGCTAAATACTAACGTGCGGAGGCTCCTCAACGTGATTATGATGCCCTCGGTGGAGGGCGAAGCGGAGGTAATGGCAGCTATGGACGCGGAGAAGGCTTTCGACCGGGTGGAGTGGGAGTATCTTTGGGAAGTGTTGCGGAGGTTTGGGTTCGGGGAGGGGTTTATCGGCTGGGTCAGATTGCTATATAGAGCCCCGGTGGCAAGCGTGGCTACGAATCGCCGGAGGTCGGAGTACTTTCGGCTGTAGCGAGGGACGAGGCAGGGGTGCCCCCTGTCCCCCTTGCTGTTTGCACTGGCAATTGAGCCCTTGGCCATGGCACTAAGGGAGTCCAGGAAATGGAGGGGACTGGTCCGTGGGGGAGAGGAACATCGGGTGTCGCCAAATGCGGACGACTTGTTGCTGTATGTGGCAGACCCAGTGGACTGGATGGTGGAGGTCATGCAGATCCTAAGGGAGTTTGGGGACATCTCGGGATATAAGTTGAATGTAGGGAAAAGTGAGCTCTTTGTGGTGCAGCCAGAGGACCAGAGAAGGGGGATAGATGACCTGCCGCTGAAAAGAGAGGGAAGGAGATTTCGGTACTTGGGGATCCAGGTGGCTGGGAGTTGGGGGCCCTGCACAAGCTCAATTTGACACGGTTGGTGGAGCAGATGGAGGAGGATTTTAAAAGATGGGATGTGCTGCCACTCTCGCTGGCGGGCAGGGTGCAGTCTGTTAAAATGGTGGTCCTCCCGAGGTTTCTCTTTGTGTTCCAGTGCCTTCCCATTATGATTCCCAAGGCCTTTTTCAAACGGGTAAGCAGGAGCATCATGGGTTTTGTGTGGGCAAATAAGATCCCGAGAGTAAAGAGGGTGTTTCTGGAGCGGGGTAGGGACAGGGGGGGGGGCTGGCTCTGCCGAATTTGTGTGGATACTATTGGGCAGCCAATGTGGCGATGATCTGTAAGTGGGTAATGGAGGGAGAGGGGGCGGCGTGGAAGAGGTTGGAGATGGCGTCCTGTGTGGGCACGAGCCTGAGGGCGCTGGTGACGGCACCGCTGCCGCTCTCGCCGACAAGGTACACCACGAGTCCGGTGGTGGCGGCAATGCTGAAGATCTGGGGCCAGTGGAGGCGACATGGGGGAGAGGTGGGAGCCTCGGTTGGGTCCCCGATTCGGGAGAATCATCGGTTCGTCCCGGGAAGGATGGATGGGGGATTTCGGAGCTGGCATCGTGCAGGGATTAGGAGAATAGGGGACCTGTTCATAGATGGGACGTTTGCGATCCTAGGGGCGCTGGAGGAGAAGTCTGGGTTACCCCCGGGAAATGCTTTTAGGTATATGCACGTGAGGGCTTTTGTGAGACGGCAAGTGAGGGAATTCCCACTGTGCCCGGCACAGGGGACCCAGGACAGGGTGATTTCGGGTGTATGGGTTGGAGAGGGCAGGGTCTCGGCGATCAACCAGGAGCTGAAAGAAGAGGAGGAGGCCGCGGTAGAGGAGTTAAAAGGCAAGTGGGAGGAGGAGCTTGGGGAGGAGATAGATGAGGGTCTGTGGGCTGATGCCTTGAGTAGGGTTAATTCTTCCTCCTCTTGCGCCAGGCTCAGCTTAATACAATTCAATGTTGTTCACAGAGCGCATATGACAGGGGCGAGGTTGAGTAGGTTCTTTGGAGTGGAGGACAGGTGTGGGAGGTGCTCGGGGAGTCCGGCCAATCACGTCCATATATTCTGGTTGTGCCCGGAACTGGAGGGGTTTTGGAGGGGTCTTGCGAGGACTATGTCCAAGGTGGTGAAAGTCCAGGTCAAGCCGAGCTGGGGATTGGCATTATTTCGGGTAACGGATGAGCCGGGAGTGCAGGAGGCGAAAGAGGCCGGTATCCTGGCCTTTGCGTCCCTGGTAGCCCGGCGGAGGATCTTGTTATTATGGAAGGACGCGAAGCCCCCTAGTGTGGAGCCTGGATAAATGACATGGCAGAGTTCATTAAGCTGGAGAGGATAAAGTTTGCCTTACGAGGGTCTGTGCAGGGGTTCTTCAGGGGGTGGCAACCGTTCCTAGACTATCGCGCGGAGCGTTAGGAGGAGGTCAGCAGCAGCAACACTGGGGTGGGGGGGGTTTCTGTTGGGGGGAGGTGGGGGGGGGGCGGGGGGGCTTCCCTACGAGTACCTTTAAATGTCATATGGGGGGCTATTGTACATGGGGAAACCCAATGTAAATGTTTTGTACAATGTGCAATGTTTAATTGTTGTGTTTGCGTTTCTTTTATCTTCTGTTATTGGGGGGGGGGGTTGTCAAAAATTTTGTTGGGAAACTTGAATAAACATTTTTTTAAAAAAAGAGGCACCTGAGTGCACTGAATGGAAACTACGTGCCCCAACAACATCCCAGCAGTAACGTCTGCTCCAGAATTAGCTGCATGTCTCGCCAGGCTTTTCCAGTAACTCTATAGCATTGGCATCTACCCAACCATATGGGAAATTGCCCAAGTCTTGTCTATGAAAAGTAAAAAAAAAAAAAAATTGTTTCCTAGCATTGTTTGGCATCTTTGAATTTGTCTATATATGTGTTTCTGGAACAGTCCTCTTCATTCACCTGAGGAAGGAGCAGCGCTCCGAAAGCTAGTGACATCGAAACAAACCTGTTGGACTTTAACCTGGTGTTGTAAGACTTCGTACTGTGCTCACCCCAGCTCAACGCCGGCATCGCCACATTATGAAAAGTAAGGCAAATCCAACCCAGCCATTTTGCCGTCAATGGAAAGATGGTTGCAAATGAATGGCATAGCTCTGGACTTTTGTAAACAGGAGTGGGCAATCTAGCAGTCTAAGTTACAGTAGATAAGTTCCAGTCTGAACATTCCAGAGGAGGACATTTGTTTGAAGGGCTGGGTGGAGCTAAGATAGAAAGAGAGATAATCGATTTGGAAGAGGCGAGGGGGGAAGGATGCAAGCAGTCATCAAGAGGTCCTGAAAAAAGCCACAAAGCTTTGGAAAGGGTTCTGAATGAATGTCCCTAACAGAAGGAACATTACTTTCTAAATGCAAGTGTTGTCTTTGCCTGTATGTGTAAGTGGAATGAGAGCTTTATTTTCACGATATGTTGTTGTTTCATGGGAACTTGTGTTAAGGTTAAGAAAATACATGTAGGGCTGGTTTCCCCGCTGTCGGGATTCTCCGCTATGCTGCCCGTGCACCCACACCCCGGGATTTCCTGATGACGTAGAGCTTCCCATAGTGGGAAAACCATTGGACGGCTGGTGGGATGGAGAAGCCTGCTACTGGCGGGGGTGGGCCGCACCTAAAAACTGGTGCAGCGGGACGGAGAATTCCACCTGTAATCTGTTAGTAGTTGAGTTGAATTTTAAGAGTTTAAATATTGTTTTCTTTTTTCTTGTTTTAATGAAGTTACCTCATCAAATAACCAAGCCCTATTTCTTATATTTTCACTCCCGGAACAAATTGATCTCTCTGCACTGTCTTAAAACTTAAAAACGTTAAGCATCTGGTTCAATCTCTTAGCCTTGTTGAGGGCTGACCAGGCGTCCATAACAAGTGGCTCTTCTGCGCTTCAAACATCATCACAGCCTTGCCCCAAACATGGATGAAAGGACTGAATTCCAGAAATGAGAAGCGAGTAACTCTCCCAGTAACATCTGACTGAGTGTGGCATCAGGAAGTCTCAGCAAGGGAGACAGCAAGGGAATCATTGGGAAAGTTCCACACAGTTTGGAATCATATCTTACTTGAAGGAAGTTGGTTGTGGAGGACAGTTATCCCTGCTTCGGATGTTGCTGCAGGTGTTTCTCAGGGCAGTGTCCTAGTCCAACATCTTCAGTTGTTCATCAATGAACTTTGGCCAAGCAAAAAGACAGAAATGGGGATGTTCCGTATGGTTCAGTTCCATTCACAGCATCTCAGATACTGAAGCTGTCCATGCCTGTATGGACAACATTCAGGCTTAAGTTGATTAATGGCAAATAATGTCTGTGTTGGGCCTTGACCATTTTCAACCATTTTTTGAAAATCTAACCATTTCCCCGTGACATCCAAGAGAATTCCTATTGTTGATTCATAGAACCATAGAATTCTTACAGTGCAGAAGGAGGCCATTTGGCCTATCGAGTCTGCACCGACCCTCTAAATGAGTGTCCTACCTAGGCCCACTCCCCTGCCCTATCCCCGTACTCCACCTAACGCACACTAAGGTGCAATTCAGCATGGCCAATCCACCTAACCTGCAATTCTTTGGAATCCCCCACCATCAACATCTTACGTATAAGCATTGACCAGACACATAAATGAAAGAGCAGGTCAAAGGTTGGGAATTCTGCAGCGAGTAACTCACCTTCTGACCACCCAAAGCCTGTCCACTGTCCACTAAGCACAAGTCATGAGTGATGGAAAACTCCCCACTTGCCTGAATGAGCGCAGCTCCAACAACACTCAGCTCAACACCATCCAGCACAAAGTAGCCCGCTTGATTGAAGCCCCATTATTTATTTGCAAAATCCTTGTTTATTCCACAGTAAGAAGTTCAGAACAGCAGATACGAGTGGTCACTTCCTTCAATCGGCATAACTCCAGTATATTCACATCATGACACAAATTAAAGAACATGCTACACCATCACACATTGCTGGACCATCTTCATGAAACTGAATACTGCCTCTACAATCACTGTCACAGTTCTCATCATGTTTACTACTTCAGAGGGTGTCATAATATACACCAGTATATCATGGTGCAGACACACACAGATGGACACACAGCGGGACCAATCAACACACACAACACCGCAACCAATCACCAGTTAGAGCACACGCACTATAAAGACAGGGGGCATCAGAGTTCCCGCTCATTCGAGCTGCAGCCTCCTAGTAGGACAGAGCGCACAGCCTGCAGCACAGATCTTCACCATGTGCTGAGTGCATAGACTGGTTAGGACAAGGCATAGGTCTTTAGTTCAATCTAATATCGTGTTAACCCACAGTGAAAGTGTGTTAAACAATTTCTGACTTAATAAAATAGTGTTGCACTATTTTAAGTGTTGGTGGCCTGTATGTGTTCCACGGATCCAGAGTGCCCAACACATCAGAGGGTAGGTGGTGAACTCCAGCCTACAGGAGTTTTGTTTATTTACACAACCATTTTGGGAATAGCCGTTTCCTAATGGAGTGGCTCTTTGAGAACATTAACCGTATTCATTTTTACCCATCTACAGATGTACACACGCTGGCATTTCAAAGGAAGATCACACATCCTCCTGTGATCTCTTTGTGCAGGCTTAAAGACTGCCTGTCAAAGGAATGAGAGAATCTCAGGGTAATTTTTAGATTGCACCAACCTTATTTGTCATTCAGCAGGCAAAATAATATCTAAAACATTTCAGCTTGCCAGGAGAGATGTGTGGATTGAAGCCTTTGAGGAAGCGTGTTTGAACTTAGTCTGCACATAGGACAGTGAATGGGACAGACATGAACAGTAAGACAAAGCCAGTGGATTAAATCAAGCAGGTTAGAAGGAACTGGATAGACATTTAACAGAGGAAGGAATTAAGGGGTGTGTGAGAGTTAGCAGGGCACAGTGTATTAATAATCTTTATTAGTGTCTCAAGTAGGTTTACATTAACACTGCACTGAAGTTACTGTGACAATCCCCTAGTTGCCACACTCCGGCGCCTGTTCGCGTACACTGACGGAGAATTCAGAATGTCCAATTCACCTAACAGCATGACTTGTGGGAGGAAACCGGAGTGCCCGGAGGAAACCCACGCAGACATGGTGCGAACGTGCAGAATCCACACAAACAGTGACC
Source organism: Scyliorhinus torazame (assembly GCF_047496885.1). Classification (NCBI taxonomy): domain Eukaryota; kingdom Metazoa; phylum Chordata; class Chondrichthyes; order Carcharhiniformes; family Scyliorhinidae; genus Scyliorhinus; species Scyliorhinus torazame. Next base: position 56,894,185 of record NC_092725.1, read on the forward strand.
CAAGCCGGGAGTCGAACCCGGGTCCCTGGCGGTGTGGAGCATAAGTGCTGACCATTGTGCTACCGTGCTGCCCACCTTGTGAACCTTGTGATATAGGAGATAGATTGTAATGCTTTGCTTCAGCCCTGTGTACCCCGCGATCACCAACCATTTGTATATTTGAAAGTAAATCGAGCATGAAGTGTGAGAAAGCGACACCTTTGTGATTTGCAATGAGCTTCTCCCTCAAAGTTTAACCAGAGATCGAAAAACAGACTGCAATAAAACTCTATGTTAGAGTCTATACTCTTAAGGTGTAACCTTGTCCCTGCTCTTCATACATTGCCCATCAATGCAGATGCTCCTGTTGGTTGACATTTTAAGTAGAGGCATTTATCAGGAGTGCTGTCTGTCTGGTTGATGGAAAACTCACCTACTGTCTCAGTTGAATGAGTTTCTTCCTATTCCTTTCCTCGTGCTATTGAAAAGCCTCCTCAAAATAAATCTGTCTCTTTGTTTAAGTCTGGAGTCCTAAATAATATGAGGATGATTTTTTTGATGCATATTTTGGGAGATATTTTAATGGATGCAGACATGGCTCACTTGTCCTGGATGTCAAAACAAAGATATTTTATATTGTCTCAGAGTCCTTCCTGGTTATTTTCTTTTGTTCCCATTTCTTTTATTTTTATTATTTTGGTCCGTGGACCTATAATCGGGATGTGCCCTTAAGCAGAATGCTGCCAGTTGAAACGGCTTGCTTGCCTGGGCACTGTGTTCCCAGGTTTTATATTTTGGAAAGGAGAAGCCAGACTCTTTGGCACCGAGTGGACCTTGTGAACCAGGTCGAATTTGTTTTACACTTCCTGTGCTATTGCCAGTCAATCACTACATAAACCATTGTACAGTAAGAAGTCTTACAACACCATGTTAAAGTCCAACAGGTTTGTTTCAAATCACTAGCTTTCGGAGCACTGCTCCTTCTTCAGGTGAATGAAGAGGTATGTTCCAGAAACATATATATAGACAAAGTCAAAAATGCAAGACAATGCTTTGAATGTGAGCATTTGCAGGTAGTTAAGTCTTTACAATTCCAGAGAGAGGGGTAATCACAGGTTAAAGAGGTGTGAATTGTCTCAAGCCAGGACAGTTGGTAGGATTTCACAAGCCCACGCAAGATGGTGGGGGGGGGGGGGGGGGGGGCGGGTGTGTGTGTGTGAATGTAATGCGACATGAATCCAAGGTCCTGGTTGAGGCCGTAGTCATGTGTGCGGAACTTGGCTCTAAGTTTCTGTTCCGCGATTCTGCGTTGTCGCGCGTCCTGAAGGCCGCCTTGGAGAACGCTTACCCGAAGATCAGAGGCTGAATGCCCTTGACTGCTGAAGTGTTCCCTGACTGGAAGAGAACATTCCTGCCTGGCGATTGTCGCGCGATGTCCTTTCATCCGTTGTTGCAGCGTCTGCATGGTCTCGCCAATGTACCACGCTTCGGGACATGCTTCAGATCATTCAGACGTTGCGACAACGGATAAATGGTCATCCCTTCCAGTCGGGGAACACTTCAGCAGTCAAGGCCTCTGATCTTCGAGTAAGCGTTATCCAAGACGGCCTTCAGGACGCGCGACAACGCAAAATCGCCGAGCAGAAACTTATAGCCAAACTCCGCACACTTGAGTATGGCCTCTATCGGGACCTTGGATTCATGCATACATTCACCACCCCCCCACCATCTGGCCTGGGCTTGCGAAATCCTACCAACTGTCCTGGTTTGAGACAATTCACACCTCTTTAACCTGGGATTACCCCTCTCTCTGGAATTGTAAAGACTTATTTACCTGCAAATGCTCACATTCAAAGCATTGTCTTGCATCTTTGACTTTGTCTATATATATGCTTCTGGAACATACCTCTTCATTCCCCTGAGGAAGGAGCAGTGCTCCGAAAGCTAGTGATTTGAAACAAACCTGTTGGACTTTCGCCTGGTGTTGTAAGACTTCTTACTGTGCTCACCCCAGTCCAACGCCGGCATTTCCACGTTATGTAAACCATTGTAGTGAGAGCAGGTAGAGGATTGTGACTTAGCGGGTATGGTTACAAAAATAGGATTTTATTGGTAGCCATCGATGAAACATTTGCTCTCGCCATTCGAGAGCAAATAGGAATGGCTGAAGGCCAACCATCTGCATTGCAACTGATACAGCGACGTTAAAACATTTGTGGTTATTTAAATTGCATGCTGCTGGTCATCGTACGGAGAAGGTTTGGTTGTCTCACTACAACAATCAGTGAGGCTATTCTCCGCAGTGGTCGCACCCTGAGTTACAAGACAGCTGAGAAAAGGTTTCCGTTGTCTCGTTCATGTTTTTATTTTTGGGGTTGGAGATTTGGGCCCAGGTTTCCTGATCTCAGTGAACAACAGTCTTGTGCAGACCCCGATCTCATTCGGTGAATTTCTCTGATTACCAAGATGACCACTGGAAGGAAACTCAAAAATCTTCTTGAAACTTTCTTTGAATGATGATGTCTGACGAGCCAAAATATCCACAGATCCCAGAGTGAAAAGAAGGAACCCGAGGCCACACAAAGCAGCCAAAGGCACTTGCTCTTCAGCCACATTTTTGAGCCACTTATCTCCCTTCCTTTGCTTTTTCTATCCACCTGCCCACAGTGTTAGCCCAGCTACTGCTCACTGCTCAGCAAGAGGTCAGGATTGATGGTCAGTGTGGCTCAAAGGGAGAGATGCAGAGAATTGCAATGTTCTGTCCAAAGATTTTGTCATTGATGGTCGGACTAAATCACATGCAATAATCAGCTGCCACAATAATTCAGAAACTGTGCTCGTGGGTAACTTGGCAACTAATTGACATAGCATTCATGATTTTAATGCTTGGGATCATTTTGAGTAACATGAACATCTGCCCTCAACGCAAGTGTGAATTGAAGATAATTGGTGTGGGTTTCGGTGAGTTTAATATACAACCGTGAAATTGTGATTTAAATTTTCTCTCCTTTGGTTTTTAATCACTCTTGAATTGTATTTTGCTGACCTTCACAGGTGGTGGAGATTTTGGTGCGCTGGGAGTGTGTTTTTACAAATCTTGACGTCCTGTTGTCTGCATCAGGCCAAGAACTGCCATTGCATCCATTATGCAGAGCATGGTGCAACAACGTGCCTTTGCTGTAATTTTAGACTGCCAAGCTGTTATCCAATCATCATCACAAGTTGTGCCAGTTTGAGCAAAAAGCAAACTATTGTAAAGAGTGGAAATATGAAATAAATAGAAAGCAGAACATCAAAGCATCTGTGGACATATGCCAATATGTCCAATGTGTGTGCTCGTTGTCCTTTCCTGGTCTGGTGTCAATGTACCAGCAAGTGTATGCCTCGGCAACTACTTTGTCAAGTTAATTGCCTTATTAAAGACAAGTAATGGTCATTGGCTCAACCTCCAAAAATGGTCGCAGCTGGAACGGTTGCTGTGCGGAAATTAAATGGAGTTTGTGTCTCTGCTGAGTTGGATGCAGAATAAACTTGCTGAAGGTAAAGGACATAACTACTGTGTTATTCCTCCGTCATGTACTAACAGTTAATATGAACATCTGTTCCTTGCAAAATGTGTTCAGCTGAATAATATTTTGGTTCTGAGCGAGAAAGTATTGACGTTTGTTTCACTTATTCATTCATGGGACGTGAACATTATTGACCAGGCCGGAATTTGTTGCCCATCCCAAATTGCTCCAGAGAAGGTGGTGGTGAGCTGCCCTCTTGAACCACTGCTGTCCATGTGGTGTGGTACATCCACCGTCCTGTTAGCGAGGAGGGGTTCCAGGATTTTGACACAGCAACAAATGAAGGAATGGTGATTATAGTTCCAAGTCAGGATGGTGAGTGACTTGGAGGGGATCTTGCAGGTGGTGGTGAGCCTCTGGATCTGCTGCCTTAGAGAGGATTGCTTCAATATCTGAGGAGTTGTGAGTGGTGCTGAACATTGTGCAATCATCAGCAAACATCCCCACTTCAGACCTTATGCCACCACCATCTTCTCTGGAGCACTCCAGGATTACTGAGTGTTGTATTCTTTGGGGGTTGTATTTGAATTAATGGTTGCTAACATGTTCACTATATGTTTTAAAAAGGTTAACTTGAGTTCATAGAATAAACATTGTTTTGCTTTAAAAAATACTTTTCCATTTCTGCTGTACCACACCTGTAGAGTGGGCCGTGTGCTCCCCATACCACAATCTATTCAAAGTTGTGGGTCAGGTGAACTCCATGATACACTTTGGGGTTCTCTAAACACTGGCCCATAACAGTATATGATGGAGGAATAACACAGCAGATTGTTTTTTATCTTCAGCAAGTTTATTCTGCAGCTGGGGATGGAGATGATTGACCTCCAACAACTGCAATCAGCTGTCTTTGTGGTAGGTGTGACTCCAACCAGTGGAATGCTTTCTTCTGATTCCTTTGATTTCAGTTTTGCTATGAGGCTAATTTATGCCACACTCTACAAATGCTGCCTTGATATCAAGGGTAGTCACTCTTCCCTCATCAGGGCAGAATGGTGGCACAGTGGTTAGCACTGCTACCTCACAGTGCCAGGAACCCGGGTTCAATTCCGGCCTTGGGTGATTGTCTGTGTGGAGTTTGCACGTTCTCCCTGTATCTGCATGGACTTCCTCCGGGTGCTCCGGTTTCCTCCCACAGTCCAAAGATGTCCAGGTCAGGTGGATTGGTTATGATAAAATTGTCCCTAATTTTTCAGAGATGTACAGGTTAGGTGGGGTTATGGGGATAGGGCGGGGAGTGGGCCTAGGTAGAGTGCACTTTCAGAGGGTTGATGCGGACTTGATGGGCCAAATGGCCTCCTTCTGCATTGTAGAGATTCTATGATTCACCTCATCATTGACTGTCATTCTCACAACCAATGTTGTTTGTTGGTTTAAGTGCTCCCACATTTTCATGTTATTTTTAAATGTAAATTTACATCAAATAGTGTGTCTCTGCTTGTGTGTGTATGATGTGATGAATCGAGGAATTTCAGATATTGTATCATATGTATTTGGTGCAGTAAGTGTTAAAAGCCTGGGTTAGTGTGCATGATTGCTGCAGTAGTTGCTGACTGCCCACTGTGAACTTAGGGCCACAGGTCGTATGGGTCCCCCCCCAGGACACCCCCGTAGGTTCCCTCTGGCCCCAGCTGGCCCATCAGTGGAATGGGCGCGCTCCAGCGCAACCAGTTGGCTGGGATGAATGTGTGTGTGGGGATTGTAATGTATACATGCAGCTGCAGTTTGTCAGCCTCCCGAGTGTCAATCACCAACCCAGTGAATCCCGCACCGTTTCTCCTTGGAATCGATTGTGTTCCACGTGGCCCTGTTGCTAGCCCTTCCACAGTCGCTGAATTGGACCAGGTGCGGCGGCAGTTTTGCTGTCATGGAAGTCCACGAATCCTGCCCTGGAGAATCCCGCCTTTTGTCTTGAGCTAGATTAGCAGTTTCTTTCCAAACAGTTGAGAAGAGTATAATTAGAAGATGAGCGGAAACAAGCTGAAGCAGCTTTTGGAGAAATACAGCCAGAGTTTCTGCATGGTTCTGACAGGATTCAGATATTTTCCTTAAAGCAGTGGCACAAGCTCTCTCTTTCTTAAAGAATATCTCTTGAGTGATTGAAATGCACTTGCCTCACTTTGGTGTGGTCAGTGATGTAAACATTGGGGTTTCAGGCCACTGAACCATGAAGGGAGATGAATGGTGCAAAGCTGCAGAGGTGTGTAGATGCTGTCAATCATAGAGCACTGCTAAAGGTGGCTACCCGATATTGGGATTCGCTCGGGAATTCCTTGTATTACACACCATGCATAAATTTGCATTGTAAGGAACTGAATTGCTTTCCAGTTTGCGCTCTCAGCGGGATCACAATTTACCTCCAGTGGGAGAACATGAGGCGCGATTCTCCGGAAAGATTTCTAAGTGTGGTAGTGAGTGGGAACTGTTGCGAGCTTCCCGGTGCTGGGCCCAGCAAGGCCGGCAACGCTGTTCAATGTTAATTGGTCCACTTAACAAGGCCCCACGGGCTTCTCGTCGCAAATGGAGGCTCGCCAGCCACCCGTGAACGAGGTCGAGCAGCACTTAAGCAGCACTTGCTCAGCCAACCCCAGACAACCCCAGTCAGCTCGCAACTATGGCACTGAGAAGACCAGCCCCACGATTCGGTGATACGGACCTGGGGTGGCTCCTAGATGTGGTGGAGGCAAGGAGTGATGTTCTGTTCCCCCTAGGATGCTGGAGGGTGAACCAGTGCTGCCTGGGATGAGGTGGCGGCGACTGTAAGCTCTGGGAGTGTGACCAGGATGACTGGCCTCCAGTGGCGTAAAAAGGGCATTGCCGAGGCGCTGCAGAGCATGGCCCAATCATTGAGGAGCATCACCAAGGACGTAGAGACGATGGGGCGGGTAGCTGCCAGAGCTGGCAGAGCCAGATGACGGAGTGGAATCCGGACCTCGAACCAGCTGCCCCTCCATCCCAAGGTAAACCCCATAGTCCTATGGGCACCAACCGGGTGGAGAGGGTGCTAGATGCCAACCGGGACCCGTCCCATGGAATGTGACGGTAGTTACCAGCTCCGCCAGAGTTTCACCCCTCTGATGAGGCTGCATCACATAGCCAGCGCACAGGCACTCCCCAGGGAGTGTGCACATACATGCATCATTTTCATGTTGTGGTCGCACAGGAGCTGTGTGTTCAGGGAGTGGAACCCCTTTCTGTTAACATCGGGCACTCCCAGATGGTCCGGTGAGCGCAGTGCAACATTCATGCCATTCACTATCCCCTAGACCTGTGGCATCCTGGTGATGGCGGAGAAACCGGCTCTCCGGGCATCCTGTAGGGCTTGGTCCATGTCAAAGTTGATGTAGTTTCCGCCCGGGCAAACGGGGCATCCGTGACCTGTTGGATGCACTTTGGGTTGTGGCCTGCGAGATGCCTCACAGGTCCCCGCTCGAGCCCTGGAATGATCCTGAGGTGTAAAAGTTCAGGGCTGCAGTGGTTTTGACGGCCAGCAGGAGTCGGTGTCCCTCTCCTCAATGTGATGCCACGTCCGTGAGGATATGGCACAGGTGCCGCACTGTCTCCTTGTTAAATGGAGCCTCTTGCAACAAGCACTGTTCGTGATCTGTTCAAACGACCAGCAATGCTTGTAAACCTTGGGCCATCGCGGGACTACCCCTCTGGGTCCCTCCCTGGCCTGATGGGCTTCCGGGTCCTCAGGGTGTGGGGCAGGGGTCTGGCACGTGGGCTGCCACCTCGAGCTGCTGCTGCCGCCGTCTCCGGAGTCTGGCCATCAGGCCTAGCAGCAGCACCACTAGGGCAAGTTCTGCTGGGTCCAAAATGCCTGCCATAGCATTCAGTATCTGTAAGGCATTGGGAGAGGGTTGTCCCTGGACCAGATACACACGATACATACATGACGCCATGTGTGGTTGCCCGCCCCAGGACCTCTCCCCCACCCCCCCATGGTGACCCAGCAGATGGTCCCCCACCCCCAACCGAGGTTCTCCCATCCGAGGATCCCTTATCCTGCCGCCGAGCACTGAGGTGGGAAGCCCAGCACCTGGGCTCTTTGCCTGTGTGTAATGATGGCTCCTCATCTCCTCAGCTCCCTGCAGAAATCTTTCCGCCCGGTTCACGTTTTTCAAAAGGAGTACTAATTGGCGCCAGCGTGACCACATGCTGTGGAGGCTGCTGAATCACGTGAGGCGGTTGGATGTGGGGTCGCTCCCGTTAATTGTATGGAAATAGGGCTTAAGTGGTGATAATTGGTTTCTTGCCACGCTACGGCGAAAACCCGATTTTGCTGGTTGCATCGCAACATGGTTGGCACCTGGCACGGTTCTCGTTTTCAGCCTCTCCCTCTTTCACCGACCTTGCTTCGCTCAAGTGCGGCCGTCGGGGAACGCCACCAGAGAGTTTCGCCCATAGTTTCCCAAATGAAGAATCCATTCCATTTGACCATAGTGTGTTGATGCAGTTAATGGGAGGAGCCAAGGGCTGAAACAGCCGGGTGTTGATTTTAGTTTTGATTTCTCTGTGAACAGACTAGCAGCTTCTGAAAACAGTGAGGTAAAGATTTGACTGGGAATGGCACAGGAGCTTTTTGCCAAATGGCTGAAAGTTAAACAGTAGTTTTACATAGGCAAGAATCTGCAAGCCGGTTCCTGCAGGATCTCTCTTTCTCAAAGCAGTTCATCCAAGACATCACAATAAAGCAACTGTATTTAAAAGTGAATTTTGATCTGAGATAGGTTTTGCTTGAGTGGAGATAAAAGATAGCGGTTAAGATTTAGAGTTTTATTTTATTGTTAAGCATGGTTTAACGGATAATTGTAAGCTATTTTCGTGTATGATGTTAAATTATTATAATCCGATGTTAGTAATAAAGTTTGTTTTAATATACCATATCATTATTTGTGCGTGGAGTCACTCCTGAAATGAAGTATCCTTTCCTCACTGTCTTACAAATGTAATAAAATATTGGGCTTTCTGCCCGGTATCCTAGCAACTGTTGTGGTCTGGCCCAGGATCGTAATAATGAACTGACAAAACTCAGGACTATTGAGAGAGAGAGACACTGGTCCTTTCACTTTCAAGGTCGAAACACTTCTGCCCAGTTCTCTTAGAAAGCATCTCGCAGGAACCAATCACTAACCGTTGTCAGGCAGAACACTGTCATTGCCAGTTAACCAAAGCTGGTTCCCAAGATCCACTCGGTGCCGAGGAGTCTGGCATTTTCTCTCCAGAATGCAATACCTGGGAACACAGTGTCCTGGCAAACAGGCTGTTTCACCTTGAGTCTTTTGCTTAAAGGCACATCCCAATTATGGGTCCATGGATCAAAATAATAAAATAAATGGGAACAAAGGAAATCAAATAGTATGCATCTGTGTGTGTGTGTATGAACTGACAAAACTCAGAAGTATTGAAGGTGCTAATTCAGGAAGTTTGTGCTGCATTGTTTAAACCTTGCTTGCATTTCCAAGGTTTTTTATAAACAAATGTTTTATTAAAACTTTTCCAACCAATATTTTTACATAACAAAAATAGAAGTACAAATGATAATAAAAATAAACAAGAATTATTAAACAAAACAAGGTGGGTGTTGTCTTCCTATAAAACTTACACTATATCAACAGTTTCCCCCCCCCCATTTCCAAGGTTATTGAGTTGTGCAGAGAGCTCAGAGTTGCGGGTACTTGGTGTCAAAAGGAGTTATTGGTGAAAGTTTGCAAAGCTTAACCTCCACAGCGTAGAATGAAAATGGTTAATGGAGATCTCATTGAAGGGCATAAAGTATTGCATGTAATTAGGGTAATATAGAAAAGTTCTCAAAATCTGCAAAGCAAGTTAGAAATGGTAGACAGCCAAGTTTAAATTGAAAGATAGTGTTGGAAAATTCCTTTTAATCAAATGGTGATGTAATGTTTGAAGCTCCCTGCAACGTAAGGCAGTCGGGCCATATACCTGGAGCTACTGAAATGGAAGGGAGTAATGAGCTTCAAAGACCCAAGTGATTTATTTTTCCTTCATCCTTGACTTTTGCTGGTGTAGCCCATCAGCTGGTGTCAAGGTGCACTTTTCATACATCAGCTGAGGTCCCCATTACAAAAGACTGTGGAACATCTAATGTTGACCCATTCTGCAGATTTTAATTGTGAGTTCAACTTTTGTTTCCTGCTTCTTGTTTTTTTTTGTTAGAAATGAACTCTGTCTTGTGGTTTCGCAGTGGGGAAGAACTCTGTTAATTTGATGACACCTCTCATATTGTGTGAGCTTGAGAGAAAGCACCATTTTTTTGTTTACAAACCACAAGTGTCATTGATATTGGACCCACTCATCTATCAAGGCTTTTGGTGCTCATTACTCGGTGTATATTTTTAGGATAATAGAAACTTCTCTCCGTCTGGCAATGAACTGGGTGCATGAGGCACGATCAAATTGACTTAAAGACGAAAGTTGAATCCAAACTGAGGCTTTATTGGTATCAGATGTGTGGCCTCCCACAGCAGCTGGCGAAATGGCTGCGAGCTGGAGGACACGCATATTTATACCCCGCCTCCTGGGCGGAGCCAGGGGCCACAGGCAAACCTGTAGAGCAGGTTCTACCGTACATCCTCTAATATAAGTACAACAGTGGTTTACCACATTACCCCCTGTTAAAATTGAGTCTGGCGGGGGTGGTGGATAACTATATACAATCATGATTTTAATATTTACAGAGCAAAACAAATGTCTCTTGGCGTCCGGTGGGCTGGTCAGAGGTTCAGCCGGTCTGGGGCCTTGATGGTTCTTTGAGAGCGACGACGTGGTGACGGCAATGTTGGTGTTGACCTGGTCGAGGGTGACTCCGGGAGCCTGCCAAAATCCTCTTCATGGACGGGCGTGGGCAGGGGGAGGATGGACGGTCCTGGGGGTGGTGGTGTTGCGAGCGACGGGGTGGGGGAGGGTGGCGCCAGGGGCGACGGGGGTGGTGTGAGGTCTCTGAGGGAGACAGTATCTTGACGGCCGTCGGGGAACGCCACGTAGGCGTACTGGAGGTTTGCGTGGAGCAAGTGTACCCTCTCCATCAACGGATCCGCCTTGTGGAGCCGCACATGTTTATGGAGAAGCACGGTTCCCGGAGCTGTGAGCCAAGTCGGGACCAACACCCCGGATGTGGACTTCCTGGGGAAGGCAAAAAGACGTTCATGCGGTGTATTGTTAGTGGCCGTGCAGAGTAACGAGCGAATGGAATGTAGTGCATCAGGGAGGACCTCTTGCCAGCGGGCGGCCGGGAGATTTCTGGACCTTAGGGCCAGCTGGACGGCCTCCATACCGTCCCATTCTCCCTTTCTACCTGTCCGTTTCCCCGGGGGTTGTAGCTTGTCGTTCTGCTGGAGGTGATACCCCTGCTGAGCAGGAACTGAGGCAGCGCATCACTCATGAATGAGGATCCCCTGTCACTGTGGATGTAGGCGGGGAAACCGAACAGAGTGAAGATCGAATTGAGGGCTTTAATGACGGTGGCAGACGTCATATCGGGGCATGGGATGGCGAAGGGGAACCGGGAGTATTCAACGATCACACTGAGGAAATATGTGTGACGATCGGTGGAGGGGAGGGGGCCTTTGAAGTCCATGCTGAGGCGTCAAAGGGGCGGGTGGCCTTCACCAGAGGTGCGCGGTCCGGCCTGTAGAAGTGCGGCTTGCACTCCGCACAGACCTGGCAGTCCCTGGTGATTGTCCTTACTTCCTCGACGGAGTAGGGCAAATTCTGTGCCTTAATGAAGTGGTACAACCGTGTGACCCCTGGGTGACAAAGGCTGTCGTGCAGGGTCCGGTGTCGGTCTACCTGTGCGCTGGCACATGTACCTCGGGATAGGGCATCTGGGGGCTTGTTGAGTTTGCCAGAGCGATACCTAATCTCGTAATTATAGGTGGAGAGCTCGATTCCCCACCACAAGATTTTATCATTTTTGATCTTGCCCCGCTGTGTGTTGTTGAACATGAAGGCTACTGACCGTTGGTCAGTGAGGAGAGTAAATCTCCTGCCGGCCAGGTAATGCCTCCAATGCCGCACAGCTTCAACGATAGCTTGGGCCTCTTTTTCGACGGATGAGTGCTGAATTTCAGAGGCATGGAGGGTGCGGGAAAAGAATGCCACGGGCCTGCCTGCCTGATTGAGGGCGACGTATGATGCGTTGCTTTCTGCTTGGAAGGGCAGTGTTTCTTCCACAGCGTACATTGTGGCCTTGGCAATATCAGCTCTGATCTGGGCGAAGACCTGTTGAGCCTCGGCCGTCAGGGGAAACTGGGTGGACTGTATGAGTGGGCGTGCCTTGTCCGCATAGTTTGGGACCCACTGAGCGTAATATGAAAAGAACCCCAGGCAGCGTTTGAGGGCCTTGGGGCAGTGGGGGAGGGGAGCTCCATGAGGGGGCGCATGCGGTCGGGATCGGGCCCCAGAACTCCGTTCTGGACCACATAGCCGAGGATGGCTAAGCGGTTCCTGCTGAACACACACTTCTCCTTGTTGTAAGTGAGGTTTAGGAGAATAGCGGTGTAGAGAAATTTAGCAAGGTTGGCGTCGTGGCCGCAGATGGTGACATTGTCTAGGTACGGAAACGTGGCCCGCAAACCGTACCGGTCGACCATTTGGCCCATCTCCCTTTGGAGGACCGAGACCCTGTATCAGCCTCCCCGAACAGGTGCCGGAATGTGGCGACTAGGGGCTTTTCACAGTAACTTCATTTGAAGCCTACTTGTGACAATAAGCGATTTTCATTTCATTTTTCATAGTGACGCCGAAGGGGACCCTAAGGAAGTGATATAGACGGCTGTCTGCCTCGAAGGCGGTGTATGGACGGTCCGATTTACGAATGGGGAGCTGGTGGTAGGCAGATTTCAAGTCCACCGTTGAGAAGACCCGGTACTGTGCAATCTGGTTAACCATGTCAGATATGCGTGGGGGGGGGGGTACGTGTCGAGCTGCATGTACCTGTTGATGGTCTGGCTGTAGTCCACGACCATTTGGTGTTTCTCCCCAGATTTAACCACTGCCACTTGAGCTCTCCAGGGGCTGTTGCTGGCCTCAATGATGCCTTCCTGAAGCAACCGCTGGACTTCGGACCTGATGAAGGCCTTATCCTGGGTGCTGTACCGTCTGCTCCTGGTGGCGACGGGTTTGCAATCTAGAGTTAGATTAGCAAAGAGGGTAGGTGGGTCGACCTTTAGGGTTGCGAGACCGCACACAGTAAAGGGTGGTAAGGGTCCGCCTAATTTAAGGGTTAGGCTCTGGAGGTTGCACTGGAAATCCAGGCCGAGGATAAGTGCAGCACAGAGGGTAGGGAGAACGTAGAGGCGGAAGCCGTGGAATTCTACGCCCTGGACCGTGAGCGTGACCGTACAGTACCCTCGGATCGCTACACAATGGGATCCTGAGGCCAGGGGGATTTTTTGATTGGCGGGGTGTATCGTGAGGGAGCAGCGCCTTACCATATCTGGGTGTATAAAACTCTCAGTGCTCCCGGAGTCCAGCAGGCAAGAGGTCACATGACCGTTGACTTTCACGCTGGTGGATGGGTTGGTCAGGTTATGCGGGTGAGACTGGTCGAGTGACATGGAGGCGAGCCTTGGTTGGTCATTGGGTAATGGGGCAGCCGTTAAGTTCCGATCTTGGAACGCTGGTAGTGTCCATGTGCTGAGGGGTAGACAAGATGGCGGCGCCCAGAGATCTTGGGGGTTACAAATTGGCGGCGCCCAAGGAACGCACGTTGTGGGGGTGGAGCAAGATGGCGGCACCCATGAAACGCACGTGTTGCACGGAGGGGAAGATGGCGGCGCACACTGATCGCACATGGTTTGGGGGGGAGGAGAAGATGGCGGCGCCCATTGTCTGTGACTCGGGGGGGGGGGGGCGATCGCGGCCACTGAGCGGGCCTGGCACACCGCGGCGAAGTGGCCCTTCTTCCCGCAGGCTTTACAAAGGGCAGCGCGGGCCGGGCAGTGTTGGCGGGGGTGCTTTTGCTGGCCGCAAAAGTAGCATCGGGGCCCCCGGGGTTTGCTGGCTGGCATGTAATGCATGCTTATTGGGTGGGCAGCGCCCCCGCTCGTGCGGCTGTCTATGAGGCCCATGAAGCGTAGGAGGGGTGGGCCGCGGGGCTGGGGGCGTAGGACTGGACGTTACGCAAGGCGACCGTCATGGGGAGCACTAGCGCTTTAGTCTCTGCGAAGTCACGCGTTGCCCCTTCTAAGAGCCGCTGACATATGATGTCTGACCCAATTCCGGTCACAAAGATGTCCTCCATAAGGAGGTCTGAGTGTTCCTTAGCTGTAACGTCCTGGCAGTCACAGTCCCGGACTAGTGGGATTAGGGCCCTCCAGAAGTCTTCGATGGACTCACCAGGTAGTTGAGAACGAGTTGAGAGCGCGTGCCTGGCGAAGAGCGTGTTTGTCTTCTGCTCGTAATTGTCCTTGAGTCGAGTCATGGCTTCGGCGTAGTTTGGCGCATCCTGGATCAGCGGGAAGACTTTGGAGCTGAGCCTGGAATATAAGATCTGGATCTTCTGAGCTTCTGGAACAGGGGGTCGGCGCCGCGTTCAAAGCAAGCTAGCCAGTGCTGGAAGTCCTTTCTGGCGTCGCTTGAGTGCGGATCCAGCTGCAGGCGATCTGGTTCAATACGGAGGTCCATCCTTTCGAAACTGATACCAATAAATTGAGGCACGATCAATTTGACTTAAAGACGAAAGTTTAATCCAAACTGAGGCTTTATTGGTATCAGATGTGTGGCGTCCCACAGCAGCTGGCGAAATGGCTGCGAGCTGGAGGACAAGCGTATTTATACCCCGCCTCCTGGGCGGAGCCAGCAGGCAGGGGTCACAGGCGAACCTGGACTGCAGGTTCTACCATACAACCTCTAACATAAGTACAACAGTGGTTTACCACAGTGCACTTGATCCTGAGTGGCTGAAATGGAAAATGTCCCCATTTTCCAGCACATTGTGACTGAGGTTTCCTACCTGGCCCATTGCAGTAAGTGCCACACCAAACAATCATGGCCAACTTTAATGTGATGATGTCGTTTGAACTAGATTTGCGATGTACCCACACCAGACATTAGAGGAATTGACAAACAAAATGACAGTTCTTGGATCAATACATTCCGCTGCTCCCTCATATGAATTCAGCTCCACATGGTCTGCAGTCTGCTGCAAACCCTCGCGCCATCAGCCCTTTAAATATATATGGTATGTGCAGTTTAAACTTGTACAGTTAACTTTCGGATTCACAAGCACGATGGCCATACTTGCTAGATAAGAAGTCTCACAACACCAGGTTAAAGTCCAACAGGTGTGTTTCAAACACTCGCTTTCGGAGCACTGCTCCTTCCTCAGGTAACTGCCGGCATACTTGCTAGTGTAAGGCAAAATGTTTTTTGTGATAGCAACACAGGTGTAAGCTGGTGAGTTGGAAAGAGGGAAATGACCATCCGGATGACCAAATTTGTTGTTAAACCTCTGAATTGTCTCTTGTCTTCCAGTAACTTCCAGACCCAATCCAACTGCGCATTCTGTACCTTTTCAATGATGTCCTCCTTATGTCTCCTCGTGCAGTGGAGGGGTGGGGGGGGGGGGGGGGGCATCTTTGGCGGGACTGGAAGATCATGCCAGTGGGTAGCGGCTGGAAAACCCACCCTATAGGCGGAATTGTCCCATTTTTTCTTACCTGTCAGGGGGTTCTCGAGCCCCGCTTCGTAAGTGAAGGGCACACCCTGGCCTGATCCCTGGCTCTGCCAGCCTGGCACCCTTCTTGGGTGGCACTGCCAAGGTTGCCGTTCTGCAGAGCCAGCCTGGCAGCGCCAAGGTGCCTGGGAGCCAGCAGGAGTGCCAGGGTACCACACAGCCCAGAGCCCAACCACCCAGGGGCCCCTGATGGCCTGGGAGATGCCCCCAGTTGCCAACACGGCTGTTTCACATTTGTGTGGGCCAGTACTAAACAGCACCATGGCGAGGTCTCCCAGGCGTGGGTGTTCGATCCCGGTGAATCTGGTGCAGACATATTTAGGTGCTTGTAACTGCCCACTTGAATGCGCAAATCCCAATCCTGCCCTCGCGACGCCTTGTGAGATTTTGTGAGGCATCCTGAGAGTTGAAAATCTCATGAGGGTTAACTGCCTCGTCGGGCCCCGCGTCAGGCATGACAAGGCCGAACAATCGGGCCCTTTATATTTATTTACCCTGTCTTTCCAGTTAACATCTTGAAGACTTTGATCAAATCACCCATTAACCTTCTAAATTCCAGAGAAAAGAGATGTAATTTGTATAATCTCACTTCATAACTTAACCTCTGAAGGCCAGGTATCATTCTTGGGTCAAAACATCCTTCCTAAGGTGTGGTGCCAGATCTGCTCACAGTGCTCCAGGAGGCATCTAACCAGGGTTTTGTAAAACTGCAGCTAAACTTCTGCCTCCTCATACTCCAGTATATTATACTCGTGCCACTGGAAACGGTTTCTCCATATTTATTCTACGAACATATGAACAAAGAGCAGGAGTCGGCCATTCAGTCCCTCGAGCCTGCTCCGCCATTAAATAAGATCATGGCTGATCTGATAGTAACCTCAAATCTGCATCCCACCTCCCCCCGAAAATCTAACACTCCCTCGCTTGCCACCTCTGCCGTACAAATATCCAAAGGGAGGGATTTTATGGAAATGAAACAGAATCCCGTGTCGTGCACGTTTAGCCGGGTGTTTCCTGCCCGAGGCAGCACCGAGAAATGAGGAATGCCCCTCCGAGCCTGCACTTCGTCTCATTTCCTGCACTGAAGAGCTCAACTCGCAACCCCCAGGCCCTCCCCCATGTCCCAACTCACCTATAAGGGTGCCATTGAGACTTCCACACCCCAACTAATAAGGGCAGGGCTCCCCGGGCCCAATCCCTGGCATGGAAAAAATGCCACCCGGGTACCTTGGCACTGCCAACTTGGAACCTGGTAGTGCCCCTGCCAGCCGGGCAATGCCAACTGGGAATCCTGGCAGTGCCAGGGTGACACCCAGGTGTCACTGCCAGGGTGTCAGGCTGGTAGTGCCAGGTGGCATCAGTGTTGCCAGGGTACCACTCTGATAAGAGCCCAGCCATCCATAAGACTGTTTTGTTATGCTCGTGACGTAGCATAAGCTGCTTCCTTGATGTGAACTCTGACAAAGGAAGGTTCAGACTTGGAGATAGCTTCAACACATTTATTAAACTATTAACAATTCTCCTACTTGGATTTGACTCTCCTGTTAATCCTGCTATAGCTACTCAGACTAACTAGTCTTCTACAAGCCATGTGGTGGGTGTGATGTGTTTCAATCAACCCTGTCTGTACTCACTAAGTGTCTCCACTGGAAAGAGGAAGATCATGTGTGCTGTGTCCTTATATATGGGTTTGTGTAATGCCCCCCTGTGGTAGTGTCATTTCTGTGTGTGTCGTGAATGCCCATTGGTCGTGTCCTATCTTACTGGCCTATTGGTTGAATGTCTGTGTGTCATGATGTGTCTGGTGCTCCCTCTAATGTTTATCTAGTCTAAGTGTATTTACATTAAATTAACCCCTTGTGTACTTACAATGATGCATATCATCACAAAGACCATAATATAAAGGAGCAAAATTCGGCCATTCAGCCCATCGAGTCTGTTCCACCATTCAATCGTGGCTAATATGTTTCTCACCCCCATTCTCCTGCCTTCTGCCCATAATCCCTGATCCTCCTATTAATCAAGAACCTATGTATCTCTGTCTTAAAGACGCTCAGTGATTTGGCCTCTACAGCCTTCTGCGGAGAAGAGTTCCACAGAATCACCACCCTCTGACTGAAGACATTTCTCCTCATCTCAGTTTTAAAGGATCATTCCTTTAGTCTGAGGCTGTGCCCTCGGGTTCCAGTTTTTCAGGATTTACCGGACGGGATGTGGCAGTTGGATTTCGCCCAAAGACTCTGTTTTCACTGCCGTCTCAGGAGGGGATTCCAAAGGCTCATGACCCACTGAGAGAATGAAATTCACCCCATCTCCATTTTAAATGGCTGGCCCCTTATTTTTAAACAATGAGATTCTACCAAACCTTTTATTATTTTGAAAAGATGGGAGGAATCTATGTCCTATGTTTTTCGTGTATGGTATGATCTGTCTGGACTGTACGCAGAACAATACTTTCCACTGTACCTCGGTACAAATGACAATAAAACCAAATCCAAATCTAATTAATTTCTTCTGTATCCTCTCTCTGGCCTTGACATCATCTTCAAGTGTGGTGACCAGAATTGGCCGCAGAGCCCCTGATGTAATGTTTTGCAATAATTCCTGCTATTATACCTGTTTACTGAGAAAAACCTGTGCCAACATTGTGAACTAGAAGGTCGTTTCATTTTCCAAGCATGGCTAACATGGTGTCTACAACCAACTAGGAGTAAAATAATTCACGAAGAGCAATGCAATCCAGTCCGGGGGGTGTCTCTAAGGTGGGGAGCACGAGCATAGGGCTGATTACAGTTCTAGCCTGAAACTTTTCGTGCTCAAGAGTAATTCTATCAAGTTCATAGAATTCCACAATGCAGAAGGAGGCATTCAGCCCATTGAGTCTGCACCGACCCTCCGAATGAGCACCCTCCCAAGGACCAATCCACCGTCCTATGCACAAAGTCCCACCTGACCACTTAACCTTTGGACACTTAGGGGCAATTTAGCATGGCCAATCCACCTACCTTGCATACCTTTGGACTTTGTTCAGACAGGAACCAAAACTGTGTCAAGGATTTAATTTTTGGATATTTTGGGGCAACTTTAAGCAGTGGAAGAATTGAACTGTTAATACAAGTACAAGTATTATAAATGGGGCAGGAGGAGAAAGGTGATCTGGGCGTACAATGACACAAATGAACTAATAAAGACTTGCATTTAAAAGCACCTTTTTAAATTGCTTTTGAAGTGTAGCCACTCATATAATGCAAGAACCATTGAACCAAAGTGTACACCACAAGCTCCCACAACCTGCAAAGTGACAGTGACCAGATAATCTGCTTTCACGGTGTTGATTGAAGGGTAACTATTGGTCTGGACACTGTGGATAATGACTCTTCACTTCGAAATACTGCCTGGGATCCTTTACTTCCACCAGAAGGTCAGACATGCCCACTGTTTAATGTCAGCGTCCAAAATGTGGTACTTGCAGCACTCCCTCAGTGTTACATTGAGGTCTTAGATTTGATTGTAGTCTTCAAGCAGCGGGATTTGAACCCACAACCTCTGGCCCAGCGGCGAGAGTGTAATCAACTGAATCACAGCTGATGCATTGCACTGCAAAAAGTAGTGACAGAGGTAATTTAAAAAAATAAACCAAATATTAGGGATTATTTCTGGAGGGATAGCATTGAAAAAAGCAGGCAAATTAGGGTAAACGTGTATCGAACTTTAAACCACTCTTGGTGGACTGTGTGCAATGCTGGTTCCTATATTATTAAAGAAGATGTCAATGGACAGGAGAGGGTAAAGGATTCGGTTTGAAGGATGATACGGGGCAGCACGGTAGCATTGTGGATAGCACAATTGCTTCACAGCTCCAGGGTCCCAGGTTCGATTCCGGCTTGGGTCACTGTCTGTGCGGAGTCTGCACATCCTCCCCGTGTCTGCGTGGGTTTCCTCCGGGTGCTCCGGTTTCCTCCCACAGTCCAAAGATGTGCAGGTTAGGTGGATTGGCCATGATAAATTGCCCTTAGTGTCCAAAATTGCCCTTAGTGTTGGTTGGGGTTACTGGGTTATGGGGATAGGGTGGAGGTGTTGACCTTGGGTAGGGTGCTCTTTTCCCCCCCCCCATCCTTGACTACTTCCCAACATCCACCCACTTCACTCATACCCAGCTGCCCACTTAATTCACCTACCTACCAACGCACCCATTCATTCCTACATTCATTCACTAACACACGAGAAGCTTGGGAATCTTTCAACGCTTACTAGCTACTGTTGTAAAAAAGGTGTGTGGTTTCTGTACAGATTCTCGTCACTGCTTTCTGTGAGAATTCTGCAGCATCCTCCATCGCAGGTCGTAGCCATTTCAGTGCCAGCAGGTAAGTGGGTAGTTTTCTGTCTGATCAGAGTTGGATGCAGGGAATCTGAATCTGACCAGAGCTTTTGGGCCACTCTTTCCACTTTGTGAAATGTGTAATTCGAGGCCACCAATACAAAATAGTCATCAGAAAATCCAAAAGTGAATACAGAAAAATGCCTTTAACCAAAGAGGGGTGAGAGTGTGGAACTGCCTACCGTGAGTAGTTCAGGAACATGCAACTAGACGTATTTAAAGGGCTGAAGGTTAAGCGTATGAGTGATGGAGGAATGGAGTGTTATGCTGATGAGGAAGGATAGAGGCACTGGCGCACAAACACTGGCATTGATTAGTATGGGCTGAACCTTTCATGTAATTCTGAATATGTCTGCGTGTTTCATACTGAATCGGTCACTTGAAAGTCATGCAGGCAAATGTGGAAGTCATCTTTTGAGAGCAAAGTTCCTTGAACTACCACGAATTGAATGACCAGTTTTGCTGCTTTTGATGATTTAGGGAGGTGTGCACTCAAAAGTGGTCTTTGCACTACTTTGTGGAGTGGACCGGCCCCTTCAGCCGAACACTGGCGTGGGCATATAGGGCACTTCCCTCTGCATGTCCAGCCACAGGATGGCATAAGCAGCATTGGCTCAAACTATATTGGTGAAGAGGTTGAACAAAGGACCGTTGGACATTTGAAGGTGCTGCCAATGAGTGAAGTTAATGTGTGCTGTTGGGATTGATTGCCCCTGGGAGTCCGATTGTGTTTTGAAGCTTGGACTCATTTGAAATCCATGAAAGCAGGCATCAGTGTTTGGCAATATTTGGCCTCCATTCTGCTGCATAGACCATTACCACCAATGGGACAACCGCTAGCTAGATAATAGGCTTTATTCGCTTCAGAACAGGCTGATTTTCCATGGTGTTGTTGAATGAATTGGATAATAGTCTGTTGTAAGCTGTTGAATAGAATGAGCTCCGAAATAAATTTAGTTCAGCCAGTTAGGCGAAGGGGCGTTCATCAATTTAAAAACAAAGACTTAAATCTGGGTCCTTTGGTTAATGACTCTCCAGCCATTGGAAACACTTTCTCCTTATTTTCTATCTTTAAAACCCTTCATAATTTTGACCACCAAGAGGACAACGTCACTCCTTGAGACTCCCGTAACTGAAATGGTGCCGCCCTTGTGCCAGTCTCATAAATCTCCTCTTTGCACTCTCCAACATTCCTCCTGAAGTGGCCCAGAATCAGACATAGTACTCCAGCTGGTGCCTAGCCACTGATTTGTAAAGGATTAGCATAGCGACCTTGCTTTTGTGTTTTAGCTTTCTAAATAGAGGCATAAAGAATCTCTGTTTATTTTTGTGAACAGACTTTTCAACTTGTCCTACCACCTTCAAAGGATTGAGCGTGCGATCCCCCAGCGTCCTTTGTTCTCTCTTTCAAAATTGTATTGTTTAGTCTCTGATCTTTTTTTACACTCCAATCAAAATGCATCACTTCAAATCTCTATTAAATGTAATCTGTAGTGTTTCTGTCTATCACACTGGTCTGTCTATTAAGCTTTCTTAATCATGTGAACGGCTGACAGAATGGTTCAATACGACATTTGACAACTTTAGTCAAAGTCAGTGTCCTAGCAACGTGTTTTTTTTTCTTGTTTTGTATTCATGCCTGACTGCTTTGAAACGCAGCCCATTCTAGTTGCCATGGGATCCTCTGCGAAGACATTGAACGAGAATTCCACTTCTTGATTGCAATCTAAAAATATAATTTCTAACTGTTAACCTGGCCTGGATTAAAAATGGGTCAAAAATAAAAAGAGGCATTAGGAGGGGATGTCATCGAACGTTTACTGGAATGTTGGCCTGTTCGGCATCTGCATATTTTTCATTTTTGTTACTCTTCCAGGATTACATGAGTGACCCGGTGTATAAATGTTAGATTTCATATCCCTTCAACAGTGTTTTATTTATTTTAGGGCTGTGAAGAATGTAAGAAATTGGTGTGTATATATACTGTATTATTTGTAGCTGGTTCAGTAATGGTTTTAAAAGGCTGGGTTAGGATGAGTCCATATCTGCTGCAGTAATATTTAAAACAAAATTCTGGTTTAAAAGAAAGACAGACACTGTGGCTGCAGAAGGTAATTAAGATGTCGTAAAAAGTAAGATCATCATTCCGGACTTCCGGGTGCGGCGATGACCAGCTGAGTCGCACGTTTCGGCAGCTCCCGGTGAAACGGACTTTTGGGCTCTTGATAGGAGCCCCAACGGCAATTTTGACGGCTAAAAACACTGTGCGGTAAACCAGAAGGGAATCCCCCCTGGATACGGATGAAAAAAGGAGGAGAAAGTGGCCGGATTGCAGTGGATCCTTTAGAACAGCGGCAAGGAAGACAAGCAAAAACCAAGATGGCGTCGGAAGGTGGCAGCTTAAAATGGGGCCCTGAACAACAAGAGTTCTTGAAATGCTGTGTGGAAGAGCTCAAAAAGGAAATGAAGAAAGAGCTGTTGGCCCCGATACTACAGGCGATCGAAGGGCTAAAGGAGGAACAAAAGACCCAGGAGCGGGAGCTTCGGGTCGCAAAGGCAGCCGAGAATGAGGACGACATACAGGGCCTGGTGGTGAAGACGGAGACGCATGAGGCACATCAGAAATGATGTGTGGAAAGGTTGGAGGCACTGGAGAACAACGCAAGGAGGAACAACCTGAGGATTCTTGGTCTTCCTGAAGGTGCGGAGGGAGCGGACGTCGGGGCATATGTGAGCACGATGCTGCACTCGTTAATGGGAGCGGAGGCCCCGGCGGGTCCGTTGGAGGTGGAGGGAGCATACCGAGTGATGGCGCGAGGACCGAGAGCAGGAGAAATTCCCAGAGCCATAGTGGTGAGATTCCTCCATTTTAAGGATAGAGAAATGGTCCTTAGATGGGCAAAGAAAACTCGGAGCAGTAAATGGGAGAACGCGGTGATCCGCGTTTATCAAGACTGGAGTGCGGAGGTGGCGAGAAGGAGGGCGAGCTTTAATCGGGCCAAGGCGGTGCTTCATAAAAAGAAGATAAAATTTGGAATGCTGCAACCGGCAAGACTGTGGGTCACATATCGAGGGAGGCACCACTACTTTGAGACGGCGGATGAAGTGTGGACTTTTATTGTGGAAGAAAAACTGGAATGAGCGGGTTATTAAAAAGAATGTTTGAACAAAGTGGTGGGGCGAATGTGGGGGGCGAAGAGGGGGGTTAAAAAGGGGGGAAAGAGGAGTTTTATGTACTAATCCTGCGATGTGGTAACTTTTCTCTCTTCCACAGGTGGTGATGGGGGAGGAGGGGAGGTGGAGGAGATGGGGCGTTGGCCATTGGGGGCGGGGCCAAGGGAGAAGCGCGGGCTTGGTTCCCGCGCTATGATAATCATGGCGGGAATAGAGAAGCAGGAAGGAGGGGGCGTCGCATGGTGCAAGCCGAGGTCATGGGGGGAAGTCGAGGTCGGCCAGAGTTTGCTGACTTCTGGGAGCAACATGGGGGGAGTAATTACGCTAGCGGGAGATCGAGCGGGGGGAATTACTGGGTTGCTGCTGCTGGGGAGAGGGGGGAGCTGGTATGGGAGGGGATGGGCGGGGGGGCACCGCCTGGGGGAGATACATCTGCGTGGGAACCGGGTGAGGAGCTGGAGAAAGGGGATGGCTAATCGACAAAGGGGGGGGGGGTAGGAAGCCCCCCAACCCGGCTGATCACGTGGAACGTGAGAGGGCTGAACGGGCCGATAAAGAGGGCACGGGTACTCGCACACCTTAAGAAACTTAAGGCAGATGTGGTTATGTTACAGGAAACGCACCTGAAACTGATAGACCAGGTTAGGCTACGCAAAGGATGGGTGGGGCAGGTGTTCCATTCGGGACTAGATGCGAAAAACAGGGGGGTGGCTATATTAGTGGGGAAGCGGGTAATGTTCGAGGCAAAGACTATAGTGGCGGATAACGGGGGCAGATACGTGATGGTGAGTGGCAAACTACAGGGGGAGACGGTGGTTTTGGTAAACGTATATGCCCCGAACTGGGATGATGCCAATTTTATGAGGCGGATGCTAGGACGCATTCCGGACCTAGAGATGGGAAAGCTGATAATGGGGGGAGATTTTAATACGGTGTTGGAATCAGGGCTGGATAGGTCGAAGTCCAGGACTGGAAGGAGGCCGGCAGCAGCCAAGGTACTTAAAGATTTTATGGAGCAGATGGGAGGTGTAGACCCGTGGAGATTTAGCAGACCTAGGAGTAAGGAGTTCTCGTTTTTCTCCTATGTCCATAAAGTCTACTCGCGAATAGACTTTTTTGTGCTGGGAAGGGCGTTGATCCCGAAGGTGAGGGGAACGGAGTATACGGCTATAGCCATTTCGGATCACGCTCCACACTGGGTGGACTTGGAGATAGGGGAGGAAACAGGAGGGCGCCCACCCTGGAGAATGGACATGGGACTAATGGCAGATGAGGGGGTGTGTCTAAGGGTGAGGGGGTGCATTGAAAAGTACTTGGAACTCAATGATAATGGGGAGGTCCAGGTGGGAGTGGTCTGGGAGGCGTTGAAGGCGGTGGTTAGAGGGGAGCTGATATCAATAAGGGCACATAAAGGGAAGCAGGAGAGTAAGGAATGGGAGCGGTTGCTGCAAGAACTTTTGAGGGTGGACAGACAATATGCGGAAGCACCGGAGGAGGGACTGTACAGGGAAAGGCAAAGGCTACATGTAGAATTTGACTTGCTGACTACGGGCACTGCAGAGGCACAATGGAGGAAGGCACAGGGTGTACAGTACGAATATGGGGAGAAGGCGAGCAGGTTGCTGGCACACCAATTGAGGAAAAGGGGAGCAGCGAGGGAAATAGGGGGAGTGAGGGATGAGGAAGGAGAGATGGAGCGGGGAGCGGAGAGAGTGAATGGAGTGTTCAAGACATTTTATAAAAAATTATATGAAGCTCAACCCCCGGATGGGAGGGAGAGAATGATGGGCTTCTTGGATCGGCTGGAATTTCCCAAGGTGGAAGAGCAGGAAAGGATGGGACTGGGAGCACAGATCGAGGTAGAAGAAGTGGTGAAAGGAATTAGGAGCATGCAGGCGGGAAAGGCCCCGGGACCGGATGGATTCCCAGTCGAATTCTATAGAAAATATGTGGACTTGCTCGCCCCGGTATTGACGAGGACCTTTAATGAGGCAAAGGAAAGGGGACAACTGCCCCCGACTATGTCTGAAGCAACGATATCACTTCTCTTAAAGAAGGAAAAGGACCCGCTACAATGCGGGTCCTATTGACCTATTTCCCTCCTAAATGTAGATGCCAAGATCCTGGCCAAGGTAATGGCAATGAGAATAGAGGAATGTGTCCCGGGGGTGGTCCACGAGGACCAAACTGGGTTTGTGAAGGGGAGACAGCTGAACACGAATATACGGAGGCTGTTAGGGGTAATGATGATGGCCCCACCAGAGGGGGAAACGGAGATAGTAGTGGCGATGGATGCCGAGAAAGCATTTGATTGAGTGGAGTGGGATTATTTGTGGGAGGTGTTGAGGAGATTTGGTTTTGGAGAGGGGTATGTTAGATGGGTGCAGCTGTTGTATAGGCCCCCGATGGCGAGCGTGGTCACGAATGGTCGGGGATCTGCATATTTTCGGCTCCATAGAGGGACAAGGCAGGGATGCCCTCTGTCCCCATTATTGTTTGCACTGGCGATTGAGCCCCTGGCGATAGCGTTGAGGGGTTCCAAGAAGTGGAGGGGAGTACTTAGAGGAGGAGAAGAACACCGGATATCTTTGTATGCGGACGATTTGCTACTATACGTGGCAGACCCGGCGGAGGGGATGCCAGAAATAATGCGGATACTTGGGGAGTTTGGGGATTCTTCAGGGTATAAATTGAACATGGGGAAAAGTGAGTTGTTTGTGGTGCATCCAGGGGAGCAGAGTAGAGAAATAGAGGACCTACCATTGAGGAAGGTAACAAGGGACTTTTGTTACCTGGGGATCCAGATAGCCAAGAATTGGGGCACATTGCATAGGTTAAATTTAACGCGGTTGGTGGAACAAATGGAGGAGGATTTCAAGAGATGGGATATGGTATCCCTGTCACTGTCAGGGAGGGTGCAGGCGGTTAAGATGGTGGTCCTCCCGAGATTCCTCTTTGTGTTTCAGTGCCTCCTGGTGGTGATCACGAAGGCTTTTTTTAAAAGGATTGAAAAGAGCATCATGGGTTTTGTGTGGGCCGGGAAGACCCCGAGAGTGAGGAAGGGATTCTTACAGCGTAGCAGGGATAGGGGGGGCTGGCACTACCGGGCCTAAGTGAGTATTATTGGGCCGCTAATATTTCAATGGTGAGTAAGTGGATGGGAGAGGAGGAGGGAGCGGCGTGGAAGAGATTAGAGAGGGCGTCCTGTAGGGGGACTAGCCTACAGGCTATGGTGACAGCCCCATTGCCGTTCTCACCGAGGAACTACACCACAAGCCCGGTGGTGGTGGCTACACTGAAGATTTGGGGACAGTGGAGACGGCATAGGGGAAAGACTGGAGCCTTGGGGGGGTCCCCGATAAGAAACAACCATAGGTTTGCCCCGGGGGGAATGGATGGGGGATATGGAATGTGGCAAAGAGCAGGAATAACGCAACTGAAAGATCTGTTTGTGGATGTGAAGTTCGCGAGTCTGGGAGCGCTGACCGAGAAATATGGGTTGCCCCAAGGGAATGCATTCAGGTATATGCAACTGAGGGCTTTTGCGAGGCAACAGGTGAGGGAATTCCCGCAGCTCCCGACACAAGAGGTGCAGGACAGAGTGATCTCAAAGACATGGGTGGGGGATGGTAAGGTGTCAGATATATATAGGGAAATGAGGGACGAGGGGGAGACTATGGTAGATGAACTAAAAGGGAAATGGGAAGAAGAGCTGGGGGAGGAGATCGAGGAGGGGCTGTGGGCAGATGCCCTAAGCAGGGTAAACTCGTCGTCCTCGTGTGCCAGGCTAAGCCTGATTCAGTTTAAGGTATTACACAGGGCGCATATGACTGGAGCACGGCTCAGTAAATTTTTTGGGGTGGAGGATAGGTGTGCGAGGTGCTCGAGAAGCCCAGCGAATCATACCCATATGTTTTGGTCATGCCCGGCACTACAGGGGTTTTGGATGGGGGTGACAAAGGTGCTTTCAAAAGTAGTGGGGGTCCGGGTCGAACCAAGCTGGGGGTTGGCTATATTTGGGGTTGCACAAGAGCCGGGAGTGCAGGAGGCGAGAGAGGCCAATGTTTTGGCCTTTGCGTTCCTAGTAGCCCGGCGCAGGATATTGTTAATGTGGAAAGAAGCCAAGCCCCCGGGGGTGGAGACCTGGATAAATGACATGGCAGGGTTTATAAAGCTAGAGCGGATTAAGTTCGTTCTAAGGGGGTCGGCTCAAGGGTTCACCAGGCGGTGGCAACCGTTCGTCGAATATCTCGCAGAAAGATAGATGGAATGGAAAAAAGAAGGCAGCAGCAGCAGCCCAGGATCGGGGGGGGAGGGGGGGGAAGGGGGGGGGGTGGGGGGGGAGGGGGGTGGGGGGGGGGAGAGGGGAGGAGGAACCAGAAGGACTCTCAGGGTTGTTAATATATACTGTATAATATGTATAGGTCTTTGCGACAGATAATTATATATTGGACTGTTAAATTATATTTTTGGAGAGTGTTACTTGTGATAAGGCAGTTGCCAATTAGGGTTAGTTTTCATTTTTGTTATTTATTATTTATTCATTTTTTGTTTATAAAATAGGTCATTGTTATTTGTGTTGTTATAATATTGTGTAAAGGATGCACAATGTACTGTGTTGGTTGACCAAAAATTTTCAATAAAATATTTATTTAAAAAAAAGTAAGATCATCATTCCAACCAAGTATATTGTTTACTTAAATAGAGCGAATGGAATTTTGTTTATAGAAAGAAGTTTCCCTGGCGTTTAGCTAATGGAAGGGTTGTGGTTAGCCTGAGTAAGATGGTCATAGCCCTGTTCGTGCATAGAGATGATGTAATTGATGAGAGGAGCCAGAGCTTAAGCAGTCAGGTTCTGAATTTAATCAGTTTACATTTGGCTGTGAACAGAACAGCAGCTTCTGCACAAGGCTGTCAGGTTGAACAGTGATCTGACACAAACAATAATCTGCAGGCTGTTTCCTGACTGAAGCAAATGTCTCTCTCTCTTTCTCTCTCTAAGCAGCCTTTGAAAGGAATCCTTTATCCAGAGGCTCACAAGTACTCCTGGGTTTGCTAACTTTATTTAAAAGTGGGTTTTGACCTGTGATGGATTTTGCTTGATTGGAGATAAAGGATGTACCAGTTAGGGATTAGTGTTTCATGTTATTGATAAGAATTATTTAAATGTTAAATATAAGCTATTGTTTTAATATTCCATATCCCTATTTGTGTGTGGAGTCACTCCTGGAGTGAAGTATCCTTTCCTCACAGCTTTAAAAAAAATATTGGGGTTTCTTTCGGGATCCAAGCAAATCTTGGGGTCTGGTCCGGCATCATAATAATGCCACACAAATTGGGGCTGTACAGAGCAACGTACCCACCCGGGGCTTGAAGAGTATGATAAAAGAAGTCCAAACTTTTTAAAATAGAGAACCTCAGCCCAGTTTCCACATGGTTCCAAGTTGATCTTTTTAATTTCAGGCATTTTATCTGCAAATGAAACTGAGCCAGGGTGCAGTCTTGCCATTGTGTTGTGTTCTGCTGTGCGAGGTGATAGCAGACCTGCTGGGTATCTTTTACGGACTGTCGCACGGACTGCTAATTGCTGGAGCTGAGGTGACAACTAACCCAACTGTAGCTGTAAGAAGGTGTTGTAACAAAATGGTGAAGGGTGAGCTCAATATCTCACTGACATATCTCAATCTACCACTTCTGCCGTGACTTGAGATTCCACTGGGAGGGCCTGTCATCGTTCCCTCTGAGAATGATGCTCTTTCCAAGAGCCAGTGCAGACCCGATGGGCCGAATGGTGTTCTTCTGCACTGTAAATTCTATGATTCTATTGTTATGGACGAGGCGTTTTCAGAACCCCAAAATGCATCATGGAGTTCAACCAACCTCTCCCTTTAATGGATTTGTTCCTTTTCCGAGCACAGGGCTTTTCCCTAGGTGTGGGATTACAATTATGGACACGTGGGTTTTTAAACACAAAACACTTTTATTCCATGAACTCAACTTAACATCTTGAATAAACATTGGATCTCTTAACACCCCTTACTTCAAAGATAACTCAGAAAATATTGCAACAGTAAATAATTCTTTAAAATGTTCCTTCAAACTTCCAAGAGACTTAACACCTTTAAACAGTATCACATCAGGTTAAAGGATATATATATTTTCTGTAGAATGGCAGAGGTATATTAGCTTGGTTGATTTCAGCTCCAGCACCTTGTAAAACCAGCCAGGCACTTTTTAGCTGCTCTCAGCAAAACCAGCCAGGCACTTTTCAAACTGCTTTTTAGACTGAAACTAAAAACCTGCAAAATGGCTGACCTAAAGCCCAGCCCCACCCACTCTCTGACATCACTGTTTTCATAAAGGTACATTGCTTACAGATCCATTTCTTAAAGGCACTCTTACATGACACTATGAATGATCAGCTCTGCCATATTAGGAGCTGACTGTTTAGTCTCGTACGAAATGGGATATGACTGCTCTAAGTTTTAGCCGAGTGATGTCAACTCCATTTCAATATGAGGACAACATTCGCAATTCAGTCTGAACAGCTAGATGTTACTTCTTGTGCTGAACGTGACTAATAACATGCACAGCTATTGAAAGTGAATATAGTGCAGTAGTTATCTTCCTGTTTTATAAGCAATGGCTCGGTTTTGATTTTCTGCTCTTATTGATGTTCTGGATCTAAATCCTATTGAAAAATAGCACACGTCATATTAGTTCTACAACCTAGTTCCATGTAGGTGGTCACAAATCCTGTTAATTTTTGATTTCCGTTGCTGAATAAATCCTTTATAACCCGATAGACTCACTTTCCATTTCTTCTGTTTTGACATTTGAACATTTATCAAATACTTCCTGCACATCATTGGATTTCTAAAATGCTATGAATTGGAATGGTTGTCACCTTCTGTTTAATTAGCTGGATGCTCGTTTAATGTAATTGTCTCCATAAAAGGACCCTTTTTTTATGTGGATTTGTTATTAAATTGACTCACATCTTCTTAACAGGAAGTCTTGCTGGATGTAAAGCAGAGGTGCTGTCACCATTTTGATCCTACTGGCCGTAAGTATCCTGCTAAATGTTAACATGGTATCTGGAGTCTAGAGCCCTGATAGTCTTCTAATTGAGGCTACGATGTGGAGGAGAGGTGAGGCGGGACAAACACTCCAATTCCATTGGGCACACCTAACCTGCTGGATGTCTGCAGTGTGCTCTGACACACTCTTCTCGCACCAAAGTTGTCTGACTTGGGGCTTGGACCTATAACCATCTGATTACATAGAACCTAGGCTGGAATTCCAAATAAGAACATAAGAACTAGGAGCAGGAGTAGGCCATCTGGTCCCTCAAGCCTACTCTGCCATTCAATGAGATCATGGCTGATCTTTTGTGGACTCAGCATTTTCTCGCCTGACCACCATAACCTTTTATTCCTCAAAAAACTATTGTGGTAAACCACTGTGTTCTGATATTAGAGGTTGTACGGTAGAACCTGCACTACAGGTTCACCTGGGCCCCTGCATGCTAGCTCCGCCCAGGAGGTGGGATATAAATATGTGTGGCCTCCAGCTCGCAGCCATTTCGCCAGCTGCTGTGGGAGGCCACACATCTGATACTAATAAAGCCTCAGTTTGGATTCAACTTCGTCTCCAGTCAAATTCATCGTGCCTCGATTTATTAGTATCAGATTCAGAAAATGGACCTCCGTACTCCGTATTAAACCAGATCGGCTGCAGCTCGACCCACACTCAAGCGACGCCAGAAAGGACTTCCAGCACTGGCTAACTTGTTTTGAAGCGTATATCAACACGGCGCCGACCCCTGTTCCAGAGGCTCAGACGATCCAGATATTGTACTCCAGACTCACCTCCAAAGTCTTCCCGCTAATCCAGGATGCGCCCAATTATGCTGATGCCATGACTCGACTCAAAGAAAATTATGAACAGAAGACGGACACGCTCTTCGCCAGGCACGCGCTTGCAACTCGTGCTCAACTACCTGGTGAGTCAATCGAGGACTTCTGGAGGGCCCTGATCCCACTAGTTCGGGACTGTGACTGCCAGGACGTTACAGCTAAGGAGCACTCAGATCTCCTTATGCGGGACGCTTTTGTGACTGGGTCCGATATTATCAGGCAGCAGCTCCTAGAAGGGGCCAGGCACGACCTCGCAGAGACTAAAACACTAGCGCTTTTCATGACGGTCGCCCTGCGCAATGTCCAGTCCTAGGTCCCCAACCGCGTGGCCCACTCCTCCTACGCTTCATGGGCCCCACACGCAGCCGTCCCAGCGGGGAGCTACCCACCCAATGCGCCTGCGCTACGCGCCAGCCTGCGATCCCCGGGGGGGGCCCCGATGCTACTTTTGCGGCCAGCAAAAACACCCCCACCAACACTGTCCGTCTGCGCTGCCCTTTGTAAGGCCTGCGGGAAGAAGGGCCACTTCGCTGCGGTGTGCCAGGCCCGCTCAGCAGCCGCGGTCGCGCCCACCCCCAATCCCGGTCACGGACAATGGGCGCCGCCATCCTCCCCTCCTCCCCAGGCCATGTGCGACCAATGGGCACCGCCATCTTCTCCTCCGCGCAACACGTGCGTTTCATGGGTGCCGCCATCTTGCTCCACCTCCGCAACGTGCGTTCCATGGGCGCCGCCATTTTGTAACCCGCAGGATCTCCGGGCGCCACCATCTTGTCCACCCCGCAGCGCATGGACACCAACGGCGTTCCAGGACCTCAACTCAATGGCCGCCTCACTACCCGACGATCAACCACGGCCCGCCTCCATGGCAATCGACCAGTCTCGACCACATAACCTGACCAACGCATCCACCAGCGTGAAAGTCAACGGCCATGTGACCTCCTGCCTACTGGACTCCGGGAGCACCGAGAGCTTTGTACACCCAAATACGGTAAGGCGCTGCTCCCTTAAGGTACACCCTACCAATCAAAGTATCTCCCTGGCCTCCGGATCCCATCGCGTAGCGATCCGGGGGTACAGCACGGTCACGCTCACAGTCCAAGGCGTAGAGTTCCACGGCTTTCGCCTCTACGTCCTCCCTAACCTCTGCGCTACACTTATCCTCGGCCTGGACTTCCAGTGCAACCTCCAGAGCATGACCCTTAAATTCGGCGGACCCTTACCACCCCTCACTGTGTATAGCCTCGCGACCCTAAAGGTCGATCCTCCTTCCCTCTTTGCCAATCTAACTCCAGATTGCAAACCCGTCGCCACCAGCAGCAGACGGTACAGCACCCAGGAGAAGGCCTTCATCAGGTCCGAGGTCCAGCGGTTGCTTCAGGAAGGCATCATCGAGGCCAGCAACAGACCCTGGAGAGCTCAAGTGGTAGTGATTAAATCTGGGGAGAAAAACCGAATGGTCGTGGACTACAGTCGGGCCATCAACAGGTACACGCACCTCGACGTGTACCCTCTCCCACGCATATCTGACATGGTTAACCAGATTGCACAGTACCGGGTTTTCTCAACGGTGGACCTGAAATCCGCTTACCACCAGCTCCCCATCCGTAAATCGGACCGTCCATACACCGCCTTCGAGGCAGACGGCCGGCTATATCACTTCCTTAGGGTTCCCATCGGCGTCACCAATGGGGTTTCGGTCTTCCGAAGGGAGATGGACCTAATGGTTGACCGGTACGGTTTGCGGTCCACATTTCCGTACCTAGACAATGTGACCATCTGCGGCCATGACCAGCAGGACCACGACGCCAACCGTGCTAAATTTCTCTCCACCGCCACTCTCCTCAACCTCACATATAACAAGGAGAAGTGTGTGTTCCGCACAAACCGGTTAGCCATCCTCGGCTACGTGGTCGAGAACGGCCCCATCCCGACCGCATGCACCCCCTCATGGAGCTCCACCTCCCCCACTGCCCCAAGGCCCTCAAACGTTGCCTGGGGTTCTTCTCATATTACGCTCAGTGGGTCCCAATCTATACGGACAAGGCCCGCCCACTCATACAGTCCACTCACTTTCCCCCGTCGGCCGAGGCCCAACAGGCCTTCGCCCGGATCAGAGCTGATATTGCCGAAGCTGGAATGCACGCTGTGGATGAAACATTTCCTTTCCAAGTAGAAAGCGACGCATCAGACGTCGCCCTTGCCGCCACCCTCAATCAGGCAGGCAGGCCCGTGGCATTCTTTTCCCGCACCCTCCATGCCTCAGAAATTCGGCACTCACCCGTCAAAAAAGAGGCCCAGACTATCGTTGAAGCTGTGCAACATTGGAGGCATTACCTGGTCAGCGGGAGATTTACTCTCCTCACTGACCAACGGTCGGTAGCCTTCATGTTCAACAACACACAGCGGGGCAAGATCAAAAATGATAAAATCTTGAGGTGGAGAATCGAGCTCTCCACCTATAATTACAAGATTAAGTATCGCCCTAGCAAACTCAACGAGCCCCCAGACGCCCTATCCCGAGGTACATGTGCCAGCGCACAGGAAGACTGACTCCGGACCCTGCACGACAGCCTTTGTCACCCAGGAGTCACTCGGTTGTACCATTTCATTAAGGCACAAAATTTGCCCTACTCCGTCGAGGAAGTAAGGACGATCACCAAGGACTGCCGGGTCTGTGCGGAGTGCAAACCGCACTTCTACCGGCTGGACCGCGCGCGCCTGGTGAAGGCCTCCCGCCCCTTTGAACGCCTCAGCATGGATTTCAAAGGGCCCCTCCCCTCCTCCGATCGACACACATATTTCCTCAGTGTGATCGATGAATACTCCCGTTTTCCCTTCGCCATCCCATGCCCCGACATGACGTCTACCACCGTCATTAAAGCCCTTAATTCTATCTTCACTCTGTTCGGCTTCCCCGCCTACATCCACAGTGACAAGGGATCCTCATTCATGAATGATGAGCTATGTCAGTTCCTGCTCAGCAGGGGTATCGCCACCAGCAGAACGACAAGCTACAACCCCCGGGGAAACGGAGAGGTGGAACGGGAGAATGGGACGGTATGGAGGGCCGTCCAGCTGGCCCTGCGGTCCAGGAATCTCCCGGCCTCCCGCTGGCAAGAGGTCCGCACTGATGCACTACATTCCATTCGCTCGTTACTCTGCACGGCCACTAACAGTACACCGCATGAACGTCTTTTTGCCTTCCTCAAGAAGTCCACATCCGGGGTATCGTTCCCAACTTGGCTTACAGCTCCAGGAACCGTGCTTCTCCGTAAACATGTGCGGCTCCACAAGGCAGATCCGTTGGCGTTTCCCGACGGCCGCCAGGATACCGTCTCCCTCAGGGACCTGGCACTAGCAGGTTCCACCCCCACACCACACCCGTCACCCCCGACGCCACCCTCCCCTCCCCCGCCGCTCCCATCACCCCCCCTAGGAACGTCCGTCCTCCCCCTGCCCACGCCCATCGATGAAGAGGATTTCGGCATGCTCCCGGAGTCAACTTCGACCACGACAGCGCCAACATCGCCGTCACCACTTCGCCAATCTCAAAGGACCATCAAAGCACCGGACCGGCTGAACCTCTGACCAGCCCGCCGGATGCCAAGAGACATTTATTTTTGCGATTCTGTAAATATTAAAATTTCTAATTGCATATAGTTGTCCACCACCCCCGCCGGACTCAATTTTAACAGGGGGTGAATGTGGTAAACCACTGTGTTCTGATATTAGAGGTTGTACGATAGAACCTGCACTACAGGTTCACCTGTGGCCACCTGCATGCTAGCTCTGCCCAGGAGGCGGGGTATAAATATGCGTGGCCTCCAGCTCGCAGCCATTTCGCCAGCTGCTGTGGGAGGCTACACATCTGACACTAATAAAGCCTCAGTTTGGATTCAACTCCGTCTCCAGTCAAATTGATTGTGCCTCAACTATCTATCTTTAGCTTGAAAACATTTAATGAAGGAGACTCTACTGCTTCACTGGGCAGGGAATTCCATAGATTCACAACCCTTTGGGTGAAGAAGTTCCTCCTAAGCTCAGTCCTAAATCTACTTCCCCTTATTTTGAGGCTATGCCCCCTAGTTCTGCTTTCACCCACCAGTGGAAACAACCTGCTCGCATCTATCCTATCTATTCCCTTCATAATTTTATATGTTTCTATAAGATCCCCCCCCCCCCGCATCCTTCTAAACTCCAATGAGTACAGTCCCAGTCTACTCAACCTCTCCCCTTAATCCAACCCTCTCAACTCTGGGATTAACTAAGGGAATCTCCTCTGCACACCCTCCAGCACCAGTACGTCCTTTCTCAGGTAAGGAGACCAAAACTGAACACAATACTCCAGGTGTGGCCTCACTAACACCGTATACAATTGCAGCATAACTTCCCTAGTCTTAAACTCCATCCCTCTAGCAATGAAGGACAAAACTCCATTTGCCTTCATAATCACCTGTAGCACCTGTAAACCAAATTTTTGCAACTCATGCACTAGGACACCCAGGTCCCTCCGCACAGCAGCATATTTTAATATTTTATCATTTAAATAATAATCCACATGATCACTCCCCATGACTACCACATCCCCACTCTGCAATATCGGGCAAGTCGATTTAAGATTACCGGGGCAGCACGGTAGCATTGTGGATAGCACAATTGCTTCACAGCTCCAGGGTCCCAGGTTCGATTCCGGCTTGGGTCACTGTCTGTGCGGAGTCTGCGCATCCTCCCCGTGTGTGCGTGGATTTCCTCCGAGTGCTCCGGTTTCCTCCCACAGTCCAAAGATGTGCAGGTTAGGTGGATTGGCTGTGATAAATTGCCCTTAGTGTCCAAAATTGCCCTTAGTGTTGGGTGGGGTTACTGGGTTATGGGGATAGGGTGTAGGTGTTGACCTTGGGTAGGGTGCTCTTTCCAAGAGCCGGTGCAGACTCGATGGGCCGAATGGCCTCCTCCTGCACTGTAAATACTATGAAGATTGAGCACAGGGAATTAATGCTGGCTTTGAATCAGCTTTAATCTGCAGGTAAACCGATGGAGTTTGCAGTTGACAATCACTTCTGAAAATCTATAGAATTATAGAACAGAATGATAATCTTTATTATTGTCACAAGTCCGCTTACATTAACACTGCAATGAAGTTACAGCGAAAATCCCCTAGTCGTCACACTAGGGTGAATTCAGAATGTCCAATTCACCTAACATACACTTCTTTTGGGACTTGTGGGAGGAAACCGGAGCACCCGGAGGAAACCCACACAGACACGGGGAGAATGTGCAGACTCCGCATAGACAGTGACCCAAGCCGGGAATCAAACCTGGGACCCTGGTGCTGTGAAGCAACAGTACTAACCACTGTGCTTCCGTGCCGCCCTATGTTCCCTGCTCTGACGGTCGGAAAATCAATCAATTGCATCTTTAAGATTTTAAATGCCTTCATAGAATAACTACAGTGCAGAAGGAGGGCATTTGGCCCATCGAGTCAGCACCGACCCTCTGAAAGAGCATTCTACCTAGGCCCACTCCTCGTAACCCTACCTAACCGTCATGGCCAACCCATCTAACCTGCACATTTTAGGATTGTGGGAGGAAACCGGAGCACCCGGAGAAAACCCATGCAGACACGGAGAGAACATACATACTCCACACAGATATCACCCAAGGTCGGAATTGAACCCAGGTCCCTGGTGCTGTGAGGCAGCAGTGCTCACCATTGTACCACCCCATGCACCATGGTTTCTGGCTTTTGTGCTTACATAATTTGTACAGAGGACTGGTTCATTTGGGATGTGGGGGGGGGCATGGAGTTAATAAACCTCTCCTTTACAACTGGTTGTGAAGGTTGTTGTGGTGTACACACCTGCCTCATCATTTAGAAATGACTATTGGTTGAGTTTCTCCCTGGGCTGGGTTATGGTTACCAACTGGATGATGCTGCATTCCCAAACATGTGCTCGATGACGAGCTTGCTCTTGGTGCTATTGGCACAAGACCAACAGGTCACCTCCGTTTGTGATACGAGGTCATCTGGAACCTCCAGTTAACTGGGATCAGAGTTGATCCATGGCAAGTCCTTGCTGCTAACCGGAGTGCTTGGAGGTAAGCAACCAGGAAAGTCACGGAAATAGCAGATGACAAAAGAAATGGCGGAGAGCCAAAAGATCAGTCGACCTTAAGCAGCACAATTCAGCTGCGGGAGGGTCGGCCACTCCCAAATCAGCCACAACAGACAGTGTTCAAGATGGAAGTGGCCTAGCCCCGGGTGCAATCCCTCATCTGCTGAGACAGATCGGTGTCCATTGCCACTCCTGTTTCTCTGGGGTTCCTTCCAATCTTCGGAAGCTTTGGCAGGAAACTGAGGAATCCCTCTGGGGAGGTGGTGGCGTAGTGGCATTATCACTGAACTAGCAAACCAGACACCCGGAGTAATGCTCCGGGGACCCAGGTTCAAATCCCGCCACTGCAGATGGTGAAATTTGAATTCAATAAAAATCTGATATTAAACGTCTAATGAAACCATTGTCGATTGTCGTAAAAAAAAAACATCTGGTTCACTAATTTCCTTTAGGGAAGGAAATCTGTTGTCCTTACCCGGTCTGGCCTACATGTGACTCCAGACCCACAGCAATGTGGTTGACTCTTAACTGTCCGCTCAAGGGCAATTAGGGATGGGCAATAAATGCTGGCACAACCTGCCACATCCACGTCCCATGAATGAATAAAAAACAAAGTTCCACCTCTCAAACTTACCCCTCAT
This sequence comes from Scyliorhinus torazame, assembly GCF_047496885.1. Lineage (NCBI taxonomy): Eukaryota > Metazoa > Chordata > Chondrichthyes > Carcharhiniformes > Scyliorhinidae > Scyliorhinus > Scyliorhinus torazame. Next base: position 56,931,665 of record NC_092725.1, read on the forward strand.
GTGGAACTGGGTCTGGATTACCTGAAGGTTGAAGGTTGCTGCCTCTGCCACAGTGCAATTAACTTCACAGTACATCCTTCCACACCAGTTCACAAGTAATATAGCCGAACACCTTTTGGGACCTTAGTTGCAGGTTTAGACTAGCCCACTTCTGTACCTGTAGGTCTTGTCAATCCCTCTTGGCTCAATGTAACAACTAGTTAATTGGAGTTTTCCTTCAACGCAACCAAGTATAAGAGGGATTTTCAGGTTGGATGCCTTGCTTTCTTGACATTTTTAATTTACTTCTCATTGTAGCAGATTATGGATGTGGGTATGCTACGTCATCTTTGATCTGTGTACTCAGACCCACTTAATATTACAAACCATGTGTTATTATACTTTGGAGTCTAAGTCCAGTCTCTAGTTCAGGGCTGTTGCTGTAAAGCACTGTGTCCGCTCTCTAGTCTGTGTGCCGGCCGACTGCTGTTGTGCAGACATGGGCTCCTTTGTACTGCGGGGCTAACAACCTCGGGGATTTCTTTTTGAAATTGTACTCTGCACCTGCTGCTTCCAAGCATTTTGGTGCTCCTTTCTTGCCTCTCTCTGTGCCTTTTCCATAGCGAATGTGTCTGCCACAACAGCTCGCAGCCTCACCCCAGATGCTTAGCCAACCTTATTTTGGTCTCCTTAACACCACCCCTGCTGATCAAAGCTAATGGCAGTTTTTGAAGCAATATTGTAGTTGCACCTGATTTGAGAACATGGTGTGCTCTGGATGGCCTCTGACTGACTGGAAGATCTTTCTCCTGAGATTGCAGAAAATCCTTATTGAGTGAATCACGTGACAGGAAGCTTCTCTTGTAGGCTTAATTGGTTCCTTGGTGACTGCTGTCCCTCCGAATCGTTCCTGGATCAATCCCCAGCCCAAAGTTGTAGATCCCTTGACTCTACTGGGACTTAACAATACTCTTGTGTACAAATCTGCGAATTGCAAAAGCTTCTTGTGGCGTGGGTGTGCCGATGTTGAGCCAGTGGGCTACACTCTGGTTACAGCATTGGTTAGAGACTGAGTAATGTTTGACAATCTGAAATTGACCCCAAGCTCCAGAGTGCGTCCTGCATCAGAACGACAGTGGCTAAAAGCGGATTCCCTGCTGTACCAATGGGAATGTTCTATTTTCTATCCTGGTCTTCCTGCTGGTCCCATGGAGTGGAATTTCTCACTTAATTTCACCGTCACAAACTGTGGATATTTGTGCTGTAGATATAAATACAGCACATGGCCAAAACATTTGGATTTCTTTAACTGAGGATCCCAAGGCTTATATACACACTGTATAGATCGAGGTGATAAAAGCATATATTGGATGGACTCGGGTAGAACATGTGACATTGCTCCCAATTTTTGATGATTACAAGGTACACGTGAAAGGTAAGAGTGGAAAATGATATGCCGGGAATATTTCAAGATATGCTAATGATTAACAAAATGTGGCACAGTTTGGGGACAACGTGTGAAAACCTTGAAAAGGTCACAAAACAAGTGTCAGCCTTTGGCTAAGAATGAAAGGACTAATCAGGCAAATCTGTTGGAAAAAGAAACCCCAGCATGCAAATGTTACAAAATTGTTCAAAACATTGGGGAGCAGGATAATCCTGGTAATTACAGGCCAATCACGCTAATATCAGTGACGGGAAATTGCTGTCGCAAGACTATTGTCAAAGACAAGATTAATTCACACTTGCAGGAGCATGGAGAACATCCAACACAGATTTGTTAATCGTGTACAATGAGCCTGATTGATTTATTTTCTCTATTCTTTCTCGGGATGCGGGCGCCACTGACAAGACTAGAATCTGTTGCCCATCCCTAATTGTCCTTGAACTGAGTGGCTTGTGAGGCCATTTTGAGGCTGTTAGGAGTCACCCACATTGCTGTGGGTCTGGAGTCTCATGTAGGCCAGACCGGATAAGGATGGCAGATTTCCTTCCTTAAAGAGACATTAGTGAACCAGATGGGTTTTAGAAAAAAAACTATCAATGATAGTTTCACGATCACCATTACTGAGACGAGCTTTCAATTCCAGATTTATTAACTGGATTCACATTCCACCAGCTGCCATAGTGGGAATTGGACCCACATCCTGGGTTCCTCTGTCGACATGACCACCAGGCTACCGTCTGAAGTAAGGGTGGTTGTTAAAGGGAATGCAGTAGGTTTTGTGTATATGGACTTCGAAAAGGCATTTGATTTGATAATAATTACCTATTCATAAAATAGAGGCACATGTTATTAAACGGATGTAAGATGTTATTAAAAGTCAGTAAGAGCCAAAGAGTAGTGGTTTTTCTAACTGGAGGAAGATGCAGTGGGGTACCCCAGAGGTCAATATTTTGACCAATACTTGAACATCAAAAATACTGAGTGAGAAGGATAGAAATTGATTTCAGAAGGCCATAGACAGACTAGTGAAATGGGCAGGCTGGTGGTACATCCTGGTTAAAGCAGGTGAGTGTGAAGTGATGCAAAAACAGAAAATGCTGGACAATCTCAGCAGGTCTGACAGCATCTGTGGAGGGAGAACGTTTCAGGTCTGAATGACTCCTTGTCCAAAGAGTCCAAAGAGGACAAAGAGTTATCCAGGCTTGAAATGTTAGCTCCCTTCTCTCTCCACAGATGCTGTCAGACCTGCTGAGATTGTCCAGCATTTTCTGTTTTTGTTTCAGATTCCAGCATCCGCAGTAATTTGCTTTTATCTGTGAGGTTTGCAATTCACTTTGGGGTTGCAATATTTGAGGAGGATGTAAGAGCAGATATCTGGCGGTGCATATTTACAAACCCGTGGATGTGGCAGGGCAAGCCGTTAAAGCAGCCATGTCACCGTGTCTTGACTTCCAGAGGGACATTACATTTTTAGAAAAACAAGACAGTCATGCAAAACTTTGGCAAAAGGCTGGTCAAGCTACAGAGGGGCTGTTGTGTACCCCCCTGGGCAGCACTCAAAAGGGAGGAAGGTGATCAAGGAAGGGATGCGAGGATACAGAGTAGGTTTACCGGGGACTTCAGTACAAGAATGGAGATCATTCGAGTGTTGTGTTGGGAGATGGAACTCCACAGTATCGTCCCCTGTAGATAACATTCCGGTATGTCTGAAAAATGATGGACTTAGTCCAATGCATGATAGTTACTGGAGGATCAAAACAATTATCATGCAACCAATCCTGTTAAAACCTTATGGTTGGGCGGCATGGTGGCGCAGTGGCTAGCACTGCTGCCTCACGGCACCGAGGACCCGGGTTTGATCCTGGCTCCGGGTCACTGTTCATGTGGAGTTTGCACATTCTCCTCGTGTCTGTGTGGGTTCCACCCCCACAACCCAATAAGATGTGCAGGGTAGGTGAATTGGCCACGCTAAATTGCCCCTGAATTGGAAAAAAAAGAATTGCGAACTCTACATTTATTTAAAGAAATAAAACCTTTGGGTTCAAACCAGGAGATTTGTTAGCTTTCAGCCCAATTATTTCAGTAGTACTTTTTCTTCACTGATATTCCTTAAAGTTCCTGACACTAATTAGTTCCCCGCAATTTCTGGGATGTTCTTTGTATCCTCGACTGTGATATAAAATATTTACTTAACAGTTTTACTATTTTCTTATTCCCCATGATAGTATAGCTGCCTCCAAGGCGATCACATTTCCTTTCACATAACTTGTAAAAGCTCTTACAATCTGTTGTTATACTTCTTGCTGGTTTGCTCATTCTGATTTTTCCCTTTTTTGTTAAATCCATATCTTGTTGATTTTAAAAACCTCCAAATCCTCAGGCTTGCTACTCTTTCTGGCACCATTGCAAGCTTTTCTTCGATCTAATAGAATTCCTATTTTCTCTACTTAGTCATGGCTGTACCACGTGCCATTCATTCCAATACCTCCATAATTGGCTTTTTTAAAAAAATGTAAGCCCCTAGTGTTGACTTAACCACATCATTCTCAAACTTACTGCAAACTTCTGTCATTATGATCGCTCTTCCCTACAGGATTCTTGACTATAAATTTACTAATTACATTACACAATACTAGAACTAAAATAGCTTATTCCTTAGTTGATGGAGGAATCTCAATCGCGCCCAGAGCACGTGACATCAGTGTTCGGGGCATGTGACCTGCTCTCTGCCGTCACTTCAGGTAGGAAGACTGCATTGAATTAAAAGAAAATCTTCTGGGTCAGCGCGCTGATGTCAGGAGGAGGCAGTGTTTCTCTCTGGGCTCCGGCCATGCTCACTGATGAGCAGGCTGCATTCTGAAAGCCGGTCACAACTGGCTACTGCGGCCGTTGCACAATAATTCCTGTGTTCGGGAATGCCGCCATGGATGGCTCTGCTACCCTCCTGACACCTGCCCATGACCCACCGTGGGTTGCGACCCTGACATTGAAAATGACTGCTCTAGAAAACTGGCTCAAATGCGTTCCATGATCCTGTCCTCTAAACTACTTTTGCCAATTTTGTTTGCCCAGTCTTTATTAAGATTAAAGTTGCATAGTATCATTGCAGTACTCATGTCACATGCTTCTCTAATTTCCTGGTTGATATTCTGTCCAATGCATGAATACGGTCAGGGTCTTAATAATTGCCCCACCAGTGACGTCTTTGTTAGTCTTTATCTCAACTCAGCAGATTTTGCATCTGATTTTCTGCGCTAAGGTCCTTTCTCCCCACTACCTTTATCTTATTCCTTATTATTAGGGCTGTCCCTCACCTACTTTTCCATTTTGCATCTCTTTTACATACCCTGGAATATTAGTTCCCAAATACTGTCACCCTGCAACTGTCTGCTTCCTAGATCAGTGTTTTTCAAACTTTTTTGCCCGGGGCCCCTTTTTACCAACTGGCCATCCTTTGGGACCCAGGCCGGCCGACATTCTTGACCCATGGGGCTGATCTTCGTGACCCACACCCCTTGAAATTCGCGACCCCCCATTTTCACTTACCTTTAATGTGACAGGTGAGCCTGCTTGGTCCTCACGATCCTACTTGCTTTGTTATTCAATGTTACATTTTCTACAATGACTTCAGCTAATGATTTAAGATCTCACCGTATCCGTTGAAAAAAATAGCGTTTGTCCTTGAACTCGCCATGCTTAGTTTTCAAATGTTTTTGAACATTTGAGGGTTTTAAACTTTCATTTGCCAGTGCTTCCCTGCATATAACACACATGAACATTGAATCATGATTTGCAGGGGAACAATTAATAACCCACACCTCAAGTATTCACCTTTATGCTTCCATGTTCCTGTTTTCAGCTTCTTAATGATTTGTTGACCAGAGGCCCTGGAGTTCACACCAGCACTGCTGGCAGCTGCAAAATTGAGGAATCGCTCTCGCGCATCCAGAATACATGATGTCAGTGTACGGGGTGCGTGATGTGCTCTCTACTGCCGCCGCTTCAGGCAGGAAGACTCCAGCTATTTTTAAAAATCTGTTCCTGGGTCAGTGCGCTGATCATAGATTATCATAGACTTTACAGTGCAGAAGGAGGCCATTCGGCCCATCGAGTCTGCACCGGCTCTTTGAAAGAGCACCCTACCAAGCTCACACCTCCACCCTATCCCCATGACCCAGTAACCCCACCCAACACTAAGGGCAATTTTGGACACTAAGGGCAATTTAGCACGGCCAATCCACCTAACCTGCACATCTTTGGACTGTGGGAGGAAACCGGAGCACCCGGAGGAAACCCACGCACACACGGGGAGAACGTGCAGACTCCGCACAGACAGTGACCCAAGCCGGAATCGAACCTGGGACCCTGGAGCTGTGAAGCAATTGTGCTAACCACTATGCTACCGTGCTGCCCGTGATGTCAGGAGGAGGCGTTGTGGCCCGCTGGTCTCCGGGCCTGCGCACTACATTCTGAAAGCCGGTCGTGGTCGGTATTTTAAAAAGCCGGTCATGCCATTGTCCACCTCTAACTGCGATCGACAGCGTCATAACACGTGGCCCCGCGACCCTCCCAACATCTGCTCGTGACCCATCCACGGGTCGCTACCCTGAGTTTGAAAATGACTCGACTAGATCGAACTCGTTTATCTCTCCTTTTGCTGTGAATTCATTCTTTTGAATTTAAAAAATCGCTTATTGTCACAAGTAGGCTTCAATGAAGTTACTGTGAAAAGCCCCTAGTTGCCACATTCCGGCACCTGTTCGGGGAGGCTGGTACATATTTCGATATGATACATTTAATTCTCACTTTTGTCTATTTTTCTTTAGATGTTGCCGTAGTCTATTATCTTATTAAGCTCTCTGTCCCTTCCTGATGCACTCTGCATGTTTCTATCCAAGATGCTGTGGTGCAGACTGGACGTTACTCTTCAGACTTAGAAATTTACTGTTTACCCGAACCATCCCTGCCCTTTATTAAAGTTTTATCTGCCAATGTCATTATTCGATTTGCTCGGCCATTGGTCCCAATCGGTTCAAGTGGAGTCCGTCCCAATGGAATAGCCCTCTTCTTTCCTAAGTATGGCGCTTGTTCCTCATAAATTGAAAACTCTGCTTCCTACTCCACTTTCAACCATGATTTTAAAGGCTGTCTCTATGGCAATTTGCATGTGGCTCAGGTAACAGTCCACACTGGCAAGGGGTAGAGAAAATATCCAAGGAGGTTCAACATAAGCTTGAGAAACAGCACCTCCATCTTTCTGTTAGGTACTTAACAGCCTCTGGGCTCAACATTTCAGACCAATAATTTCAGGGCATAATCTCTCTTCTGTTTTGTGTCCTTTGCCTGTTTCATATTTTTTTCAATTACAATAATAATCTTTATTGTCACAAGTAGGCTTACATTCACACTGCAATGAAGTTACTGTGAAAAGTCCCTAGTCGCCACACTCCCGCGCCTGTTCGGGTACACAGAGGGAATATTCAGAATGTCCAATTCACCTAACAAGCATGTCTTTCGGGACTTGTGGGAGGAAACCGGAGCACCCGGAGGAAACCAACGCAGACACGGGGAGAACGCGCAGACTCAGCACAGACAATGACCCAAGCCGGGAATGGACCGTGGGACCCTGGTGATGTGAAGCAACAGTGCTAACCACTGTGCTACCATGCCACGCGTTCGCAGCACATCTTCTCGAGGTACATCTTTTATTTGTTTCTTTTCCGACCCCATCACCATTTATTGACCATGGAGGACAGTCCATGGAGGACAGACCATGGAGACCATGGGGCAGCACGGTAGCATTGTGGATAGCACAATTGCTTCACAGCTCCAGGGTCCCAGGTTCGATTCCGGCTTGGGTCACTGTCTGTGCGGAGTCTGCACATCCTCCCCGTGTGTGCGTGGGTTTTCTCCGGGTACTCCGGTTTCCTCCCACAGTCCAAAGATGTGCAGGTTAGGTGGATTGGCCATGATAAATTGCCCTTAGTGTCCAAAATTGCCCTTAGTGTTGGGTGGGGTTACTGGGTTATGGGGATAGGGTGGAGGTGTTGACCTTGGGTAGGGTGCTCTTTCAAAGAGCCAGTGCAGACTCGATGGGCTGAATGGCCTCCTTCTGCACTGTAAATTCTATGATAATCTATGACAGTCATTCAATCGCTCCTGATTTTCACTATCACAAACTTTCTTCCTGTCCTTATCCTGCTCACCGCTTTCGCAAAACCTGTTAAATCTCTACGTTTTCCCAGTTTTGATGAAAGGGGGCAAAGCTGTTAACCGTATTTCTTTCCAGGGATTCTGCTGAATGTTTCCAGCACTTTCCGGTCACTTCTATTCTTTGAAACTAATTCAGCAAGTTTGAACTCAGTTAATAATGATAGATTCCTACTTTTAAATATTTACTGCCTCAAATTCCCGCTTTGTTTGCGATACACTCTGTTCACATTGCAATTTGCAGCTATGTACTGTGCCTCGGCTGTCCGCTTGCAGTTTTCAACAAGGTTTAGTTTGATAATGCTTTTGATTCTGCCATGGTACATTAAGGACCCCAGCGAGTTTTCAAAGTCATTTTTCTCCGTGACCTTTTCAAATCCAAGAGTTTACCTGGGGCTTCCAAAGATAGAAAGGTCTTTGAAGAGGCTCTGCTGAAACCTCAGAAGAGATTCTGTGAAAGCAAGACAACACCTGTAAGTGGTGAGATAAAAGGAACGATGAAGACCTGTTAGATTTGTGAAATTCCGTGTGACTCGTCTGCAGAGCTGGAGGGAGGTAGAAATGTGATGGGTTTTATGCTGTTGAAAAATTAGGGGGGTGGGTGGGTGGAGCAAAATAGATGGTCAGGGATAGGTTGGAGGGAAGGAGGGGATTAAATGACAAAGGTGTCATGGAACACAAGACAAAGGGAGTGGCAATGATAGTATTAAGGTGAAAGTTTGCGTTTCAAGAAGGTGTTGGAAGGGTGCTGGTTACAGATGAGTATGTCTCAAAATAAATCCCTGTAGGCTAACTGTAAGTCTTTATTGACTGCTAGAATTATTTCCACTAGTACAGTAAAGGGTACAAGCTAGGAGCTGTCTCCATGCTTAGAACTGAACATGTTCCTGCTAAACACCATACCCTGGGTCTGAGTTACGTACATTCTTACATCAGTGTGTGGACAGTACTCAGCCCCACATTAACGCTACATGTGCCAGAGCCTTGTACTGTAGTAAGCACTGTCAGAAAGCAAAATAGCAGAATGTTTTAATAGTTTGAAATGGGTCAGTACTGTCTGAAAGCAAAATCATGAGGAGATACAGGGCTCGATCTAGCCAACTGGGATCAGAGCCCCACAGCGAGCACGTTTATAGATCATAGAATTTACAGTGTAGAAGGAGGCCACCTGGCCCATCGAGTCTGCACCGGCTCATGGAAAGAGCACCCCACCCAAGTTCAGCACCTCCACCCTATCCCCACAACCCAGCAACCCCACCCAACACCAAGGGCAATTTTGGACACTAAGGGCAATTTATCATGACCAATCCACCTAACCCGCACATCTTTGGACTGTGGGAGGAAACCAGAGCACCCGGAGAAAACCCATGCACACACGGGGAGGATGTGCAGACTCCGCACAGACAGTGACCCAAGCCGGAATCGAACCTGGGACCCTGGAGCTGTGAAGCAATTGTGTTATCCCTTTGTCTTGTGTTTAGCTGCATGTTTCCCGGTGCTCGCAACGGCGAGAAACACCCCGCTATCTAACGCCCATCAGGTTAGATACAGGGGGCGGGATGCTCCACTCCCACGCCGAAGTGGCCGCGCCGTCGTGAACGCCGTTGAGGTTCACGACGGCGCGTAACGGCCCCGGTCCCGACCATTCAGGCCCTGACAATGGGCCAGGATTGGGGCCGCGTCATCTACACGCGCCAGGCCTTGTCGTCCGCGTAAAAGCGGCGCTGCATAGATGACGCGGCCGGCGCCGCATAATGGACGTCATGCGCGGGTTGGCCGGCGCCAACCCGCGCATGCGTGGTTGCCGTCCTCTCTAAGTACGCCCCGCAAGAAGCTGGGGGACGGATCTTGCGGGGCCGCGGAAGGAAGGAGGTCCTCCTTCAGAGAGGACGGCCCGACGATCGGTGGGCACTGATCGCGGGCCACCCCACATTCCAGGTAAAGCCCGGTGCAGGATCCCCCCTCACCCCCCCCCCCCCCCCACAGGCCGCCCCCCCAGTGTTCACGCACCGCTCACGACTGCAGCGGCCAGGTGTGGACGGCGCCGGGGAGAACCCGCCTCAGAAAAGCGGGGGTGCCGGAGAATCGCCATTTTCGGTGTCTCCGGCGATTCTCCGGCCTGCGGCCCGCGAAATTCGACCGTGCCGTTCCCGCCGCTTGGGAGAATCGCGGGAGGGCGTTGGACCGGCGTCCCCGGATATTCTGGCAGCCCAGGCGATTCTCCCAACTGGCGTGGGAGTGGAGAATCGCGCCCAGGGCCTCAGCAGTGAATACCCTCAGCCCCGTTTTCTGCACTGAGGAGTTCCATTCGCCGGAACTCCGCAGTGCAGCGGGAGATCGGGATGCCATTTGGTCCCAGAACCCCCAAAATCCCCGCAAGCTACAACTCACTTCCAGGGTGTCCAGGTGGCACCAGCTGTACTAGGGTCACAGACTGCCCAGAGGGCAAACACCCTCCAATTGCCTGGGCGACCCCATGAGTGCCACTTCTTCTGATTCCCGTTTGTTGAGACCAGCATTGATCGACACTCACCCAAGGACTGTGAGGCGAAAGGGATAGATCCCAAAGTCATGGTTATCTCAGGAAACCACATATTACAGTGCGCCTCATGTTCAGATTTGCAACAAAGTGATCCCATGCCATCGCGACATCTCGCGAGATCGCGTTTGATCTCGCAAGGCGCGCTCTTTTCGGGTGCAGTGTGGCCGGTAGATCGCGGCCACAGGCTGGCACCTCAGGGGGAAATCAAAACGGTGGACACAGTTCACAGTCTGAAATTACAGCTGTAACGTGTCTACGTGGAAGATGTGGTTCTGTTCCTCCAGCTTGCATTAGGCTTCCCATAAACCTTGTAGCAGGCTGAGGACAGAAAGATGGGCATGATGGTGAATTGAAATGGTAAACAACAGGAAAGCCAGCAACTCAAATCTTCGTCTTTCTGGCAAGGCTCGCATTTAGTTACCTCCCCAGTTGTGTTTGAGAAGATGGTGGTGAGCCATCACCCGGAATGGCTGCAACATTGGGGTAACACTGTTGGATAAGGAGTTCCAAGGCTTCAACCCAGTGACAAAGAGGGAACTACAAGAGCTGAACATCAGGATGATATGCGACTCGGAGATGATGGTATTTATATGCATCTGATGCGTTAATAATAATAATCTTTATTGTCTCAAGGAGGCTTACATTAACACTGCAATGAAGTTACTGTGAAAAGCCCCCTAGTCGCCTGTTCGGGTACACGGAGGGAGAATTCAGAAATGTCCAAATTACCTAACAGCACGTCTTTCGGGACTTGTGGGAGGAAACCGGAGCAGCTGGATGAAATCCACGCAGACACGGGGAGAACGTGCAGACTCTGCACAGACAGTGACCCGAGCTGGGAATGGAACCTGGGTCCCTGGTGCTGTGAAGCAACAGTGCTGACCACTGTGCTACCGTGTTGGTGATGGTGATTGTGGATGTGGAAGGCCCTGACAAAGATTGTTGTTGGATTTGTGCCAAACATACTCTTTGACTGTGCAACATATTCTGCGAATAAAATACAGAATTACCAGTTTCATTTGGACAGAGATGTGAAATGGAAATGAAAATTGCTTATTGTCACAAGTAGGCTTCAAATGAAGTTACTGTGAAAAGCCCCTAGTCGCCACATTCCGATGCCTGTTCGGGGAGGCTGGTACGGGTTCCTTACAATGGAAGATCCAGTGAATTCATTCTAATCCTAATTATTTTGACCTAGATGTGGTATTCATATGAAGATCCTTTCAGGCTCATTATTATTTTTTTAACATATTAATTTAGAGTACCCAATTCATTTTTTCCAATTAAGGGGCAATTTAGCCTGGCCAATCCACCTACCGTGCACATCTTTGGGTTGTGGGGGTGAGACCCAAGCAAACACTGGGAGAATGTGCAAACTCCACACGGACAGTGACCCAGAGCCGGGATCGAACCTGGGACCTCAACGCCGTGAGGCAGCAGTGCTAACCCACTGCGCCACTGTGCTGCCCCATCAGGCTCATTATTAACATTGCTTCATAATATCTCATTTTTTGCACATTTCCTCTTGAGCTTGCAAGAAAAGTCCAGATGATTTGAAATGGGAATTCTCTTCTCAAAGGGAAGAGAATTAGAAGACTGACCTTTCACTGCCAGTATTTCTGCATTCACAGTTAATCAGGTGAAGTGAGGAACTGATGAACTAGTACGAGACCTTGGTTAGATCACAATCTAATTCTGTGCAGACTGGACACCGCATTCTGGGGAGAATATTGGAGATGTGACAAGCAGACCGTGGAGATTCATGAGAATGATAACCTGAATTGCAGATTACAGAGGCTGAAAAAGTCCAGACTCTTAACCTGCTCTGCTTCAGCGAAAGAAAAGATTTTGTTGAGGTTGCCAAAATGATTGAAAATGTTGATTAGGCCAGTGGTGAAAGATTGTTTCCATTCGTGGATGATTGGTTGCCAAGGAAGCTTAAGTTCAGAATTGTCACTGAAGAATAAAAGAGGAAGTTATGTTACCTCACGCGGAGTGTCATTAGGAAATAGAATGTGTAACATGAGATGAATAGTGAGGCTGAGACTAAATACAGTTCAAAAGGGAATATTAAATAAGCATTTGAAGCGGACGACATGGGGAATGGAATTCGAGTAGATATTTCCAACCTCTCATGTGCGGGTCCCTTTAAGAAATGGGTGTTTATCAAATAGCTGCAAAGATGTCATTGTGTGGGTGGAGCTGGAATGTGATTCTGTCTCTTACTTTCGTTTTGAGCTGGAAGCGGTTTTGTGTCTTGGTTTTGTTTACAGTTGGGGAGCTGCATTCAAGAAGGTGTATTATGATTTCTCTCTCTGCCTACTAAAGAATGTCTCCAGATCACTTGATGATTTCAAAGTAATGCCTGTTTCTGTAAGGAATGCAAATCTACTGTTTTTGTTAAAAAGGGTTTTTGACTTATGGATGTTGTTAGGAAAGTCATTAAGGGTTACCTACAGAATACTGTATCTGTGGGGATTATCAGTGTTGGTAGTTGATAAGATGTTTACTGTGTGTTTATAAAAATGTTATCTAGATTCATAGAATAAACATTGTTTTTGTTTAAAAATGCTTTAGATCTCTGTTGCATCACACCTGTAAAGTGAGCCCTTGTGCTCCCCATAAACAAAATCTATTAAAGGTTGTGGACAGGTGAACGCCATGATATAGCTTGGTGTTCTCTAAACACTGGCCCATAATAAATTTAAGATGTACTTCTGGCCAGACGGGGCGAATGACCCTTCATGCTGTATATGTCACTAAAACCTGGACTTCATTGATGAAATTAATGAAGTTAATTTGTTTTTTTCTTTGTAAGCTGGAAGGCCTGAGCTTGTTGAATTGAAACCACTTTTATCTAGTTTTTCTCTTTGCCTTTCCTTCAATAAAACGAGAGCCACACTCTGGGGTCATAGCTCACTGGGAAAGGGGCGGACTCCAGCAGCTGAAAAAATGGCAGCTAGAGGGAAATAAAGGTTTCCTGATGTGGAGTGAGATTATTTCATAGAATTTATTTCATAGAATTTACAGTGCAGAAGGAGGCCATTCAGCCAATTGAGCCTGCACCGGCTCTTGGAAAGAGCACCCTACCCAAGGTCCACACCTCCACCCTATCCCCATAACCCAGTAACCCCACCCAACACTAAGGGCAATTTTGAACACTAAGGGCAATTTATCATGGCCAATCCACCTAACCTGCACATCTTTGGACTGTGGGAGGAAACCGGAGCACCCGGAGGAAACCCACGCAGACACAGGGAGGATGTGCAGACTCCGCACAGACAGTGACCCAAGCCGGGAATCGAACCTGGGACCCTGGAGCTGTGAAGCAATTGTGCTAGCCACAATGCTACCGTGCTGCCCTCTACTGACTTGATTAGGTGACCAAAAGGTGAGCATACCTCAAACCACTGATGGTGGCGGTGATGCTGTTGACAGTGGCTATGGGAAAAGTGCTGGGAATTCATTTATTCTCCAGCCTTGGGCACGGTGATTTGAAAAAGAAAATGCATTCATGGGAGGCAGAGCCATACCAGGTAAATATAAGGTGGATGGTTCGACAGTATTGAAGCCAGTTTTGTGCTGTCAGAAGGAGAGAATGCAGTGCAAGACGCACCAGGGGAAGCAGCATTGGGAAATAAGGAGGATGAGACAGGAGAGGAAAGCCAGGAGAGTTAAGAGGAGGTAGTGGATAAATACAGAGATACACAGTGGATAATTATAAAGCCACACACGCATGCACCCCATGCCTTTGCAACCTACCACCCCAACACATGTGCGCACATACACAAAAACGCTGACGCACCACACACTTTCCAAGTTTTCAGACAGGCTTTCAATCATCTTCAAAGTGCTAGGTTTCAGTTCTTCATGGTTGACTCCAGTAATTTCTTCACAATGAATTTTAGCCGCGGTGTGCCTTTGCCAATGGCGTAACCGGCACTGGTGCGGCACTTCCACCCTTTCTCATTTCCCACACGATTCAAAGTAAAAATCTAAACGCTGGCAGCAATCACAGGCAATGTGTGTGATTCCACGGCAGAGGAAGCTTCTCATTGGTGAAACTCTCCATTGGCTGACGTGCTGTTTCCAGGACAACATGGCAACTTTGCTGCCCAAAGCCAGTGGCCCACTTTTAAGCTACTTTCCTCAGGGTGGCTTCATCCTGACCAGCCTCTCCCTCTGGTGCTGCCCACTGCCGGCTGTGCGGCCTCTGTCATAGAATCATAGAATTTACAGTGCAGAAGGAGGCCATTTGGCCCATCGAGTCTGCACCGGCCCTTGGAAAGAACACCCTACTTAAACCTATGCCTTCACCCTATTCCTGTAACCCCCCTAACCTTTTTGGACACGAAGGGCAATTTATCATGGCCAATCCATCTAACCTGCACATCTTTGGACTGTGGGAGGAAACCGGAGCACCCGGAGGAAACCCAGGCAGGCATGGGGAGATCGTGCAGACTCCGAACACAGTGACCCAAGCCGGGAATCGAACCTGGGACCCTGGAGCTGTGAAGCAACTGCTAACTATTGTGCTACCATGCTGTCGCTGACTGGCAAGAGACAATCCTTTGTTGTTCCCCCTCATCCTGCTTCTGAGCAGGATTATTGGGCATAGGAGGCCCATATGTGTTCCAGCAATTAGACTGGGTGAAGAAGGCAGTGTCATGAGAGCATTGTGTCCGTGGATATCTCCTATAGAACGGATGAGCAGTGAGAATCTCAACTCCGTCCACGACCAAAGCACAATCCACCTCACCCAGGATGGTAGATCCTTCCTTCTTCCACACCTGGATGCTCTCAACCACACGCAAAAACCGCCCCCTCCCCCATGCAAGCTGACATTCTGCTCCCCTCCCCTGTGCGAAAGAGTTCAGCAAAGAAAATCACTGACCATAGGCAGAACTGTACAAGGCCAACTGGTGCATGCCACCTTTAAACACACAGGAATGGGTGCTGCAGGCATTACCTTAAAGGTAGAATGTAACATTTTGTGTTCATGGCATGGATATTATTACAAATACAAACCTGCTATAGACTGGCGTGAGGCACAACACGCTGCAAACATGACAATGACTTAATCACGGCATCTCAACCTGCCATCGGGAAATCCTCTCATTCAGTCACCCTGCAAGTCACATTCCCTTTCTTTTTTTTTAACAAACAATTTTATTGAGGTATTTTAGGCATAGTGAAAAAGTGACATTGTACAGTACAAAAAAAAATGTCAAGACACAAATTAAACATAGTGCAAACCACGGCTCTGTTCACGCACGGACCTGCCTCAATATCCCCCTACCCCCCCCCCCCCCCCCCCCCCCCACCGCTGACGCCTACTCCTCTGCGAAGAAGTCAATAAATAGCTGCCACCTTCGGGCGAACCCTAGTAGCAAACCTCTGAAGGCGAACTTAACTTTCTCTAGGCCAAGAAAGCTCGCCATGTCCGATAGCCATACCTCAGCCCTCGGGGGTTTTGAGTCCCTCCATGCTAACAGTATTCGTCGCCAGGCTACCAGGGAAGCAAAGGCCAGAATGTCGGCCTCTCTCTCTTCCTGGACTCCCGGATCCTCCGAAACCCCAAAGATTGCCACCTCAGGGCTCATTACCACACCAGTTTTCAATACCCGGGGCATGACATCTGGGAATCCCTGCCAATACCCCCTGAGTTTAGGGCACGGCCAGAACATAGAACAGTACAGCACAGAACAGGCCCTTCGGCCCTCGATCTTGTGCCGAGCCTTGTCCAAAACCAAGATCAAGCTATCCCACTCCCTGTCATTCGGGTGTGCTACACATGCCTACCCAATAACCACTTGAAAGTTCCTAAAGTGTCCGACTCCACTATCACAGCAGGCAGTCCATTCCACACCTAAACCACTCTCTGAGTAAAGAACCTACCTCGGACATCCCTCCTATATCTCCCACCCTGAACCTTATAGTTATGTAATATGAAATAGTCTCTGAACGTCCACTCTATCTATCCCCCTCATCATCTTATAAACTTCTATTGAGTCTCCTCTCATCCTCCTCCGCTCCAAAGAGAAAAGCCCTAGTTCCCTCAACCTTTCCTCATAAGACCTATCCTCCAAACCAGTGGTTAGCCGGCCCTCTGGCGCATCTAGCACACTTGTCCTCCAGCCCGAAGAATTTGCTCATCCAGGCCACTGTCATGTGGGCCCGGTGCACGACCTTAAACTGGATCAGGCTGAGCCTGGCGCATGTTGTGGTCGTGTTTACTCTGCTCAGGGCTTCTGCCCAGACACCGTCCTCCATCTCCCCCCCCGAGCTCCTCTTCCCATTGAAGGTACAGGTCCTCGGTCTGCGTATCCTCAGCTCCCATTAGCTCCTTGTAGACGCCTGAGACTCTACCCTCTCCCACCTCTCCCCTAGAAACTACCCTGTCCTGCCTCCCCTTCGGCGGGAGACTTGGGAAGGACGGCACCAGTCTGCGTACAAAATCCCGCACCTGTAAGTATCTAAAGTCGTTCCCTCTCGCCAGCCCAAACTTCGCCTCCAGCGCCCTCATGCTCGGAAAGCACTCTTCCAGGAACAGATCCCCCATCCTCCCAATCCCCGCCCTCCTCCACAGTCGATATCCCCCGTCCATGTTCCCCGGGGCAAATCGGTGGTTGCTGCAGATTGGGGTCCACACCGATGCTCTTACCTCCCTTACATGCCTCCTCCACTGGCCCCAGATCCGAAGAGCCGCCACCACTATTGGGCTGGTGGAGTTCCGTGCTGGCGGAAGCGGCAGAGGCGCCGTGACCAGGGCTGCTAAGCTAGTGCCGCTGCACGAAGCAGCCTCCATCCGCTCCCAAACCGACCCCGCACCCACCATCCATTTCCTTATCATCGCTATGTTGGCCGCCCAGTAATAGTTGCTGAAGTTCGGCAACGCCAGCCCCCCTTCTCCTCTGTTCCTTTCAAGCATCACCCTCTTCACCCGCGGGGACTTCCCTGCCCATACAAATCCCAGAATAATTTTATTCAGCCTCTTAAAGAAGGACCGTGGGATAAAGATGGGGAGACACTGAAAAACAAACAAGAACCGCGGGAGAATCGTCATCTTAACAGTCTGCACCCTCCCCGCCAATGACAGCGGGAGCGCATCCCACCTCCGGACCTCCTCCCTCACTCGTTCCACCAGTCGGGACAGGTTGAGCTTGTGCAACCCGCCCCAGTCCCGTGCCACCTGAATCCCCAAATATCGGACATTCTCCTCCACTAGCCATAACGGCAACCCCTTCAGCCTCCTCTCCTGCCCCCTCGCCTGAATTACAAACAACTCGCCCTTAGCCATGTTCAGTTTGTATCCGGAGAACCGGCAAAATTCCCTCAGGGTTGTCATAATACCGTCCATCCCCACCGATACATATAACAGCAGATCATCTGCGTATAACGAGACTCTATGTTCCACTCCTCCCCCGGACCAGCCCTTTCCAGCCCCTAGAAGCTCTCAGTGCAATTGCCAGCGGCTCTATGGCCAGCACAAACAGCAGTAGGGAGAGAGGGCAGCCCTGTGTTGTCCCACGGTGCAGTCTAAAATAGTCCGATGTCGTCCTGTTCGTCCTTACACTCGCCTCCGGGGCCTGATACAATAGCCTAACCCAGTCGATGAACCATGCCCCAAACCCGAACTGTCATAGTACCTCCCACAGATAATCCCACTCGACCTGGTCAAAAGCCTTTTCAGCATCTATGGCTACCAGTATCTCTACCTCCCTACTCTCCAGGGGCATCATAATCACGTTAGGCAGCCTTCTTAGGTTGGCCACCAGCTGCCTCCCCTTTACAAACCCGGTTTGGTCTCCACAATTATATCCGGGACACAGTCCTCAATTCTAGTCGCCAAAATCTTGGCCAGTAACTTGGCGTCTACGTTGATCAAAGATCGGCCTGTATGACCCACAGGCCTCCGGGTCCTTATCCTGTTTCACAATCAGTGAGATGGTGGCCTGCGACATCGTCGGGGGTAAACTCCCTCTGTCTCTTGCCTCATTAAAGACCCTGACTTGCACCGGCCCACTATCCCGGCAAATTTTTTGTAAAACTCCACCGGATACCCGTCCGGCCCCGGGGCTTTACCCGACTGCATGATGTTCAGGCCCCTGGATACCTCTTTGATCCTAATCAGGGCCCCCAGTCCGTCCACCAACCCCCTCCCCACTCTTGGGAAGGTCGGTCCGTCCAGGAATCGCCTCACCCCCCCGGTCCCCCGGGTGGTTCCGAAGTGTACAGCTTCCTATAAAAGTCCCTAACGATCTTGTTCGGCCCTGCCGGGTCACCCACTAGATTACCTTCCCCATCCACTAACCTCCCTATTTCCCCAGCCGCTTCCCTCTTCCTTATGTGTTGCGCAGACATTCTACTGGCCTTCTCCCCATGCTCATAAATCGCGCCTTTTACCTTTCTAAGCTACTCTACAGCCTTGCCTGTAGTCAGCACTCCAAATTCGGTCTACAGCCTCTGTCGTTTCCTGAGTACCTCTGGCCTCAGGGATTCCGCGTAACTCCTGTCCGTCCGTAGAATTTCCTTAATCAGTCGGCCCGCCCTATCTGTCCTGTCGCTGTACGCCCGGATTTAAATCAGCTCCCCTCTCACCACTGCCTTCAGTGCCTCCCAGAGCACCGCTGCCGTGACATCCCCAGTATCGTTCACCTGCAGGTAATTCTGCATGCATTTCCTCAGCCTCTCACACACCGCATCGTCCGCGAGTAATCCAACATCCAGCCTCCATGGTGGGCCCTGAAAGCTGTCCTTACAAAACTGCAGGTCTACCCAGTGCGGAACATGGTCCGATATGGCAATTGCTGAATATTCTGCCCCCACCATTCCGGCCAGCAGGTCCCTACTCACAACAAAGTAGTCAATTCGGGAATAAACCTTGCGGACGTGGGAGTAGAACGAGAAGTCCCTTGCCATCGGCCGGCTAAATCTCCACGGATCTGCTCCCCCCGTTTGTTCCATGAACCTTCTCAGTTCCTTTGCCATCGCTGGCAACCTGCCCGTTCTTGAGCATGACCGGTCCAGGCTCGGGTCCAGGACTATTAAAGTCCCCGCCCATGATCAGCTTACGCGAGTCCAAGTCGGGCATCTTCCCTAGCATCCTCCTAATAAAATCCACATTGTCCCAATTAGGGGCATACACACTGACCAGGACTACTCTCACCCCTTTGAGCTTGCCCTTCACCATAACAAACCTGCCACCCCCATCCACGACTGTGCCCTCCGCCTCAAATTGTTCCCTTTTATTAATCAGGATCGCAACCCCCCTCGTCTTAGAATCAAGCCCCGAATGAAAGACCTGACTGAGCCAGCCCTTCCTTAACCTAACCTGGTCTGCCACTTTCAGGTGCGACTCCTGCAGCAAGACTATGTCCGCCTTCAGAACCTGCAGATGCGCAAACACACACGCCCTCTTCACTGGCCCGTTTAACCCTCTAACATTTCAGGTGATCAGCCTGGTTGGGGGGCACTTCGCCTCCCCCCTTTGCCGATCAGCCATCTCCTTTCCTTGGCCAGCCCCCCCCAGCCATGTGTCGCGCTTCATCTGGCCTGCCTCCTGACCGGCTCCACCCATGACCTCCTCACTGTTGCCATGCCCAGTTTCCATCCCCGTCAGCAGAACGACCCCCCCCCCCTCCCCCCTAGCAACACCATCCTATCCCCTAACCCCTGCTCTAATCTAACTATATGCACCCCCCCCCGCCCCCCACCTCGGCTTCCGTTGACTAGCTGCACCCAGCTAGCCTGGGGCTCCCAGCCTCGGCGCCAGCGCATCTCCCACCCATTGTTCCCTGTCACCCCTCCCCCGACCCATCCATACCACTTCCCCAGATCAGCTCTATTTAAGCAAACACTCTATAAAATCATAAACAACCCCCACAATAGCACAATTCAAGTTAAACAAGAATAAATGAAATATGAAATAACAGGCACTCTCAGTCCTTCCCATACAGACACTGAAAAAGATTGCACAAAGTTCCCCTGAAGCATCCATTTTTAACCCAACCCTTTTAACTGTTTTCTTTATTATTTTCCCCCCAGCCAAACTCCAACTAATCAATGAACCCAAACAGGAAACATTCAGGTCAACCACGCAAAAAGCACGCAAAAACCCCCCACATCCCTACCATCTTCCAACCCCTAAAAAGGTCGAAAAAAGAAACTACAAAAACGGACCCAAACCTGCAGGCACTTTTCAAAGCGGGAGAGACACCACAAATGCTTAAAAGTTCTAACATGAGTCCAAACGTCCTCAGCTCAGGGCCAGCCCTTGCTTCTTAACGAAGTCCATTGCCTCTTCGGGTTCCTCGAAATAGTGGTGCTGACCTTCATACGTAACCCACAGTCCACCCGGAAAAAGCAGCCCGAATTTCACCTTGTTTTTATACAGTATCTCCTTCACCTGCCTGTATCCTCCCCTCCTCCTGGCCACCTCAGCACTCAAATCTTGGTAAACACGCAGGATGGTATTGTCCCAAATACAGCTTTGTGTGCTCTTTACCCATTGCAGCACCCGTTCCTTGTCCAGGTACCTGTGGAACCGGACCACCATCGCTCGTGGGGGACCCCCTCGTCATGGCTGCCTCACCTGCACTCTGTGTGCCTTGTCCACCACCGGCGGGCATGGGAACACCTCGTTCCCCAGCAACCTCTGAAACATACCCTCCACATATGCGGCAGCATCCAGCCCCTCTGCACCCTCCAGCAGGCCCACGATTCGCACGTTCTGCCGGCGAGATCTGTTGTCCAGGTCCTCCAGCCTTTCCAGGAGCACTTTTTGCTGGTCCCTCAGCCTCCGAATCTCCACATCCGCCACCGTTTGAAAGTCAGCCTGATCCTCCACTGACTTCTCCAACTGCAGGAGCTTCTCAGCCTGATCATCCAGCCTTTTTCCCATCCGGTCAATCGACTTCTGTAGCGGCTCCAAGTTGTCACGCTTCAGAGACAAAAAGCCCTCCTGCATAGTCTGCAGCAGCTGCTCCATTGTGGGCTGGGCTGTCGACGCCTTGCTCTGAACACCAGCCATGCTGGTCTCTCTCACAGCCTCCACTGTGCCCTTACTCAACCACTTCTTCTGCTGTTTATGGTCCCACTGGCTTTTTAGGTCCATACAATTCTGTATGAGTCCAGTGCCCGAGTACTATTGCTTTCCAGTTCCGCGCTCAAAAGCGCAAGAAAGTCAGGGGAAGAGGTCCAAAAATCCGACCGAAACGGGCGCCACCAAATGTGCGACCTGCTCCCTCATAGCCGCCACCAGAAGTCACATTTCCCATTCTTGAAGACTCAGTTAAAGTCCCTCCCTGTGTGATGAATGTAGGAATTTCAGGCGTATTGTTTTATAGGTGTTTGGTGCAATTAAGCCATCGTAAAAAGCTTGAGCTAATGCAGTGTTGTTTGGATTAAGAGAGAGTTCCCTGTGGAGTTGATTGGATTTCAGCTTGGTAAGATGATGTTACTGGGTGGAGCCATGACATCGAGCATTTTGCAGAAAGCAGGTCAGTGGAGATGAAGCTGCGACAGAGGTCAAGCAGTTTATTCTCACTGCAGTTCAGTTAGCAGAGATTAACAGTCTTTCCACACAGTGCAGACCTGTCTGAGAACAAGGGGGAGCTGAAACAAGCTGAGAAGCATCTCCTGAAGACATGTAGCCAAAGTTTCTGCATGGGTCTGACAGGAGTCAGATCTTGTCTTTAAAACAGTGGCACAAGATCTTTCCTTCTAATCATTATCTCTATAAAGCAGGTATTCCTGGGTGCTAATGGTATTTTAACCATTTGAGTGGGAATAAAGATAGTAGTTAAGGGTATTGTATTCACTGTATTGAGTGGCATTTTTTAAGGGGTAATTGTATTTTCTGGTACAATGTTAAAAAGTTTAATACTGTGCGTATAATGAAGTTTGTTTTAACATACCATATCCTTATTTCTTTGTGCAATCATTCCTGGAGCGAGGTATCCTTTCTTCACAGTCTTGCAAAATTAAAATAAAATATTGGGGTTTCTGTCCAGTTTCCTAGGCACTGTTGGGGTCTGGACTAGGATCTTAATATTTAATTTGTGACTTTTCCAACTCACCTTGAATATAGAGTAAAGTCGCCATAGTCCCAGATGATCATAGGCTGCTGTCCCCTTGGAAGGGAAGAGCTGACTGGTGGTGATTTGACCTGAGGGTCACTGCACCTTAAATGAGGGGCAAAGTTGAAATGAAATGAAATGAAAATCCGCTTATTGTCACAAGTAGGCTTTAAATGAAGATACTGTGAAAAGCCCCTAGACGCCACATTCCGGCGCCTGTTCAGGGAGGCTGGTACAGGAATTGAACCGTGCTGCTGGCCTGCCTTGGTCTGCTTTCAAAGCCAGCGATTTAGCCCAGTGTGCTAAACCAGCCCCAGAGAAGGTGGATCCTTCATGAATAGCCGCAGCTGGCACGGGAAATGAACCCGCGCTGTTGGCATCGCTCCTGCATCACGAACCAGACGTCCAGCCAACCGAGTGAAACTGGCCCCCAATGTGAAATTCAAATACCACCACTAGCAAGATGCAAACTGTTCATTACTCTTTGTGAAATCCAACAAGGTCTTTTTCCCTTGGCAGTTCGACAACAGATGTGTCCTAGAAAACTTTGCAAAATACATATAGGAATTCATTACTTTTATTGCTTGAGCTATTTTGCTTCTCCTGGTTTGTGCGGAAATTGAAATTTCACATTAATGTCACATTGTTTCCGCTACATGCTTCACCTCTCTGCGTATTAATACATCCCTCCCACTACATCACTGCTGTCAAGACGTCTGTAGAGAACTCCCACCTGCGTGTTCTATCCTTCGCTCTTCATTAGTTCTACTTTATTTTTTCCATTGACATGCTCACCGCTGTCCTTTCTTCCCACTGTGAAAACTGTCTTTTATTGATATTGCTATCCCTTTCTCAATTTCCCTGTCCCTTTTAAAGGTGCCGTAGGCTGGAATACTCCAGTCATCTCAGGCTTGCAGCCAGATCTCTGTGAGGGCTGCTACGTCACAGCCATTACGATGAATCCAACTCACTTCGACATTTGCCTTACACTTTGCGACTTCCATTTTTACTCCATCTCTTGGTTTCCAAAGAGCAATGCATCTTTGTTTTGCAGAGGGGCTTCGAAGGGGGTGGGGGGTAGGTACTTTTGGTTCCACAGGAGGCACTTGGAATCATAGAATCCCTATTGACAGGAGTGTTCAGCCTGTTGGTGATGCAGAAGGAGGACATTTGACCTATCATGTCTGCATCGACCCTCCGAAGGAGCATCCTACCTAAGCCCACTCCCTCACCCTAGCCCCTAATCCCAATTAATTTTTTTGGACACTAAAGGGCAATTTAGCATGGCTAATCCACCTAACCCTGCATGCCTTTGGACTGTGGGAGGAAACCAGAGCACCCGGATTGATTGATTGGTTAATTGTCACATGTACTGAAGTACAGTGAAAAGTATTTTTCTGCGGCCAAGGGAATGTACACAATACGTACATAGCAGACAAACAGAATAATTGACAAAGTACATTGACAAATAGTACATCGGCAATAGTGATTGGTTACAGTGCGCAACAGTGTGGAGGAAACCCCCGCAGACACGGGGAGAATGTGCAAATTCCACACGGACAGTCACTCGAGGTCGGAATCAAACCCGGGTCCCTGCTGCTGTGAGGCAGCAGTGCTAATCACCTTGCTGCCCACATTACCCTCCTTAACATCACATGACATTTCTGCCTCTGGCAGAGATGGGAGCAGTGCTTGTGGAGATGGTCTGTCACCAGAAAAGAGATCAGAGAAGAAGATTGCTGATTGTAAGTGAACCTGCACCCACCTCCGCCTTTGGAACTGCATTGACTGGGAAATCCAGCAGCATTTGTATCTTGATTAATAAGGGGATCAGGGGTTATGGCGAGAAGGCAGGAGAATGGGGATGAGAAAATATCAGCCATGATTGAATGGCGGAGCAGACTTGATGGGACAAGTAGCTTTATTCTGCTCCTATGTCTTATAGTCCTATGGTCACACCATTGTGGACAGGAGTGTTCAGTCTGCTGGCAATGCACTTTAGTTGGCTCAATCATCACTCTTCATCCGGAGATCAACTTGTGGGAGGAGCCCAAAACTATTGGTCATCGATACGCGATAATGATTGATAAACCTTTTTCCTAATGTAGTGATTTGAATGTGGAACTTGTTACCACCTGGAGTAGCTGAGGGAGATAACATAGACATGTTTAAGCCAGATAAGGAGCTCAGGAGAGAAAGGAAGGATAGGATGTATGGTTAACTGAAGTAGGATGGAGGAATGCTCGTGCCTAAATGCTGGCATGACCCTGTTGGATTGTATAATCTGCTTCTGCCCTGTACCATAGAATTCCTACAGTGCAGAAGGAGGCCATTCAGCCCATCAAGTCAGCACAGACCTTTTGAAAGAGGACCCCACCTGTGTATTCCCCACCCTATCGCCGTAACACCACCTAACCTGGACACTACACGGCAATTTTTATCATGGCCCATCCACCTACCTGCACTAGTTTGGACAGTGGGAGGAAACCGGAGCACCTGGCGGAGATCAACGCAGAAACAGAGAGAAGTATGTAAATACTACAGGTTTCTACGTAGGGGATCAGGGGTTCCTGCAGCGGTGTGCCAGAACACCAAGTGGCAGGATTCTTTGTGACTCTTCACCTGATGTTTTCTCTTGATGCACACCTGTAATGTTTGACCTCTTCGAGTGTGCCTTGAGCTTTAAGCAACTGCTACCTGAGCGGCAGGAGTACTTAAGGCTGTTGTCTCCAACAGCTCCACGTGGAGATGTATCTGCTTCTGAGGACGCTTAGTGTCTCCAGATCCTCCGTCTTCTATTTCAGAGTGGCTCCATTTGTCCACTCCTGTTTTGTGTATCTTCTTCTGTGCTTTTTTTTGGCTCACTTTACAATACGTGTTACCAGGCGACTGACTCTGAGAAGAAATGAGTGATTCACAGTGTGCAGTGAGGTGGAAGGAAACCTGAAGACATCGGGGGTTTCTCTTTGTTGTTTCTTCAATATATTTAGAGGAGGAGAAAATAACTTGTCTCCTCTTCAACACCATGTGCCTTGACACCAAGAATACATTTGAAGTGCGATGAATGGTATATGGTGTTCTGGTGTGCAGTTAGGAAAGTACACATTTTTAGAATTTTTTTTAACTGTATCGTTTTAAAAAAACAACCTTGGAATTAGTTTGAAGATTGTTTCCAAATGGCTCTAAGCTACCAGATAATGTTGTGCATTTTAGACTGAGTCTCCTTGTGAGGTAACAGCGGCCATCTTAGCTGTGACAAAAAGAATTGATAAGGACAGGAAACTGAGAGCGGAAAAACAAATTCTTCAAGAGAAGCAGACAAGAGCTTTGACCCAGGGAGAGAGGGACCAACAACTGCAGCCATCAATCAGGCTACAAAAAAAAAGGATCTCACTGCCATTCCTTGAAAGGGAACTAAAGCTGGCAGACCAGGTAAGATTGAGGAAGGTGTGGGTAGGCCAGGTGTTTCATTCGGGGCTGGATGCCAAAAATCGGGGGGGGGTGGCGATCTTGGTGGGAAAGAGGGTGTCGTTCGAGGCGTCGAGCATTGTGACAGACAACGACAGCAGGTACGTAATGGTAAGTGGTAAGTTGCAAGGGGAAAGGGTGGTGCTGGTCAACGTGTACGCCCCGAACTGGGACGATGCGGGTTTTATGCAGCGAATGCTGGGTCGGATCCAGGCTTGGAAGTAGGGGGCCTGATAATGCGGGGGACTTCAACACGGTGTTGGATCCGGCACTGGATCGCTCCAGGTCTAGGACGGGTTTATGGACCAGATGGGAGGCGTGGACCCTTGGAGATTTGCAAGGCCAGGGGCTAGGGAATTTTCATTCTTCTCGCACGTTCATAAGGCTTATTCCCGGATCAACTTTTTTGTTATGAGCAGAGCGCTGATTGCGAGAGTAGAGGATACGGAGTACTCGGCGATAGCCATTTCGGATCAAGCCCCGCATTGGGTAGAGCTGGGGGAGGAGAGGGACCAGCGCCCGTTGTGGCACTTGGAGGTGGGGCAGTTGGCGGACGAGGAGGTGAGCGAGCAGGTCCGAAGAAGCATAGAGAGATACCTGGAGGCCAACGATAACAGGGAAGTCCGAGTGGGGATGGTATGGGAGGCGCTGAAGGCGGTGGTTAGGGGAGAGCTGGTCTCCATTAGGGCCCACAAGGAGAGGAGAGAGCAGAGGGAGAGGGAGAGGCTGGTGGGGAGATAGTGAGGGTAGACAGGAGGTACGTGGAGGTGCCGGATGCCCGGCCAGTATACCGCCTCTCGGGCCCTCCGTCTGCGCTTCTCGACCCCCAAGTGGCCTTTGTGTAGTTGGTCGAGAACCAGCTTGCGCATGCTGTGCGGAATCACAATCCGGTCCAGCTTCAGAAGGACGCCATCAATGACAGCCAGGTCGTCTCGGATATTGTAGAATTGTGGGCACTGCCCTTTGAGCCACCCTCCCATCATGTGGCGCATCACACGCTGTAGAAGGGGGTTGGCCGCAGTCTCTCGGCGGATACGGGCCAGACTGGAGTCGTCAGCTGGCAGATTTGCCGATGTGAAAGCCACCTGTGCCTCGACCTGACATACGAACCCCTCCGCATCTGGCGGCGTGCTCACTGCTCTGGATAGGGCATCCGCAACGATGAGTTCCTTCCCTGGAGTGTAGACCAGTTGGAAGTCGTACCTCCTGAGTTTAAGTAGGATGCGCTGGAGGCGAGGGGTCATCTCGTTCAGGTCCTTGTTTATTATGCTGACCAGGTGATCAGTTTCGACAGTGAACCAGGGAAGATCATATACATAATCATGGAACTTGTCTAAACCGGTTAGCAAGCCCAGGCACTCCTTTTCGATCTGCGCGTAGCGCTGCTCTGTGGGGTTCATGGCTCGCGATGCATAGGCAACTGGGGCCCATGACGACGTGTCATCCCGCTGCAGGAGCACGGCTCCAATGCCGGATTGTCTGGCATCAGTCGAGATTTTGGTGGCACGAGACGTGTCAAAGAACGCCAATACCGGTGCAGTGGTGAGTTTGAGTTTGAGCTCCTCCCATTCCAGCTGGTATGTGTGTTGCCACTGGAACTCTGTGGACTTTTTGACGAGGTGGCGCAGAGCCGTCGGGAGGCAAGGTTGGGAATTAACTTCCCCAGGAAGTTGACCATGCCAAGGAAGCGTAGCACTGCTTTCTTGTCGGCCGGCTGCGGCATGGCTGTGATGGCGCTCACCTTGTTTGCATCCGGACGGACCCCTGACCGGGAGATATGGTCCCCCAGGAACTTCAACTCCGTCTGGCCAAAGGAACACTTGGCTCGGTTGAGGCGCAGGCCGTTTTCCCGTATGCGGGCAAAAACGCGTTGGAGACGATATATGTGCTCCTGTGGTGCGTTGGACCAGATGATGACATCGTCCACATATACGCGCACCCCTTCGATGCCTTTCATCATCTGCTCCATGATCCTATGAAAGACCTCGGATGCCGAGATGATGCCAAATGGCATCCGATTGTAGCAGAACCTGCCGAAAGGGGTGTTGAAGGTGCATAGCTTTCGGCTGGAGGGATCGAGTTGGATCTGCCAAAACCCCTTAGAAGCATCCAGTTTCATAAATATTTTCGCCTGGGCCATTTCACTGGTGATCTCCTCCCGTTTGGGTATGGGATAATGTTCCCTCATATTATTATTGAGGTCTTTGGGGTCAATACAGATGCGGAGCTCGCCGGAGGGCTTCTTGACACACACCATGGAGCTGACCCTGGATAGGACCCCTTGGTCTTGGAGATCCTGCAGCTGCTGCTTGAGAAGGTCTTTAAGTGGCGCAGGAACCCTGCGAGGTGTGTGAATGACCGGGATGGCGTCCGGTTTGAGGCAAATTTGGTAGGTGTATGGCAGTGTTCCCATGCCCTCGAATGCCTCCTGGTTGTGGGCGAGGAGCGATTGGAGCTCTGCGTTGAACTCTGCATCCGGGAAGTCAGATGTGCCGTCTGGAGAGAGAGAGTGGACTCATTGCACGAGGTGGAGAGCCTTGCATGCCTGTGCAGCAGGGAGTCCTTCGATGAGCCGACTATCTCGAACGAGAGTGTGGCCGTGTGTGTGTGTTGTGTGTCGCCTGGAGCTGGCAGGATCACATGGCCGGGATAACGTTCCCGTTGTAGTCGACCATCCTGCACCGGGACGGCCGGATTGGTGGTCTGACCTTCATGGCGTAGAAGGCTGACCATGCTATGAGGTTGGCGGAGGCGCCAGTGTCCAGGCGGAAAGTGATTGGCGATCGGTTGACCGTCAGGATGGCACACCATTCATCACCCAGATTAATTGTGTTGACCCGGTTCCCATCAATGACCGCAACCCGGAAGGCATCTTGGTCATCTGTGTCATCGGTTTGGATGTCGTAATGTGGAGGCTGAATGGACCGCACGTTCCTGCGAGGTTGTCGGAGATGCGGAAGATCAACAGGTTGAGCCGCTCAACAGTAAGCAGCGTAGTGGCCCACCTTGCCACAGCGAAGGCATTGTCAGGTTTTTGCGGGACATTGCCCTTTTAAATGTGCAGCTCCACAGTTGCCGCACGTCGTGATGTCATGGCGTTCGTTACGCCACTGCGCATGCGCAGTTCGGTCCTGCTTCGAGCGCGCCTGCGCATCACGTCCCTCAGTGTTGCCGTAGGCTTTGGCGCGCACAAGCGCGGGAGGCCTCAAAAAGCATGCGAAACGTCTGCCCTCGTCCGGGCCGCGGGCCGGGAGAAATTCGATGGCCTGGACCCGTTCGGCCTCGTGGGGCACCTGGCTCGCCGATCCGGTCGAGTAGGACCCCCTCCGCGCCGATTCGGTCGCCTGAAATTGGGCATAGCGGCTAGTCGCGTTCTCGTGCAGGATACAGGCTTCAACTGCAGATGCTAAGGCCAGGCCTTTTATTTTTAGAAGCTGCTGGCGTAGGCTGCCGGAGGCAACCCCAAATACGATCTGGTCCCGGATCATGGACTCTGAGGTGGTGTCGTAACCGCAGGACTGCGCGCGTATGCGGAGATGCGTCAGGAAGGACTGAAAGAGCTCATCCTTACCTTGCAGGCGCTGCTGAAAGACATACCTCTCAAAGCTCTCGTTGACCTCAACGTTGAAGTGTTGGTCGAGCTTGAGGAGGACCGTGTCATATTTAGATTTGTCCTCGCCTTCCGCGAACACCTGGGAGTTGTGTACATGGATGGCGTGCTGACCTGCGGTGGTGAGGAGGATGGCGATCTTCCTTTTGTCCGAGGCGCCCTGTTTTTCGTTGGCTTCCATAAAGAGTTCAAAGCGCTGCTTGAACAGCGTCCAATTTATGCCAAGGTTCCCAGCGACTTGCAACCGCTGCGGTGTGTTGACGGTGTCCATGGCGCAGGATGGCAGATTTGTGGGTAGGTTTTGATTCACTTCTGGTACCATGAAGTGTTGGGTGCTCTGAGATACAGACGAACCAACACGGTTGCAATTGGTACAACGCAGTTTTATTCCTTTAAACTATTTATATAACAAACTTGGTACTCAGCACGTGGTGACTGTGTGAGTGTCTGGCTTTGAGATCCTTGCCCTGTGCCGTCTCCTGATGGACTCTCCAGGAAGTGTCGTGTTTCTTGTTTTGTACTGTGTATGCTCTTGTCTGTGATTGGCTGTCTTGTTATGTGTGCTAATTGGTCCGTTGCTCTGTCTATCATTATGTATGTGTGTATGTGCTGTGATGTTCACTTGAATGTCATGACACACTCAACCTCACGGAGAAGGCCTGACACCTGCCCCCACCCCCACTTCATTTTTGGGAGCCTGAAGTGGACCCGCTGCTCGATGGCAATGAGGAGAGGAGGGACACCCTCTTCCCCACGGTGGGTCGGAACAGCACCTGGGAGGAGGTGACAGAGGCAGTCAGCGCTGCCAGCTTCATCAGGAGGAGACAGGTGGGAGTCACTGGTGAGGCCTCTGCCCTGAGAGGGTGAGTGTGCCAGGGAAGACTCCAAAGTCCACGGTGCAGGTGTCCTTTGGTTGGAGTTAGATTTGCTAATCCTCTGCTTCCTCTGCAGAGGGGCTGCGGTTATGGGAAGTGCACTGAGGAGTGCCAACACGTGGAGGGCCACTGATTTAGTCTGGTCACGCCCATCCCATTGATAATACCGCTGGGTATGAGGTTTTTCAGGGGTCGGGGGGGCTGCCACATCACAGAGGCTCTCTGAACATTTATAGGACACTGAGCAGTCAGAAGTGTGAGCAGCCTGTAAGTAGCAGCAAAGGGGTGCATTTAAATAATAATGATAGTGATCTTTATTGTCAAATTAACACTGCAATTAAGTTACTGTGAAAAGCCCCAAGTCGCCTCGGACGGGATTCTCTCAGCCTGGGGCCGGGCCGGAGAATCCCCGCGACCAGCGCGAATCACCCCGACGCCGGCCTGCCGATTCTTGGCCC
Organism: Scyliorhinus torazame; assembly: GCF_047496885.1. Taxonomy (NCBI): domain Eukaryota; kingdom Metazoa; phylum Chordata; class Chondrichthyes; order Carcharhiniformes; family Scyliorhinidae; genus Scyliorhinus; species Scyliorhinus torazame. The sequence goes on from NC_092725.1 coordinate 56,962,334, forward strand.
GGGATGGGCCGAGCGGCCGTCATAAAAAAGCCGAGTCCCGTCGGCGCCGTCCACACCTGCTCTCAGCTGGCAGGGACTTGGCGTGGAAGGGTCGGGGGGGGCGGCCTGTGGGGGGGGGGGGGGGGGGGGGGGGGGGGCGGGGGGGGGGGGGGGGGGTGCCTCCGATGTGGCCTGGCCCGCGATCAGTGCATGGTGATTAATTGGCTCACGTGCATCTGAGAGGTTGCGCTTGCTGAGTGGATCTGCCGGATTAATTTTTCATTGCTTTGCTTGATGAGATTGCTTCATGAGTGGAGTTGGCTTGCTACATGTAATCTGACTGTCTGATCAGGTTGAAGGTCGGCTCGTTACTGGTTGAAGTGAAAATTGGAAGTAATTCTGAAGATCATTAAAAGCTTAACACATTGCCTCAGAGTATTTGAGGTACCTGCCTATATTTGGTGCTGTTGTCCTGATGGCTGAGCGGCCTGTCCAATATAGAACCATGCAGAGCAGAAGGTTTTGCTTTGATCCTTGGTTTGTGCTGTGCAGGCAGATTGCATTTCCAGCTGCTAATTGGAGTAATTCAGTGTTGATGCACTAACGTTTTAGATTACATATGCCTTAATCATGCCATTGAATATTCTCCCGACGTTATTTATAGATACCATGGCAAAATTCTCCGTAATCGGCGCGACGTCCGCCGACCAGCGCCAAAAATGGCGCAAATCCCACCTGCATCACGCCGCCCCAAACGTCGCAAAGTCTCCGGCCCGGAATGGGCTAGCAGCGACGTGACGCTATCCGCGCTGGCTCACGTGGTTCACGCCGCACGGCGTGACGGCTCAAAAGACGCGCTGCTCCCCCCATCCGACCAGAAGACCCGACCGGATGGCCGCCCGCCGCTCAGCCCCGAGGTTCCAGTCCCGCGACATTGAGGCGCTCCTGGACGCAGTGGAGCAGAGGAGGGAGGCCCTGTATCCCGAACACGGCCGCAGAGTCGCCCCACGCCACAGCCGGCATCTGTGGAGGGAGGTGGCAGAGGCCGTCAGCGCTGTGGCCCTGACACCACGGACAGGCACTCAGTGCCGCAAGGTGAACAACCTCGTCAGGGCAGCCAGGGTGAGCACCTCCCCCCCTTGCCCGATATCCATATCCCCCATATCCCCCCTCCCCATATCCCCCCCCTCCCCCATATCCCCCCTCCCCCATATCCCCCCCTCCCCATATCCCCCCTCCCCCATATCCCCCTCCCCATATCCTCCCTCCCCCATATCCCCCCTCCCCATATTCCTGGGGCGTCCTGGCCTAGATGGGCCAGGCTGCGGCCCGGGTGACTGAGATGGCGAGCTGCCAGCCTGTCCTGCCCGTTGCCCACCCGATGCACCTGGGACGGAAGGGGGGGAGCCCGAGGTGTTGAGGTGTTCCGGGACCTCCCCTACAATGGGACCCCCAACAGGCCCCTGCACCTCCTCCTCCCTCGGGGTGCCCGATGGCCCCCAGGCCTCTACATGGGTGGGGCCTATCTGACCGATACTGGAGGGCGCCCCCAGAGAGGTCCAGGCACCTAAAATGCATCTTCAGCACGCCAAAGCACCTCTCTATCACTCCCCTTGTCGCTACATGGGCATCATTGTAGCGGTTCTCCGCCTCATTGCGTGGCCTCCGTATAGGTGCCATCAGCCACGATCGCAATGGGTAGCCCCTGTCGCCCAGCAACCAGCCCCTCAGCCAGGGATGGCGTCCCTCGTACATGCCGGGGATGTATGACCGCGACAACACGTATGAGTCGTGTACACTGCCCGGGTAACGGGCGCAGACGTGCAGGATCATCATGCGGTGGTCACAGACCACCTGTATGTTCATCGAATAGGTCCCCTTCCTATTGGTGAACACGGCCCTGTTATCTGCAGGTGGCCGCACGGCGACGTGCATCCCATCAATCGCGCCCTGGACCATGGGGAACCCGGCCACGGCAGAGAAGCCCACGGCCTGGGCATCTTGGCTGGCCCGGTCTACAGGGAAGCGGATGTAGTGGTGCGCAATGGCATATAGGGCGTCTGTCACTGCCCGGATGCACCGGTGCACCGATGTCTGCGATATGCCGGACAGGTCCTCACTCGGTGCCTGGAATGACCCCGTTGCATAAATGTTCAGAGCCACCGTAACCTTGACGGACACGGGGAGAGGGTGTCCCCCGCCAGTGCCACACGGGGACAGTTGTGCCAGCAGGTTGCAGATGTGTGCCACAGTTTCCCGGCTCATCCGGAGTCTCCTCCTGCATTCCCGGTCCGTGAGGTCCTGGTATGACAGCCGGGGCCGGTACACACGGGGCGTCCTCGGGTGCCTCCGTTGCCGTGGGGCCGCGACGTCCTCCTCCCCCTCCTCGTCCTGTCGGTCAGGTGTCCCTCCAGCCTGGTCGGCTGCCGCCTGCCCCTCTGCGGCAGCCTGCATCGCCTCTCTGGCACGCTCCTCCTCCTCCTCCTCATCCAGGGCAACATGGACATTAGCGGCTGCCGCCATGGCGGCCAACATCGCTGGCTGACCGGAAAACATAATGGCCCGGTGGGGGGGGGGGAGGCGGGGGGGGGCGGGGGGGGGGAGGCGGGGGGGGGGGGGGAGAACGACGACGTGTCATCATTGCCCATACCCCCTCCTCCCCCCAGCCAGGTGGCATGGACCACATGGGTCCGACTGTTGGAGGCTGGCACCTGGCCAGGTGGACCAACTCACTTGCCCTCGCACCCCCCTCCCCGGCGGCACGGACCCCCCCCCCTCCTCCACGTCCCAACCCAGCACGGACCCCGTCCACCTCCCCGGCACGGACCCCCGTCCCCGGAACGGACCCGTCCCCCCGTCCCTCTCGCCGGCACGGACCCCCCGTCCCCCTCCCTGGCAGTCATCCTCCCGTCCCCGGCACTCACCCTCCCTCCCGGCACTCCCCCGGAGCCCAGCCCACTCTAACCCCCCCCCCGCCACACACACACACACACACAACCCTACACACACCTCTCCCCCACACATACAGACTGCGGCCACGCCATCGCCTCTCCAGCGGCCAACCCCCCAGGCCGTCACCCACCTCCACGCTGGTCGGCGTCAACCATGAGCACTGGTTGACGCCAATTAATAGGTGGTTTGATTTACGCCGACGTGACCCGAAACTTCGGCCCATCCGGACGGGAGAATATCGGCAGCCCCGAAATCCATTGCCTTGCGCCCACCCGTGCCATTCTCCGAGGTGTGCGGTGCGATGGTAAAACTGCGTTGTACCATTCACAACCGTGTTGGTTCATCTGCGTGGCAGAGCACCCAACACTTCAGGTAGCCTGCAATTAGGGTTTGTCAGACTGGGGGAAGGGGTCGGGGAGAGGGGAAGAAATGGTAGGGGGGGGGGAACCTGATTGAAATTGGGTGGTTGCTGGTTGGAGTGGAGCTTTGGGTCCCTTTGGGGAAGGTAGCCGGATGGATGTCAGGGAAGCAGGTAAACCTGCGGGGATGTGGGAAATGCTCCCCCTCTTGGCCCACAATCAGGACAGGAAAAACACTTGCCTCTTCTGTGAAGCAATCCACACTAAATACAAAAGCTTTTGGGCTTTCCTGAGATCTGGAATATTCTGCTGGTTGGTGTAAATCTGGAAGATTGGTTTAATCTGAGGCAAGTCTCATGGTAATATTCTACTGTGAGCAGGTTAGTTGCCTGCACACCATCTGAAAGCTGTCTTAGTTTAAAGTGGAATTGAGTGTGATCGATGGAAATGGGCTGGGAGTTGTTTGAAATCTGTTTGGCAGGTAGTCGAGTTCAAACTACCTGGAATATGCATCAGCTAAGACTAGGTGTTTACCATTCCGCTTAAAAATCATGGGAGGTTTGGCACCTCATATAAATATAGCGGTTCTTTCACTTGATGCGGCTCGAGTTCATTGCAGGATGCAAATCTGGAAACGTCCCTTTCCATGTCTGTGCACATGGAGGGCCAGGGCAAAGATTCTGTGGCCCTGCATCTAATTGCTTCCAACCCGGGTGTTCCTGGTGTCATATCTCTGAAGAGAAATCACCGGCCACGCAGTATCAGACCATCTTGTACGGTCAGCTCATCTCTGATGGTGAAGGATGTGTGGAGCTCATGGGGAAGATCCCTTGAGGATCTGGCCAGCCCCTCATGATGACTTTGTGCAATTGTCTGCATATCTCCCCGCTGGGTCACTGTCTGTGCGGAGTGTCCCCGTGTCTTTGTGGGTTTCTTCCGGGTGGTCCGGTTTCCTCCCACAGTCCAAAGACGAGCAGGTTAGGTGGATTGGCCATGATAAATTACCCTTAGTAACCAAAAAGGTGGGGTTATTGGGATACGGGGATAGGGTGGAAGTGAGGGCTTAAGTGGGTCGGTGCAGACTCGATGGGCCGAATGGCCTCCTTCTGCCCTGTATGGTCTATGTTCTATGTGATGTCGACCAGTAAGGCAGCTTTGAGTCCCTGGATTTGACAAGAGGTCAGCACCTCTATTGTCATGGTGTCTATGTATTCTTCATGATCTGCCTGGTCTGTAGTGGGTAAAAAGGCTCTGGAGAGGGCATTGGCCAAGTACAGCTCTTTACCACCTTATTATTGTTGGATGTGCCATCTTTTGGGTGAGATGTTAAAACTTCTTTCTCACACCCTGATTGGATCCAATGTTTGTTATTTTTGTTAAGTCGAGCACGCTGACATGGGGCTGATGTACTGATTGGCAGTAGTTTTGGGCCGGTTTTGCTTTTCTAAGCTACTGGTCAAATTTTGCCTGCTTTCTACGTTGCTGTGTGTGTTTGGATTGGCACTGGTGCTCTTTCTTGTAGCAGGGAGGGATGAAGACACCACGATTCTGCAGATAAGCAGATGGTTTGGAACATTGGGAGAGGAACAGGTGGTTTGGAGAGTGGAAACCATGTCAACAGCGATTAAATTCAGTTCCTGCCAATTCCATTGCATTAGCCAAAATTAGCAATTGAGAAAAAGGAGCTAGGTTTTCAATGTACACGCTGCCAATGGCTCAAAGATCAGGTTTAAACTCGTCCTGAGAGCTGTGTCAAACTCTGCAACGCTCTGATCTCTCTGGGAGGCTCACAATCGATCTTAGCCTTTTGGTGCAGTACTGGGGGAGTGCTGCAGTGTCAGGGATGTCATCTAATGAACGGACTTTTAAACCAATTTTCTTCCATTGGGTGAACACAAATGATCCCCCAGTTGTATTGGCAGTGAAGCAGTCTTTGCTGTTTACTGCACAATATTTATCATTATCACTTTGTTGCTGTTGTGGGATCTTGCTGTGTGCAAATTGGCTGCTGTGTTTACTCCACCAAAACAGTGACTACACTACACATCAGCAAAACACTACAAGTTTGCTGGTGATCGTAGTGGGTCGGATCTCGAACAACGATGAGTCAGAATACAGGAGGGAGATCGAGAATCTAGTGGAGTGGTATAACGACACCAATTTCTCCCTCAGGTTTAGTCAGCAAAACTAAAGAGCTGGTCATTGACTTCAGGAAGCAAAGTATCGTACACACCCCTGTCTGCATCAATGGGGCCGAGGTTGAGAAGGTTGACCGCTTCAAATTCCTCGGTGTGCATATCACCAACAACCTGATCCACCCACATAAAAGAAAGCACAACAGCTCCTATACTTCCTCAGGAAACTAAGGAAATTGACCGTTACCAACTTTTACAGATACACCATAGAAAGCAGCCCATCTGGCTGCATCACAGCCTGGTATGGCAACTGCTCGGCCCAAGACCGTAAGAAACTACAGAGTCGTGAACACCGCCCAGTCCATCACCCGCCTCCCATCCATTGACTCTTTCTGAACCTCCCGCTGCCTGGGGAAAGCGGGCAGCATAGTCAAAAAACCCTCCCACCCGGCTTATTCACTCTTCCAACTTCTTCCATCGGGCAGGAGATACAAAAGACTGAGAACACGCACGAACAGACTCACAAACAGCTTCTTCCCCACTGTTACCAGACTCCTAAATGACCCTCTTATTGACTGATCCGATCTCTTCACACATCTTCTCTACTGAGTAGTACTACACTCTTGTATGCTACACCCGATGCCTGTGTCTATGTATTTACATTGTGTATTTTATGTTTGCCCTATTATGTATTTTCTTTTCATGTGTGGAATGATCTGTCTGAACTGTGCGCAGAACAATACTTTTCACTGTAACTCGGTACCCGTGACAATAAACTAATCCAATCCAACACTTCATGATACCTGACCCAATCGTCATGCGTGTTGCTGACAGTCAGTGCCCGAAATAGGAGAAAAAATGTTTCTCATCACAGTGCCACATCCCACACAAAATAAATTTCTACACAGTCTGGCAGCAAATTTGATTCCTCACTGAAATCCTCCTCAGAGGAGCAAAAATAATCCTCTGGGTGCTAAGCCTCATTGTCAAAGCACATGTGTTAATTGTATCAATTGAGGTTAAGTGTACACAGGTGGAGGTCATTGATTAGATGGTTACTTGAGAACTTATAAGGAGGTACTTGATGTTGGCACCGTAGCTTTGATGGTTAAAGTGCCTGCCTAGTAAACATGAGATCCTCAGTTCAAATCTCAGCAGTGCCTCTGTGTGTTTGGCCAATGCATGGCATTAAATCTTACCACCCTAATCCAGAAGTAGCATTGAGAAGTATGTGCATGTGTAAAGATGCACTTACATGACAACAGGGTGGGAGTCAGGAAGGGAGATATATACCTGTAAGGACTTGCTCTGTGAATAAATCTACGCCAAGTGAAGATTGGTTCTGGTTTCATCCGTCAAGAATTGGCTACCAGGAGAACCGCAAGTTCCAATATTGTAAGATATACTTAGGAGTTTTGGTACCATGTACATTGATTTGACCTTGTGCTAAAATGGAGCACAAACATCCTTTCTCTCCACATTCGCTCATCCTGTTTTGTAATCTGTAAGTTAATTACTGGCATTATTGTGCCAAAGAAGAACGGTTAGCAAAGTTGTGTCATATTGCTGGCCAATGCCAGCCTCGTCGTAACGAGCTAATTATGGCAATTGAGTCCGTTTGCTGAATTACATGTTTTTCAGAGAAGCTCCACCTTCCAGCACTTAAATCATCAATGAATGTATGACTAATTCACTGCAGCCTGCTACATTCCTAATGGTGTGGTGTTTTTTTCCTGAGAAATGATTCAGCAGTCGTTTTAACTGTCCCCTGTACCTACCTTAGCCCTTTCTTGTCTCTAAGTTGTCAGACTGTTTGCCCAACAAGCAGTTATGGGTGAGCAGAAACATCCTTTACACCAATATACTAGAAGACAGAAGGGGGAAGCACAGCGGCACAGTGGTTAGCACAGCTGCCTCACGGCGCCGAGGTCCCAGGTTCGATCCCAGCTCTGGGTCACTGACCTGTCTCTGAACAGATTAGCAGCTTGTGAAAACAGTGAGGTAAAATTTTTACTATGAACAGCACAGGAGCTTTTTGTGAAATGCTGGGAGGTTAAACAGTAATTTCACACGGGCAAGAATCTGCAGACTGGTTCCTGAAGGATCTCTCTCTATTTCAAAGCAGTTTATCTAATATCTATATATAGCAAGCATTCCAGGGTCTGCTAACTGTGGGTTTTGACCTGAGATGGGTTTTGCTTGATTGGAGATGAAAAGATAACAGTTAGGAGATAAAGGGCGTGAGCTACCTGAATGGGAGTAGAGTTCCATAGCGCGATTAGACGGGAGTTTCCCGGCACTCAGAGAGACGAGAAACACCATGACCATTCGGGTAGATCAAGGGGCCTCAGTGAGGACCGCCGGGCTGAGGCCGCACTTAGTCTCAATTCCTGCACTGAGGAGCTCCACTCGCCGGAACCCGTCTTACGAGGAGTGGCGAGCCGGGTAGATCCCAGAAGAGGGATCTCATGGCATCTACCGGTCACGTTGCATCGTGCTGCCTTTTGGGCATAACGCAGCCGATAGATCTTGTCCAAAAGGTTTAATTCTAGTGTTAAGCTTTGTTTAACTGGTAATTCTAAGCTATTTTTAAATTAGGTTAAAGTTAGCAATACTGTGTTCGTAATTAAGTTTATTTTAATATACCACATCACTATTTGTGCGTGGAATCACTCCTGGAGTGAAGTATCCTTTCCGCACAGACTTAAAATTAAAATAAAATATTAGGGATTCCTTCCGGCATCCTAGCAACTGTTGGGGTCTGTTCCAGGATCATAATAGCATCATCCATCTCTATCTCGATGGCCTGAATACCGTTGCATCATCCATCTTTTTTTCTCGATGGCCTCAATTTCTCATGTGGTGGGGCTTGACCCCTGCCATCCCAAGAGTTGGGGGAGGAAGGCATCCTGACAAATCTGATAGGTCCACAACCATTTTACACTCAGTTGAGCATTGATCAGCGGGTGTTCTGTCGTCACTTGGGAGGAAGTCCTACCTTGGAGCAATGTCCGCTAATCCGATTGGCCCCCAGCTCCCCAGCCCATCCAGGTTAGTAGCATGGTCCCAAGGAGCACAGGGTAGGTGATGCCCTGGCGGTTGCAATTGGGCTATTGGTGGGAAGAGGGACGTCCGGTACTATCTGGTCCGTGAGGCCATTTGAGTGCCTTTCTCCACCCAGTCTCAATGTTTAGGCTGGCATCACGTGTAAGGAACTGGCTGTCCTTGTCTGTTTCGTGCATCTCTTTTTAATCCCTGTCCCTGCAACTGCAGTTTTTGTTTTAAACTGCGGGTGTTGGTCAAACTGAAAACATCCCTGGTTTAATGTACTGGCCCAGGCCTCTCCCTTGATGCTCTGTGGCATAGCCTGTGATGTCATTTTGATGGACTTCGCTAGCAACCAATCAACTCCACTGCAATCCCGGGGCTAAGCAGATCCTCAATGCTGATTGGTGCTTTTTATTCTGGAATGCCCTGCTGGGTGACTCTGTGTATTTGGTTTCAGTTTCATTTCAGGACAGAGCTGAAGAAGGCTTTAAGTTCTCTCTCCCTGAAAGGGTGGAATTCTTTCAAAAACCCAGTTGGAGACTGTGTTTGCTCCTCAGCTGGGTTGGTTTGTATTCTCTGTGAGACTGTTTCTCCAAGTCTGGGTTTTGTTTGGAGCTTCATAGCTGAGCAGAATCCTTTTGAATCTCTCTCCCAGAAATTGTCTCTCAAATCTTAGCTGGAATTCCCTTCAGGTACAGTAAGAAGTCTTACAACAGCAGGTTAAAGTCCAACAGACTTACTGTGCCCACCCCAGTCCAACGCCGGCATGTTCACATCATCCCTTCAGGTAAACAGAGCAGTTAGTGAGCATTCAAAGCCTGAAGTTTGAGCTGGGGAGAGGGATCTTTCCAGATTCCTCCCTCATTATAGTTCCAGACCACTCAAAGGCCTCGCGAAAACTGCTGCTCTGATATTCTGTTCAACTGATACAAGTTGTTGATGAGTCTGCTGAAGCTGACCACATATCAGAAACTGAGCAGACCTGAATACATCTTCCGAGGGTAAGGCTCAGCTCAACACAAGTTGAAGTGTGTCCTTAGACGGGATCTCACAGCCTGAGAATCCAGCCTGAAGATGCAAACCAACTGACGGTTCAACACCTCTCATTCTGAAGAGATCACCGCCTACAAAGACCTCCACCCCAGCATCGAAGATCCGCAATTCTCTCATACCTCTGAATCTCTGTTGTTTTTTAATATTTCCTACCCCCTCCACCGTGTGCCTGTCTTGTGTGTATCTGGGTAGAGGGTGGGGTGAGGTTTGGGAAATAGGTTAGAAGATCAATGGTGCCGATTCTCCGATATGGTGGCCAAGTGTTTGAGCCGTCGTGAACACCATCGTGTTTCACGACGGCGCGAACAGGGCCTGGGCACAACCTATTCTGGCCCCCATAGGGGGCCAGCACGGCGCTGGAGCGGTTCACGCCGCTCCAGCCTCCGTATGTTGGCGCCGCGCCAACCCACGCATGCGCAGTTGGACCAGCTATGTCCTGCGCATGCGCAGTTGGGCCACGCCATCCTGCGCATGCTCAGGGAACTTCTTACGCTTGCCGGCCCCGACCCAACATTGGGTCGGTGTTCAGGGGCCGGCCGCGGTGGAAAGTCGGCCCAGGGGGGAGAGGCCGGCCCGCCGATTGGTGGGCCCCGATCGCGGGCCAGACCGCTTCGGAGGCCACCCCCGGTGAAGGAGCCCCCCCCCCCCACCCACAGGCCGCCCCCCGAGCGTTCCCGCAGAGTTCCCGCCGGCAGCGACCAGGGGTGAACGGCGCCGGCGGGACTCTGTCGTGTTGGAGCAGCCGTTCGACCCACCCAGGCCGCTGAATCGGTGGCCCCGCCAATTCCAGCGTCCCGCAGCCGGCGCCGCGCCAAACGCGCCGGCGCAAATGGCACAGATTCTCCGCACCTCGGAGAATCGCGCACCGGCGTCGTGGCGCAGTTGCTCCGATTCTCTGGCACCGCGCGGGGCCCAGAGAATCGCCCCCATTGTTCCATTCTTACCGTTAAATATTTATCTTTTTCCTTATTATAGATAAACAGTTTTTTAAAAGTGTTTTACTTATAAATCTGGTGCCTGTAACTCATTGGAGCAGTCAAGGGTCAAAGATCTGAGGAAAATTCACTTATGTTGGGACCCTGGGGTCTGTGGGGCTGGCATTGAATGCGCACTCGCCCAGGGTGTCGTAACACAAGGCTCCTTCAGATTTGGGGCACCGAGCAAATCCTGCAGGTTCAGGCTTATATGTTTCTCAATATTCTAAAAAACTCCTCTGAAGTACCTTGGGGATTTGCTTTGTTGAAGGCCCTATTAAATACACATTGTCTTGAGTCTCTTGCTCGAGGTGTGCAAATTTGCACAAAATTATTTCTACAAGGCTTTGAACTGGTATTGTAGCTTGCTGCTGGAATGAAAGGTGCGAAGGAAGGGGATTCCTTTGGGTGTTCATCTAAGTGATGAAGATGAGTTCATGAGGGGATATCGAGGATTTGGAGGATGTGGTGAGAACACTTTAGGTGTGTTTTGTATTAAAACAGGATCGGTTTAATAAATGTGTATTAAATGTGCTTGCGTCGATGAATGGCTGACAAGCTAATATTTTCCCCTGAGAATGCAGCAATAATTGAGAAAAATCACCTTGTTTTTTTTTGAGATTTCTAACTCAGCACTGCTGTTTTGTAGATCAGGGCTCTGTCAATTTATCTTGATATCCAAATACAAATTAGATTGATATTTTTATTTGATGCTTAATTCTTTTTGTGAGTGTTCAGAAAGATCAATGATTTTGTTGCAAGTCAACATATAGGGTAGTCTGACTCTGCCGTACCATCAATATTAACTTCATCCATTAAACAGCACAACTCAGCCATCTTCTGTTCCAACCAGTAGCGTTGCTGACTGTAGTTACGGCAACTTAGAACTCTTTCCAGAAATATGTTGAGATTTCTGTTTCTCGCTCCAGATTAGCTAATGCACCAACTCGTTCGATTTGCACAATCCAGTTGTTTGGGCCTTACGAGTTGAGTAGCTGCTTGTTTTAAGATTTTAGAAGGTTGTCTGGTTCCAGTCTCACTTCCTGAGCATAAAATGTTAGGCTATCACTCTAATACAGTGCTGCACTGTTGGATGAGACATCAAACTGAAGCCTCATCTGCCCCCATGGATGGATGTTAAAGAGTAAGGGAGTTCTCCCGATGTTATGCTGGTCAATTTGTATCCCTCAACACCACATTGGGAATCTGGTCCACTTTGTGAAACATTGCTGTGATCTATATCCTGCATTACAACAGCCCTTGGACCTCAAATGCATTTTATTGGTTCCAATACGATTTGTGGAATTCGTGAGATTGTGAAAAGTGCTGCATAAATGTAAGTCTTTCAGTCTCTATTTATAACTGATAGAGCACCAGTAAAAAGGAATATTTCTCTGGGTTAGTTCTTTAGTCATTGCTTCCTACTTGCATTGATGAGCCCTTGGCTCAGTAGAAGGACTTGCCACTGTGTCGGAAGCTGCCGTCCAAATCATGCACCGATCTAGTTGCCACTGGTGTAGTATTGCGGGAGTTTCAGACCGATGAACGCACTAACTTTTGGATAACCTATTATATCTGTCTGGTGGATGTGAAGAGCCCCTTGGCACTCTTTTGGGGAGGTGTTGGTGTAGCGGTATTGTCACTGGACTAGTAATACAGAAATCCAGGGTCATGCTCTGGGACCTGGGTTCGAATCCCACCATGGCAGATGGAGAACTTTGAATTCAATAAACATCTGGGATTAAAAGTCTAACAATGGCTACAAAATCATTGTTGATTGTTGTAAAATCCCATCTGTTTGAGTAATGCCCTTTAAGGGCTGTCCTTACCTAGTCTGGCCTAAATATGGCTCTAGCACCATAGTAACGTGGTTGACTCTTAACTGCTCTCTGAAATGGCTTAGAAAGCCACTCATTTCAAGGGCAATTAGGGATGGGCAATAAATGCTGGCCTAGCCAGCGATCCCCATATCCTAAGAAAAAAAAATGTTGAACTCTTTTGACGGACAAGACATCCTGGTCAAAATTCATCCCTCAACCAGAACCGAACAACTGAGCATTAATATTTTTTCCAGACTTTTTTTAAACTTTTGGCTTTCAGGATTGTCTAAAGAACAATGATAACCACAATAATTACTTGATTCCAAAGACCTTTGGAGGACCCTGAGGGTGCAATGTAAATTATTTTTCTTTGCAATGGGTGGGCATAAATCCATGCCAAAGTTTATTTTGCTTGTGCTCAGAAGATAAATGCTGCAGACATACCCTGGAAAGGAGATCTATTTAGTGGCCATTGGGATAATATTTCCAAATTAGTACAGAGAAATATCAACTTAAAGTTAATTGTAAGATGATTTAGTTATGTGTGATGAATGTAGGAAATTCCGATATAGTGTATTATACGTATTTGGTGCAGTAAGGGTTAAATACCTGGGTTTGTGAGTGTATGGCTGCTGCAGTCACGTTTTAAAAATCCTTTTTTAAAAGTTCCCGCCGGCTGTGAGCAGGTGTGGACGGCGGCGGCGGGACTCAGCGTTTCCACGACGGCCGCTCGGCCCATCCCGGCCCGAGTATCGGCGGGCCGGTCACGTAGAGAAGCCCGCGACCGGCGCCACACCAAACACACTGCCGCCGATTCTCCGCTCTGCGGAGAATCACATGCCGGCGTCGGGGCCCAGTCACGGGGATTCCCCGGCCCGGACACGGGCTGAGAGAATCCCTCCATTGATTCTTCGCAATGCCAGCGGGAAAACAGACCGGTCCAGAACACATCTGTATCAATGTGGTGTGCAGAGTTGGGATTACCTGACGAAGGCCTGCGGCTGCCTCTGTTGTTCAGGATGGCGGCTGCTAGTGACCCTGGGTCATTACGGCTGGGGGTGGGGGATGCATCTATCAAGTGAATCATCCAGCTTCAGTGTCGACGACGCATTCCATCTTCTGGCCTCGGACGTTCCTGGAGATCCATCTTCTTTCTTCAACGGTGGGTCAGTGATGTTGGGCACATTTTAAATATGGCACCCAGATTCTTGAAGGGTGCCGTCGTCCATGCCAACCAATTTGGGAGAGAAGTGAAGAAAATTGGTTTCCACGGGAAGCACCCTTGATTCATGTGAGAAGGTGCATAATGTATAACTGGAGAGGTCTTACATTGCCATTTATAAATGTAACTTATGTGCGTCCTTAAAAACAAGCTCTGCTTATTTCTGCACCGACTCTGCTATCACTTTCCCCAGTCGGTTCCCTTCCAGACCTGCGAATGAGTATACTTACTTAATCTGTTTTGATATGAGCAACAATTCATGATTTTAATTGGAAGCTTTCAGCTGTCACCTTGTCCGTAGTATTTCTAATTCCTGGTGATTTGTTGAAGTTCAGCCAAGCTTGAATTTACAATTTGCGGCTCACCAGTCAGAACAATTAGTTCCAGCTTGCCAAAATGATGTACCCTTTTGACACACATCTCCCTTCCTCTTTCACTGCTTTAATTTCTCCAATTCCATCAACCTGCTCTTCCCCTTCGATCTCTTATTCAACGAGGCGATGGCTGTTGGCTCACAAAGGAAGCCATTCGGCCCAAAGGGCCTGTACGGACTCTCTGAAAGAGTTATCGAGTTCCTTTGCTCTTTAGCCAGAAGCCCTGCAAGCATTTCCCTTTCAGGTCTTTGTGAAAGTTAATTATTGAACCTGCACCCACCACCCAATCAAGACAGGAGGCGGGATACTCCGGTGCCCCAACCATGTGTTTTCAGGCGGAGGGTATCTATCCCCCCGCCCCCCAAGCTTGTCAATGGACTTTCCCATTGAAATGATCCCACACCGCTGGGAGACATGCGGGCGAGGGTGCGCTGCCAGAAGGAAAAGAGAATCACATTTTCCAGCAAGGATCATTGGATACCAGTAAAAACGGGGAGCTTGGCAGTTTTCTCCTTCCTCTACCCTAGCCCCCAACATATTGCTCTGGATGAAAATTAGCCTTGGGTCACCTTCGAGGGTCTAGGTTTCGCTCCGGAGATTTGAGCACTAATCCAGGGTGACGCTGTCAGTGTAGGGAGTGCTACCTTGTTGGCATCTTTCAGAAGCGACGTTGAACTGAGAGCCCGTCTGCACCCTCGGCAGAACAAAAAAAAAGGCCCAGGACACTATTTCAAGAATAGCTGAGGAGTTCTCCTTGGTGTCCAGGAAAATGTTTATTCCTCAATTAGCATCGCGGATTGTCTGACCATTATCACATTGCTGTCATCTACTCAAATTGCTTGCCACGTTACAATATTTCACCAGTGACAATACCAGAAACGTACTTTATTGGCTCGAAAGACTTTTGGGATGTCTTGAGGCCCTGGAATAATCTGCAATGTTTGTATCTTCTGGAGTGCGGTCTTTTTCTCATCTCGCTAATCCTATATTCTTCCACTTTGCAAATTCTAGTTGTCTCCCTATCTCCAATCAGCAACAGTCCAATTTACAGCTTCAAAGGGAGCCACCCACTTCCCCTTTACTCATACAGCCTCAGCCCTCCAGCTGCAGCCTTTCACTCCATCATACTTAGCGCCACATCCCGGTCCACCCATTAAATGGCCGTTCCCTCCCCCCTGCAGATTTCTGCCTCGACTTCAGCTGCTGAAAGTCAGCATTGATGCGTGGCTGATATTTTAGTGCAGCCCGGAGGGAGTGCTGTGCTGCCACTAAAGGTGCCGTCCTTTGGGTGACCCAGTCAACCGAGACCCTGTCATTCCTCCTGCGACGGGTGACAAAGATCCCATGGTACTATTTCAAAGATGAGCAGGGAGTCTTCTGGTGTCCTGACCAATATTTATCCCACAACCTACATCCCTAAAACTGATGATATGTTCAGTATTACGCTGCTGTCTGTGAGACCTTGCTGTGCACAAATTGGCTATCACATTTCCTGAATCAAAACCTTGACACTACATTTCAACATGGGCGGCACGGTAGCACAGTGGTTAGCACTGTTGCTTCACAGTGCTGTTAGCTCATTTGGACATTCCGAATTCTTCCTCAGTGTACCCAAACAGGTGCTGGAGTGTGGTGACTAGGGGCTTTTCACAGTAACTTTATTGCAATGTTAATGTAAGCCTACTTGTGACAATGATAAAGATTATTATTATTATGTGCTCGTTTGGCTCCAAAACACTTCGGAACATCCTGAAGTGAAAATTACAAGCGGGCAGCACGGTCGCACAGTGGTTAGCACAATTGCATCACAGCTCCAGCCATGTTCGATCCCCGACTTGGGTCATTGTCTGTGCTGAGTCTGCACATTCTCCCTGTGTCTGCGTGGGTTTCCTCCGGGTGCTCCGGTTTCCTCCCACAGTCCAAAGATGTGCAGGCTAGGTGGATTGGCCATGCTAAATTGCCCTTACTGTCCAAAAAGGTTGGGTGGGGTCACTGGGTTATGGGGTTATGGGGATAGGGTAGAGGCGTGGGCTTAAGTGGGGTGCTCTTTCCAAGGGCTGGTGCAAACTCGATGGGCTGAATGGCCTCCTTATGCACTGTAAATTCTATGATTCTATACAATAGAAATGGGAGTCTCTTTCTTTCTCACTGTTGACTATTACCCTGGTTGAGACCTGCTACCTCAAGACAGATTGGAGATTATGGGCGGGATTCTCTGGCCACGCCCACCCAGTGACCGGAGAATCCCGCTCGAGGTCAATGGACTTTTCCATTATATGCGACTCGCCCGTGGCGATCTTCCGCGGGGCGGAAGAATCCAGCCCAAAATCTCCCTAATTCTGCTCTGACTCAGTGGTCAGCACTGCTGCCTCAGAGCGCCAGGGACACCGGTTTGATTCCAGCGTTTGGGGACTGTCGTGAGAAGTTTGTAATTTCTCTCCGTTTCTACTTGCGTTTCCTCGGACGCTCCGGTTTCCTCCCACAGTCTAAAGATGTGCAGGTTAGGTGGATTGACCATGATCAATGCACAGGGTTATGGGGATGTAGGGGAGTGGGATTGGGCCAAGTGCTCTTTCAGGGGGTTGCTGCAGATGCAATGGGCCGAATAGCCTCCTTCTGCACTGTAGGGATTCAATGGTTCTTGTATTGCCTATTATGTATGACTCATTCTTTACTCTTATGATGCCTCCTGTTCTCCGAAGGGTTTTCAAAGCAGCCGCCTTGCCGTCAGCGAACTTTGGAAGATCTATTATTCCAGAACTTGGACATCAAAAAAGGTTTTTCCCTCCTGTTCGAAATGGAATTTTAAATTATGGAGATGCAAAATGATTAGACTGTCACAGCACGCATTATTTTTGTCAACTCCTTTTGATTTAGCCGAATGAATCGTGACCCACATTTGTTGTAATCTTTGGGGTTTGCTGCAATCACTTGGCCTGAAGGCTCAGTATTTCTGAAATTAAAGAGGGTGAAGAACTTCTTCGAGGGGACTGCAGATGTGAGAACTGATTTGAAGGCTGCTTTTAAATTTTTAATTTAATTTATGCACTGCTGCATTGCAGTTTCCTAATTAAATGTAGAAGGTGTCGTTGGAATGAAGAGGGATACTTTCGCTCTTGGCTTGTTCGTTTTGGATAATCATTACAACAGGATCGAGGGGAGTGAATTCTAATTTTGGTGAGAGTGAATCAAAAGGCTCCAATTTTATGGAAGGGTTTGTTGTGTTATGCTTCTTCACGTAGCATAAGCTGCTTCCTTGATGTATGCTCTGACAAAGGAAGGTTCAGACTTGGAGATAGATTTAACACCTTTATTGAACAGTTAACAATTCTCCTACTTGGGTTCGACTCTCCTGCTAATCTAACTGTAGTAACTCAATCTAACTAACCAGTCTGCTCTAATCCATGCGGTGGGTGTGATGCTTCCTGATCTGCCCCTGTGTCTCTGAGTGTCGCCTATGGAAAGAGAAAGAGCCTGTGTGCCCTGTCCTTTTATATGGGTTGCCCCCTTGTGGTAGTGTCACCTCTTGACTGCCCATTGGTCGTGTCCTATCTTACTGGCCTATTGGTTGAATGTCTGTGTCTCTGGTGCTCCCTCTAGTGTTTATTTAGTTCTCGTGTATTTACATTAACCCCTTGTGTATTTACAGTGATGCATATCACCACAGGGTTCACATCCCTCCTCAGATTTCCACTGGCTTCTGAGCATGCGTTGAAACCAGAGGTGAAGTGATGCCATTAAAAGGTGTTTTTACTCTTTCTTTTAACTAACAAACGGGTGCAGCTTCAAGGGTTACCGTACTAGACTAGATGACTGTTAAATATAGACTGGTACATTTTAATACAGGGGAGGTCTTGCAGTGCAGTGGAAAACGTCCATACATTAGGGGCAGCACGGTAGCCTGGTGGATAGCACAATTGCTTCACAGCTCCAGGTTCCCAGGTTCGATTCTGGCTTGGGTCACTGTCTGTGCGGAGTCTGCACATCCTCCCCGTGTGTGCGTGGGTTTCCTCCGGGTGCTCCGGTTTCCTCCCACAGTCCAAAGATGTGCGGGTTAGGTGGATTGGCCATGATAAATTGCCCTTAGTGTCCAAAATTGCCCTTAGTGTTGGGTGGGGTTACTGGGTTATGGGGATAGGGTGGCGGTGTTGACCTTGGGTAGGGTGCTCTTTCCAAGAGCCGGTGCAGACTCGATGGGCTGAATGGCCTCCTTCTGCACTGTAAATTCTATGATGATAATCTGAGCCAGAAAGCTCCCGTTTCGGGTCCCACCCCAGAACTGGATGGTCATGGAAGGTGCACTCCAGGAAAAACCCTCTATGGATGCCTTGTGCACCATTTGGTGTGGCAAGAGAAATGAAACAAACAACAATACGATTCACAGCTTGGGTTTTTTAACAGCCTGAAGACTGTAAATGAGTAGAAGACTGAGGGAAGTGAATGTGAGGGGTTGCATTGTCCAAGGTATTGAGAATGACCACAAGGGAAGACAGTTCAATAAATCTTTAGCTCAAACCTTAATGAGGATGTGGGGATGAGAATGAACAATGCAGGTTAACACTTAGCAAGAAAAATGAAAGTTCACAGGAACATTTTTGTATGTGAGATAATTTCAGGCTTACTTGACTGGAGCAAGGGTTGCGATGTACCACTAAGAGCTGGAAACCTTTCCTTACACTACCATAAGTTAAAGGCCACATACCAGGCATGGAGCTTCACTGTTAAACCACTCATGTTTCAGGACAACCCATAATAACGCTTTTTAAAAAATCTGCTTTTATTAAAATGGTGGACATCACGTTTCTGGCATGTAACGGGCTTGCTCTCATCACCCATTGGAGGCTTCGGTGCCTTTTTTTACGCCTGTAAAACTGGGCACAGTGTCAACCAGGTTTAAGGTCTATGTTTCACAACATGATTAATTTTACCCATTGAGTTGCCTATTGGCTCTTCTACTGCTCTCATTAAAATTAATTGCAGGAGGCACCTCAGCCTCTGCAAAGCCTGAGCTTGGATTTCATATTTTCTGCCCTGTGCTGTGACTCTTGTTAATTAAAGGCAGTTTCTGCTGTTTGAGCATGTGCAGTGGGCAGCATTTCCCAAGATGCATCAGCTCTTTGGTGAGCCCGATCCAAGTCATTCCAGCAATGCCCACCTGGTTGTCGCAAGAATGTGGTCGAAGGAAAGCCAGAACAGGAATTCTGACGTTTTATTCAGATAAGGGAAAGTAAGTTTTTAAACAAGTATGTGTTGGGACCTGAGATAGAGAAAGAAATACATAGAGACTTCAAATATCTTGGCGAGAGCAATTGCAAGCTTTTATTTATGCTTGAATGGTGTGACCTACCAATTTATATGTTAGCCCTGGGAAAAGTCTTTGTGCAGAACAGGGGGTGGGATTCTTCTGGTAGTCACCACTAGCAGTATTATATGTATTATGGTAAGACACATATACTAGAGGTACATGGGTAAATCCCTGCCTGCTGGCTCCGCCCAGTAGGCGGCCTATAAATGTGCATGCTCACCGGTGCTGCAGCCATTCTGGTAGCAGCTACAAGAGGCACAACATCTTTGCTCAATAAAGCCTCGATTATTCCACTACTCTCGTCTTTGTGGTAATTGATAGTGCATCAATTTATTGAGCAAAGAGTTTTAAAACGATGGATCTTCGCATCAAGTCTGATTGCCTGCATCTGAGCCCTCAAGCAGCCAATGCTACCTCCGCTTTTGACCATATGGCTAGTCTGCTTCGAAAGCTACCTCCGAACATCCGCTGAGGAACCCTCGGCCGCGCAGAAGCTCCAAGTCCTTTATTCACGGGTGAGCTCTGACATTTTTCCTCTCATCCGGGAAGTGCCCACTTACTCCGAAGTGATGGAGCTCCTGAAGGGACATTACGTTCGACCAGTCAACCAACTATATGTCAGGCACCTCCTGTCCACGAGACAGCAACTCCCTGGCGAGTGTCTGGACGATTTCTGGCATGCCCTGCACATCCTGGGGAGGAACTGTGACTGCCAGGCAGTTTCGGCAGTCCAGCACACACAACTTTTAATCCGAGACGCCTTCGTTACGGGCATGAGGTCTGCAGACGTCCGCCAGCGCCTACTAGAAGGGGGTACACTTGATCTTGCGGGAATTAGGCAGCTCGCGAACTCGTTAGAAGTGGCCTCCCGTAATGTCCAGTCGTACGCCCCCGACTGCGCGGCACCCTCGTGGGCATCGTGGGCCCCACCAGCTGCCGACTCCAGCTCGCCGCAAGCCTGCGCCGTGCGGCAGCCAGCCAACCCTGGGGGGCCCAAGTGCTATTTTTTGCGGGCAGAACAAACAGCCCCGGCAGCGTTGCCCGGCACGGAGCGCGACCTGCAACGGATGTGGAAAGAAGGGACACTTTGTTTCTGTTTGCCAGGCCCGGTCGGTCGCCGCTGTTTCCAGGCCCGGCGTTCCTGCACCCCCCCACGTGCGACCCAGGGGCGCCGCCATTTTCCTCCTCGCAAGCCACGTGCGGCCCAGGGACGCCGCCATCTTCTCCGCAGGCCACGTGCGGCCCGTGTGCGCCGCCATCTTTGATGCTGCCCACCACGTGCGCTTCGTGGGCGCCGCCATCTTGGTGGCATTTTGGATGGCACCTCAGGACCCCTGCTCGTCTGGCCATTCATCGCCTATCGCTACCTCCACCACCGCTGACCAGCCCGAGACCTCCCAGCATCTGCCACAGCTCGCATCGATCACCTTGGATCAGCCCCGGTTCCGCAACCTCGCGACCACAATAACGACGATGAAAATCGATGGGCACGAGACAACATGCCTTTTTGACTCCGGGAGCACAGAGAGCCTTATCCACCCCACGACGGTAAGCCGCTGCTCCCTCGCGGTACACCCCGTTACCCAGAAAATCTCCCTGGACTCCGGATCCCATTCCGTGGAAATCTGGGGGTACTGCATCGTGACCTTTCACCGCCCAAGGCGTAGAGTTTAGCAACTTCCGGCTCTACATCCTCCCCCACCTCTGCGCTGCCCTGTTACTCGGCCTGGACTTCTAGTGCCATCTCCAAAGCTTAACCTTAAAATTTGTTGGAGCCCTAACCCCCCTCACCGTATGTGGCCTCACGACCCTTAAGGTCGATCCACTTTTCTTGTTTGCGAACCTCACCTCGGACTGCAAGCCCGTTGCCACGAGGAGCAGACGGTACACTGCCCAGGACATCAGGTCGGATGTCCAACGGCTTCTGTGGGAAGGGGTCATTGAGGCCAGCAACAGCCCCTGGAGAGCTCAAGTGGTAGTAGTAAAGACTGGGGAGAAGCACAGGATGGTCATTGACTACAGTCAGACCATCAACCGGTACATGCAGCTTGACGCGTACGCCCTCCCACGCATATCTGACATGGTCAATCAGATTGCACAGTATCGGGTCTTTTCCACAGTGGACCTTAAGTCCGCCTACCACCAGCTCCCCATCCGCCCGGAGGACTGCCATTACACTGCGTTCGAAGCAGGTGGCCGCCTCTATCACTTCCTTAGGGTTCCCTTCGGCGTCACTAATGGGGTCTCGGTCTTCCAACGTTAGATGGGCCGAATGGTTGACCGGTACAGACTGCAGGCCACCTTCCCGTACCTAGATAACATCACCATCTGCGGCCACGATCAACAGGACCACGACGCTAATCTTCAAAAATTTCTCCAGACCATCAAACTCCTTAACCTCGCGTACAATAAGGAGAAATGCATGTTCCGCACCCACCGCTTAGCCATCCTTGGCTATGTCGTGGAAAATGGAGTTCTGGGGCCCGACCCCGACCGCATGCGCCCCCTCATGGAACTCCCCCTACCCCACTGCCCCAAGGCCCTGAACGATGCCTGGGGTTTTTCCCCTACTATGCCCAGTAGGTCCCTAATTATGCGGACAAGGTATGCCCACTCACTCAGTCCACGGTTTTTCCCCTGACGGCTGAGGCCTGCCAGGCCTTCAACAGCATCAAGGCAGACATCGACAAGGCCACGATGCATGCGGTCGAGAGCGAAGCATCGGACGTAGCTCTGGCCGCCACCCTCAACCAGGCGGGCAGGCCCGTGGCATTCTTTTCCTGCACCCTCCATGCCTCCGAAATTCGGCATTCCTCTGTCGAAAAGGAGGCCCAAGCCATTGTGGAAGGTGTGCGACATTGGAGGCATTACCTGGCCGGCAAGAAATTCACTCTCCTCACTGACCAACGGTCGGTTGTCTTCATGTTCAATAATGCACAGCGGGGCAAGATCAAAAACGACAAGATCTTGAGGTGGAGGATCTTGCTCTCCACCTATAATTACGAGATTTTGCTTCGCCCGGGGAAGCTCAACGAGCCCCCTGACGCCCTATCCTGCGGTACATGTGCCAGCGCACAAGTGGACCGACTCCGGGCTCTCCACTATGACCTCTGCCACCTGGGGGTCACCCGGTTCTTTTATTTCATCAAGGCCCGCAACCTGCCCTACTCCATTGAGGAGGTCAGGACTGTCACCAGAGACTGCCAGGTCTACACGGAGTGCAAGCCGCACTTCTACCGGCCAGATCGAGCGCACCTGGTGAAGGCCTCCCGCTCCTTTGAGCACCTCAGCGTGGACTTCAAAGGGCCCCTCCCCTCCACCGACCGCAACACGTATTTTCTGAACGTGGTCAATCAGTACTCCCGGTTCCCTTTCGTCATCCCATGCCCTGATATGACTTTTGCCACGGTCATTAAAGCCCTCCACAGCATCTTCACATTGTTCGGTTTCCCCACCTACGTCCACAGTGATCGGGGATCCTCTTTTATGAGTGATGAGCTGCGTCAGTTCCTGCTCAGCAAGGGCATCGCCTTGAGCAGGACGACCAGCTACAACCCCCGTGGAAACGGGCAGGTGGAGAGGGAGAACGCGACGGTCTGGAAGGCCGTCATGCTGGCCCTGCGGTCTAAAAAGCTCCCGGTCTCCCGCTGGCAGGAGGTCCTCCCCGACGCGCTCCACTCCATCCGATCGCTCCTCTGCACCGTGACTAACGAGACCCCTCATGAACGTCTCTTTGCCTTCCCCAGGAAGTCCAACTCCGGGGTCTCGCTCCCAACATGGCTGACAGTTCCTGGACCCATCCTCCTTCGCAAGCATCTGTGGACCCTTAAGTCGGACCCTATGGTTGAAAGGGTCCACCTCCTACATGCGAACCCGCAGTACGCCTAGGTGGCACACCCCGACGGGCGCCAGGACACATTCTCCCTCCGGGACCTGGCACCCGCTGGATCCCCACCTACGGCCCCCAACCTGACACCGCCCCCCTCCCCACCCGGTTGCCTCATTCACCCCTGCGCAACTCATCCTCCCCCTAGCGAACCTCACCGCAGCCCCCGCCCAAGGAGGATCCGTCCTCCCATTGATTCCACTTGGGGGTGACGAAGATGGGGACAACACGCCCCAGGAGTCACAGGTGACCAAGTCGGCGCCCACATCACCACCAGGACTGAGGCGATCGCAGGGGAGGGTCAAGGCCCCCGACAGACTGAACGTATAATTTTTTTTTCCAACACCACCGCCGGACTCTTTTTTTAACAGGGGTGAATGTGGTAGTCACCACTAGCAGTATTATATGTATTACAGTAAGACATATACTAGAGGTACAGGGGTAAATCCCAGCCTGCTGGCTCCGCCCAGTAGGCGGCGTATAAATGTGTGTGCTCGCCGGTGCTGCAGCCATCCTGGTGGCAGCTACAGGAGGCACAACATCTTTGCTCTCAATACAGCTTCGATTATTCCACTACTCTCGTCTTTGTGGTAATTGATAGTGCATCAATTCTCTCAGCCCGGGACCGGGCCCAGAATCGGTGCGCCCGGCGTGAATCGTCCACGCCGACCCAACGCCGGGACGCGATTCTCCACAGAGTGGAGAATCGTCAGCGTGGTGCTGGTCGGGGGCCGCTCTACGCGGCTCTCGGCCCGGGATGGGCCGAGCGCCCGAAGCAAAAAACCCGAGTCCCGCCGGTGCCGTTCTAACCTCCTCTCAGCCGGCAGAACCTCGGCGTGGAAGGATCCGGGAGCGGCCTGTGGGGAGGGAAGGGAGTGTGGTCCGACCCCGTGGGGGTGCCTCTGCTGTGGCCTGGCCCGCGATCGGGGCCCACCGATCGGCGGGCCGGCCTCTCGGGCTGGGGTCCTCCTTCCTTCCGCGCCGGCCCCTATTGCCCTACGCCTTGTTGCGTCGGGGCCGGCGCGGAGGAGGGAGTCACTGCGCATGCGTGCGTTGGCGCCGGCCCCACTGCGCATGAGCGGACCCGGTGGCGCCCAGCTGACGCCGGGATCAGCAGCTGGAGCGGCGTGGGTCACTCCAGGGCCGTGCTGGCCCCCTGAGGCCATGTCGGGAAAAGCGACGGCGTTTCCGACAGCGTCAACACTTGGCCTCAGGATCAGAGAAACCTGCCCAAGATTTCAGATTTAAAAATATATATATTTGAATACAAACTGAATTATGAATTTGAGAGTGTGTTGGACTAAACTTTATCATGAAAGGTGCTAATTTTTTTAAATTTTAAAAACATGGCGAGCTAAGGGAGAAAAAGAAAAATAATCTTTAAAGTGCAGAAAGAGGCCATTCATCCCATTATGACAAAGAAGAGGAAAAATAAAATGAGCCACTCATTTTAATCCCATTTTTCCAGCACCTGGTCCATAGCCTTGCAGGTTCCAGCACTTCAGATACAGATCCAAGTACCTGTTAAATGAGTTGAGTGTTTCAGCCTGAACCACCACTTAGGCTGTGAATTCTAGACATCCATCACCCTCTGGGTAAAAAAGATTTCTCACATGTCCCGTCACATCCTTCTACCATTCACCTTAAATCTGTGCCCCCTGGTAATTGGCCCCTCAGCTAGATCATAGATCATAGAATTTACAAGGCAGAAGGAGGCCATTCGGCCAATCGAGTCTGCGCCGGTTCCTGAAAAGAGCACCCCACCCAAGCCCAGACCTCCACCCCATCCCCGCAACCCAGTAACCCCACCCTTTTTGGATACTAAGGGCAATTTATCATGGCCAATCCACCTAACCTGCACAACTTTGGACTGTGGGAGGAAACCCACGCAGACACGGGGAGAACGTGCAGACTCCACACAGACAGTGACCCAAGCCGGGAATCGAACCTGGGACCCTGGAGCTGTGAAGCAACAGTGCTAACCACTGTGCTACTGTGCCGCCCATAGGGGAAACCGAGTCTTTCCTGTTCACTCTGTCTCACCCGTATAATTTTGTACACTTCAATTAGGTCACCCCTTAGCTTCCTCCGTACAAAGGAAAACAATCCTGGCCATTCCAATCTCTCTGCAGAGCTGCAATTTTCAAGCCCTGGCAACATTCTTGTAAATCCCTTCTGCATTCTCTCCAGAGCAATAAAATCCCTCCTGTAATGTGCTGACTAGTACTGTACGGCTAGCTCAGTTGGCTGGACGGCTGGTTCATGATGCAGAGCAACGCCAACAGTACAGGTTCCATTCCTGGCTGAGGTTATTCATGAAGGCCCCGCCTTCTCAGCCTTGCTACTCGCCTGAGGTGTGGTGACCCGCAGGTCAAATCACCACTAGTCAGTTCTTAAAGGGAAGAGCAGCCTTTGGGACTGTGGCGACATTTTTATTTACGCAAAACTCCACAGTGGCCCTAACTCGATGAGCTGAGTGGCCAAACCCTGTTCCTATGTCTTATAGTCTCATGGTCTTACACCTCTGATAGGCCCTTCCTTTTCCTTAGCTACTTAATCCATTGGTCAAACACCTGATGCAGTTTCATCATCAGGTTTACATCCTTGTTTTTATATTAAATGCCTTGCCCAGTAAAGCCATGATGTGGAGACGACGGCGTTGTATTCCATGTGTTTTTTTGAATACCTTTTCTACCAAGGTCTCTCCCTTCCTCAACTCCTCTCCATATCTTCCCATTTATTCAGTATTCCCCTGCTTTGTTTTCCCTCACCAAATGCAGTACTTCACGCTTTTCAGGGTTGAATTCCATTCTCCGATCTCCTGGGAGACCCCCTGGGCCGCGGTGCACTGCTTTTCTGGTGCAGCGTGGTTGTAAAATTGCACCCACCATGTACCAGAGGATGGTGAATCTGCGGAACTCTTTGCCGCAGAAGGCTGTGGAGGCCAAGTCACTGAGTGTCTTTAAGACCGAGATACATAGGTTCCTGATTAATAAGGGGATCAAGGGTTATGAGGAGAAGGCAGGAGATTGGGAATGAGAAACATATCAGCCATAGACATAGAATTTACAGTGCAGAAGGAGGCCATTTGGCCCCTCGAATCTGCACCGGCCTTTGGAAAGAGCACCCCACTTAAGCCTGCACCTATGCCCCATAACCATAACCAAGCAACCCCACCCAATCCCTTTGGACATGAAGGGGCAATTTAGCATGGCCAATCCACCTAACCTGCACATCTTTGGCCTGTGGGAGGAAACTGCAGACACGAGGAGAAAGTGCCGACTCCGCAGGGAATCAAACCTGGGTCTCAGGAGCTGTGAAGCGACAATGCTAACCACTGTGCTCCCGTGCCACCTATGATTGAATAGCGATGCACACTCGATGGGCCGAGAAGCCTAACCCTGTTCCTATGTCTTATGGTCTTACACCTCTGATAGGCCCTTCCTTTTCCTTAGCCACTAAATGCATTGGTCAAACGCCTGAGGGTTTTCTTTGATTTTACTTGCCACCATTTTTTCATATCCTCTTTGCTTTCCTAATATTGGCCTGTATGCCTCTGGATAACCAGGAGGCTCTAGGTTTGGCAGTGTCACCCTTTGTGATGACATGTCTACACTGTCCCCGTAGAATTTGGCCTTGGCCTTTGAATGCCTCCTCACAGCTGCAATTGATTCTTTAACTGATAATGCTCTACGCCTACCAATTTATGCTCCTCCCTATCCTGCCTGAAGACTCTACACCCAACAACACTAGTAGCTTGACTCCACCCAGTACAAAGCAGCCCGTTTGATCGGCCCCACATCCATTACCTTAAACATTCACTCCCTCGGCCGTGTGTACCATCTACAAGATACACTGCAGGAACTCACCAAGGCTCCTTCAACAGCACCTTCAAAATCCACGTTTGCTTCCACCTAGAATGACACATGAGGGCAACAGACACATGGGATCCCACCACCCTCCAGGTCACTCATCATCCTGACTTGGAAATATATCAGTGTCCCTTCACTGTCGCTGGGTCAAAATCCTGGAACTCCCTCACTGCTGAGGGTGTACCGACACCTCATTGACGTAGCAGTTCAAAGTAGTTGACTCATTGCCAGCTTCTCAAGGGCAGTTCGGGGTGGGTAATAAATGTTGGCTCTGGTGGCAATGCCCACGTTTCGTGGACAAATGAAAAAAAAATGAAAGCCTGCAAGAACTAATGAATCACCTAATTTGACACAGCCCAGGCGTCAAACAGAGTGGAAGTCTTGCATGGTTTACTATCAACCACAAACCTAATGATTGTGCCACCACAAGAGTTGCTGAGTTCACCTAACAACCTGATGAATTGAACCCTTGTCAGCTGCTGGTAGTCTTGCTCCATACTCTATGGGACGGCATGGTGGCACTGTGGTTAGCGCTGTTGCCTCAGCACCAGGGTTGAATTCCGGTGGAGTTTGCACGTTCTCCCTGTGTCAGTCATGGGTTTCCTCCGGGTACTTCAGTTTGATCCCACAGTCTAAAGGTGTGCAGGTTAGGTTGATTGGCCACGATAAATTGCCACTTACTGTCCAAAAGGTTAGGTGGGGTTACTGGATTCCGGGGATAGGGTGGGGGCATCAGCCTAGGTAGGGTGCTTTTCCCAAGGGTCAGTACAGCCTCGATGGGCTGAACGTCCTCCTTCTGCACCGTAGGGATTCTATGATACTAGGTCCAACATAACACCAGCTGCTGTGAAGCCCTTATTTGAAAATTCCCAGGCAATACGCTTCAGAACTTTGGATACAACTCAAACATTCTTAATGGTGAGATCAGAGTAATGCCTGCCTGGCTTTTTATAACTCGCTGCCCAGAGCTCTGCATATTTTCCCAATTAACATTCCTTTGCGGTTGAATATGAGACACAGTTTGCCATTAGTGCGAAACCCAGAGTCCCCTCTATTAGTGAGGATTCTGTGGTATTGAGACCATAATTCCAGCCTTAGTACATTCGACTCTCATTTTAATTCCTTTCCACCCCGGTCTTGAACTTTACTGGAGAACATCCATCAAGCTCTCTAAAACTAATTTTATAGTCACGGAGTTAACTTTTCAGATTATAGGGAATCAGTTTCACAGCTGAGGGGGCCTCGGTCCTTATCGTTGCTTGTGCTTGATACTGGGGCCGCAGGTGGTGAAGATGTGTTTTCTGCATGTGGCTCTCCACTCTAAATTGGTTCTGCATAAATACACACAATTAAACATTAATTTGGGGTGCTAATTTCTACAATTAGTTTGGAAGCATATGACCCATTGAGGGCGGCACGGTAGCACAGTGGTTAGCATTGTCGCTTCACAGCTCCAGGGTCCCAGGTTCGATTCCCGGCTGGGTCACTGTGCGGAATCTGCACGTTCTCCCCGTGTCTGCGTGAGTTTCCTCCGGGTGCTCCGGTTTCCTCCCACGGTCCAAAGACGTGCAGGTTAGGTGGATTGGCCATGCTAAATTGCCCTTAGTGTCCAAAGGGGTTGGGTGGGGTTGCTGGGTTACGGGTATGGGGTGGAGTTCTGGGCTTAAAAGGGGGTGTTCTTTCCAAGGGCTGGTGCAGGCTCGATGGGCTGAATGGCCTCCTTCTGCACTGTAAATTCTATGTAATTGGACTGGATAAATAGAACAACCAGTTTTAGTTTCAGAAATCTATTTCGCAATCAATGGTGGATAAAGTGTTCAACTTGTGTCAATAGAACAACTGTGTGACTAAGCTTGGATGATATTTCAAGATTGTGTGGGATTGCGTGTGTGCGGGATTGCGGGTGTGTGGGATTTTGTGTGTGTGTGATTGTGTGTGTGTTAAGGTGGTAATAGGCTGTGTTAAAGGTGCTCCCACAGTGTTGTCAGGTCAGGATTTCCAGGAATTTAATTCCGTTAGGAAACAGCATTTTCTATGACTTGGAGAGGAACTGGGAGGTTGTGGTAGTTCAATGTAGCTGCTGGTCTTGCTGTTATGGATAGTGAGGGTTGGAGATTTGCGGCATGCAGCCAATGAAGCCTGTGCTGAGTTGTTATTATAATAATCTTTATTGTCACAAGTAGGCTTACATTAACACTACAATGAAGTTACTGTGAAAAGCCCCTAGTTGCAGTACATCTTGTGGATGGTGCAGACCACTACTACTGTGCATCTGTGGTGGGCAGAGCAAATGGATGAAGTGACAATCAAGCTTTTGTTACAACACTCTGTGCTATTGCGCATCAATTCCAGTACAACAGAGTCCTAACGTAAGTCAATTAACCAATTATTCATATATAGCTTCTGAGATCCTTGACCCTTGACTGCTTCAATGACTTACAGGCACCAGTTTTGTAAGTGAAACACAAAAGAACTGTTTATTTGTAAGATCAATAAAAATAAGGCAATGATTATTATAGAATGTCGCCCAGCTAATCTATTACTCCCATCCGCCCCTTCATCATCCCACCCTCTACCAAACACACACAACAAAGACACAAAGGGGAAAGGGGTAAAAAGATAGGGACTAAAATGAAAGAAAGAGAGATAAGTGGGGTTGTTGCTGATATTAAGACCATTGTAGCCGGCTATCTTCCCAGGATGCAGAGTGCTGAAATCACCAGTTGGTTTGGAACTCCTGGCTGGAACCTTCAGCCCGGATTCTCCGGCTGTGGGATCCCCTCTGGGGAGTTACTTTAATTTGTATTGACCTGGGCCTTCGTGCAGAAGATCTGCACGAAGGAGGGCAGCACGGTAGCATGGTGGTTGGCAGAATTGCTTCACAGCTCCAGGGTCCCAGGTTCGATTCCCAGCTTGGGTCACTGTCTGTGCGGAGTCTGCACGTTCTCCCCGTGTGTGCGTGGGTTTCCTCCGGGTGCTCCGGTTTCCTCCCACAGTCCAAAAATGTGCAGGTTAGGTGGATTGGCCATGCTAAATTGCCCTTGGTGTCCAAAATTGCCCTTAGTGTTGAGTGGGGTTACTGGGTTATGGGGATAGGGTGGCGGTGTTGACCTTGGGTAGGGTGCTCTTTCCAAGAGCCAGTGCAGACTCGATGGGCTGAATGTCCTCCTTCTGTACTGTAAATGATTCTGTGATTCTTTCTTCTCCCTCAGGTCTATTCAATCCTAACTTGCTCCCACCAGATTAACTATCAACCTCATTGGGATAAAACTAAAGTTCTTCACATGAGAATTTTAAAACGGTTTTCAAACAACCTCCTCACCCTGCAGCTAGTGCTGACTGGATCCTCCTGCAGGGTAAACTGACTCCAGGGAGAAAGGTCTTCATCCTGGACCGTGGTACTTCAGAAATAACCAATCAAGTGAGAGAGAAATCAGAGGTCTGGCCTTCTAGATGCTTAATCAAAACGAAACTGATTCCTTGTCAATAGTCTCACAGACTATGCAGAGAGAAAAAGATCTTTAATCACAGGCCATCAGACAAGAGAGATATCAGACCTGTGGCTCCGCAGCTTCTTGATTCAATGCAAAATCTAACACCTGAGAAAAGGTTTGAGCTTGCAGAACATTCTGGAATGACCCCCACCAATCAGCATCGAGAGTTTGTCGCGTCCTGGGAATTTAAAGTAGCTAATTGGCTGCCAGCCAAGTCCATCAAGATAAGTCATCATTGGACCAAACCCAAGCAGCACACCTCACCGGGGTGTGGGGGGAGGGGCTCCTGAGGTCAGATCAAATAGCACATCTGTTGGGGTGTCCGGTTTTGCTTTAAAATTAAAAGTGCAGTCCATCTGCATAAATCCCAGCAACTGGCCAGGCACAAAGGAATTAACAGCCAAGAGAACAGAAAATAAGGGGAACATGGTTGTCCTGTGTGATGTTGAACATAAGAAATAGGAGCAGAAGTAGGCCATTCGGCCCCTTGAGCCTGCTCCGCCATTCAATAATATTATGTCAGATGTGTTTGTGTTTCGAATTCCACATTCCCATGTACTCCTGATGACCTTTGATTCCTTTGCCTAGCAAGAATCTATCTACCACCACCTTCTGAGAAAGAGAGTTCCAAAGTTGCACAATTAACTGAGAGGGAAAAAATTCTCCTCATCTCTGTCCTAAAACGGTGACCCCAAATTTTAAAACAGTGCCCCCTAGTTCTAGACTCACCTACAAGAGGCAATGTTATTTCCATATCCAGCTTGTCAAGACCATTCAAGATCCTATATACTTCAAACAAGTCATCCCTTGCTCTTCTGAACTCCAGTGGAAATGAGTCCAGTCTGTCTAACCTGTCCTTATAAGGCAACCTGCTCATTCCAGGTATCAATCAAGTAAATGTCCTCTGACCACCTCCAACACATTTACATCCTCCCTTAAATAAGACCAAAACTGCACACAGCATTCGAGATGTGGCCTCACGATTTGGCGGTGTAACTGAAGCTTAACATCCTTACTTTTATGTTCCATTCCTTTCACAATAAAGGATAACATTCTATTTGCCTTCTTAATTATTTGCTGTACCTGCATACTAACTTTTTGTGACTCATGCACTGGAACACCTATATCCCTCTGTACCTCAGAATTCTGCAGTTGTTCTCCATTTATGTAATACTCTGCTTTTTTTATTCTACCTGCCAAAGTGAACCTTCACATTTACTCATATTATACTCCATCTGCCAAACTTTTGCCCAATTACTCAACCTATCTATATCCATTTGCAACTTCCTCATGCCCTCTTTGCAACTTGCATTCCTGCCTTTCTTTATGTCAGCTGAAAATTTGGCTCCCATACCCTCACTTTTCTTAGACAAGTCATTCATATAATTATAAAAAGTTGAGGCCCCAGCGCAGACATCTCAGGGGCTCCACAAGTCACATCCTGTCAATCAGAAAAAGACCCATTTATTCATACTCTCTGTTTTCTGCCAGCCAATCTCCTACCCTTGCTGCTATGCTACCCCTTACGCCATGAGCTTTTATTTTACGCAATAATCTTTGCTGTGACACCTTTTCAAATGCCTTCTGGAAATCTAAGTACAGCACGTCTACAGGCTCCACTTTATTCACAGTGTACGTTACTCCTCCAAGCCACTCCAATAAAGTGGTTAAACATGATTTCATTTTCACAAAACCATGCTGATGCATTCCGATTACCTTCTCTGTGTGCATGCCCAGCTGTAACCTACTTAAGGTTCGATTCTGGAATGTGGTTGCAGTTGCTTGGTCCAAGCAAGAGAAAAATATTCCGTCATATATCTGAATTGTGCTAATGTAAGTTTATACCCATAATACGTGACCCATAATACGTGGACAATGGGTGATAAGCGTTTTTGATGGTCACTGTAGATATGACATACAATGGACTATTTGTTACGTAGGGACTGTTTATAAGTAAAAGACACATATAATAATAATCTTTATTAGTGTCACAAGTAGGCTTACATTAACACTGCAATGAAGTTACTGTGAAAATCCCCTAGTCACCACACTCCGGCGTCTGTTCGGCTACACTGTGGGAGAATTCAGAATGTCCAATTCACCTAACAAGCACGTCTTTCGGGACTTGTGGGAGAAAACCGGAGCATCCAGATCAAACACAGGGAGAACGTGCAGACTCCACACAGAGCTGCGAATGGAACCCGGGTCACTGGCGCTATGAAGCAACAGTGCTAACAACTGTGCTACCGTGCCACCCTATATTCTTCCCTCTTCCCCAGAAAGGGAGTACCGAAGAAGATGTTTTGTTTGTATGTGTACACCTTCCTTGCTGTGTATCTACATCCTGCTGTTGGTCGGGTTTGGTGATGATCTTGTCATGCTCAGACAGGTAATTACATGCAAGTTGAATTTGCTGTGAGCCCTTGTTAAGCAGCCAGAATAATGCTGATATCCCCCATCACAAACTGTAATATTAAAGATGCAGTGTTGATGCTTTGATCCGTCACCATGGTGACACTACAACCACAATCTTTCTCCTTTACATTCCTGAAAGGAATTGCTCCCCCTCCCATAAAACAGTATAAAATCCCATCTCATGCATGCTCTCCACATTCATTACCTTTTGAGTTATTCAGTTGGCAGTGTCACTGTTGATCAGTATCTATTCTGACCCTACTTTATTCACACGGAACATGTCTGTGGTAACTTGGTTTCTCTCAAAGGTAAACAAATTCAATCACTGGACCTGCCGCAGATGTCAGCATATTCGTGGATCTTTGGAGCCTTGATAAATCCTCCCACAGGGGCGGCATAGTGAAGCAGTAGTTAGCTATGCTGTCTCACGGCGCCGAGTCTCGATTGGAAAAATAAAAATAAATTAAAAATCCTCCCAAAAATGGGTTCAACTTGTAGGCCGAGTTTCAGACTGCCGGGCATGGGTGTGGGTGGTGGCTAGTTTGAAATGTCAACACAAAGAGTGGGCATGCCTTAAACTCCTGCACAATCTTTGTAATGGAACCTACTTGATCCCTTGCACCAGGTTATAAGGCACTGGTACATAATCATGCATTTGTGACATGAGAAATTGAGGTTGATGAAAATTTTGAGTGTGGCATGTCATGTCTGAAAAGGGTGTGGAGTAGAAGCTTGACCTATATGCTGATTATATGCAAAAACATGACTTTGGGGGCCAGAAAAGTGGGGTGTGAAGTAAAAAATTCTAAACTAGGGGTTTAGAATTCCCCCTAAACCAAAAAAGGGTCAATAAGACATTCTAAATGGTAAACAGGGATTCTCACTCCCTGACTCCTATGCAGACTTAGGTGGGTGCTATTCGGATCAATCTATATTTTCAAGTTATCCCCCGGTATAACCTATATCTTCATAGAAGATTTCATCTACTTACCACTTAGTAGCATCTGTCATGATATTCAAACACACACTCACGACACACTCATATTTATAACCACGCAGGCACATAATTTTGTAAAAAAGGAGGGGATGTCATGATATTCAAACACACACATCATGATAGACACACCAACAGACAAATCAGCGCACACAACACAACAACCAATCATAGACAAGGACAGAAACAGTATAAGAGAAGAAACACGACACCTGGTGGCCAGTAGATCTGGAGACCAGGACAAGGACAGGACCTGATTAACATCACACACAGGGAGTCACCACGTGCGGAGTATCAAGACAGAACTGTAAATAACAAGTTGAAATAAAACAGCGTTGTACCAAATACAACCGTGTTGGTTCATCTGTACATCAGAACACCCAACACTACAGCATCGATCCTGGGCCCCGCGTTGCTAAGTAAGTAAGTAGACTGTCATAACCACTGTTTCAGGTTAAAACTTTAAGTTGTTTTATTTTTTTATTTTATCTTTTAAAAGATGAAATCACTGTTTTTGCAGAAAGGTAAAAATATATTTTATTTGGATCTTCGTGGTCAGTTGTTAGACCTTCAGGTCTGCCTTGACAATCTTTCTTCTTTAGCTTTTGGATTTGCTGTTCTGCTCGGTTTCTGTGTTCTATCCTTCCCATGACCGAGGGCAGCTATGAGAGCTGACTGCTGGCTGCTATCGATTTAGGGTTTATATTGCCCTATTAGAAGTTATTAAGTTTATATGACATTATCGTAAAGTAACTTTGTTTTGCTCTTGACTGTTCGGTGCACCTTTAATCTTAATTACTTCTAACACGACTACGCTTTCATGTTGAACATGACTTTAGTTCATCAAACTCTGATTAAATTTTTTCCCTTGTAATGTTCAAAAGTGCTTTGATCCTAGAGGGGTGTTACATCTAGTTTCTGTCACTTCTAAAGTTGCTTTATTAGCAAATAGTGCCCTTAGCTTGTCAGAACTCTGACCCTGATTTGGTGTTAACCTGTGCTCTTGTGGACAAATCGTCTCAACTAAATATTCAACTGGTGTCAGCAGGATTTCACACCTAAACACTTGTCACCCAATTCAACTGAAGATCCTGGCAATTCTTTTTTAGCTGCTTACTAAAATTCTTAACTTCAAAAAAGGTGCAAAATATTGTTTCTCTTCATGTAACTAAAAGTTCAATCTACTTTAACTTGAAAGACAGGCATCAGTTTTACAGCTTGAGCTGTTACAAGCTGTTTTCTTAACACCTGTTTGATAAAGGCTATCTGCATTTCAAAACTTATTTTGCTGCTGCTGTTCACCCTTCGTGCGATTTTTTTCCTACATTTTCTCATATACCCTCAGGTCAGGTTTTGCCAGACTTGCATGTTTCAAATGACATATTTTCCCATTTTTACTTTACAGGTGGTCTTGCACACCAGGTGGACTTGTATACCAGGTTGATCTATTTGCCATGATTTACAGCAGATGGTCTCTCTCTGTCTATAGTATTGGTTTTGATCATTTCGATATGAATGGATGTGACTCTGACTGTTGATGCGGAATTACTGGGCAATTGGATTTAAATTAAGTCCAGAGCCCTACCCAGGATTAAAACTCCTTTGGTCAATCGCAGTTTGAAGCATCATGAGCGGAATTCTCCGTCCGCGGGACCCTCTAATCCACCGGCAGTGCACCCATGCCCCCGGGGAGAATCCCACTGCTGGCAGGGGTGCGCCATGCTGGAAAACGCGGCTGACGGACCGGAGAATCCAGCCCCATAATTCTCTTCAATTCAGATAACATGCAAAAGTGACTGGCAGGAAATTAAACACTGGTCCTTCGAAGCCTGCCCCACCAGCACCGAGACTACACGTCTTACTGGTTTTGAGCCATAATGACTGCAGCTAGAGTGTTCATTGTAAAGAAGGAAGCAGAAATCATGTAGGGATGTGTCTTGGAGAATACAATGCCCAAAAATAGGCACCATACGTGAGGTCCTGTAATGTGACAGATTAGAGAACTGTTCAGGCAATTCTGCAACCTTGGCTCAAATTGAGCTTGTGCTAACATGGCCTGAAATACATTTGGGCAGACTCGTATTATTTATTTGGCATGGGCTGAAGATCCGAAAACATCTGCAAATCGTCACTGGCTGTCTTGCTATTATTACGGTGCCAGATCAGACCCCAATTTATGTTTGGAAACCACACAAGAAACCCCAACAATGTTTCAATTTATAAAACTGTGAGGAAAGGATACTTACTCATCGTGATTCCACTGACAAATTGGGATTGTTTATATTAAAATAAATGGTATTACCAAGACAGTAATATCACAGATAATAGCATTTCAGTGAACAGTTAAACAAGTCTTAAATCATGGATCATAGAATTTGCAGTGCAGAAGGAGGACATTCGGCCCATCAAGTCTGCACTGGCTCTTGAAAAGAGCACCCGACTTAAGCCCACGCTTCTACCCTATCCCTACGCAGTAACTCCACCTAACCTTTTTGGACACTAAGGGCAATTTATCATGGCCAGTCCATCTAACCTGCACATCTTTGGACTGTGGGAGGAAACCGGAGCACCCGGAGGAAACCCACGTGGACATGGGGAGAACGTGCAAACTCCGCACAGACAGTGACCCAAGCCGGGAATCGTACCTGGGACCCTGGAGCTATGAAGCAACTGTGCTAACCACTGTGCTACCGTGCTGCCCTAAATAAAATAAAAGGAAACACTAGAAACTTATACGTTCTCCATCCCCAATAAAGCAAAGCCCATTACTAGGCAAAATCCACTTGTAAATAGAGTTTGCAGGGATACTTGCTGTGCTATTGATTTCCTTTCAGAAAAGGAGAGACCCTCTCAGGTGCAACCCGGATATCTTGTTATCCTTGACAGACTCAAAATTCCTCCAGCTAAACATCTTGGTACAGACCTGGCACCTCCTGTTAATTCATTTCTATCCCATTGACTGTCTCATGACAATCTTAACTAAGACGAAACACAACCCATCAATTATCTACACCCCAGGGAGCCTTCCAAAATAAACAATATTCCATTAACCCCGTATAGGTAAACAAGTACATGGTTGGAATGAATCATTGGAATGAATTAATTGTCTCACTTTTGCGGTACTTTAATTTCAGCCCTGAGCTGAAGAGAGAACCCTGCCTGGAAGCCCCTCCATAAGAGAGACCCTGTCTGAAAGCCTCCCAGAATAGAGAGCTCCTGTCTGGGAGCTAGAGAGCAGTTCAGGCAGAGGCAGTGAAAATAATTACTGCTTTAAAACTCACCTGTGCAATACACCTGCTGGCTCAGTCAGGAAGCAGTACCTGTCACTTCCTGGAAAGAGAAAAACAGTCAGCTGGGTTTAAACCCCAGAGATCTTTGGTCCATCAGCCTTTGGTTCATATCTCTGTGGAATCCTTGCAGGAGCCTGTGATTGACAGCTTCCACCCACACACCCAGCTGTCTGCATTGTTTCATTAATCTCTGGTCCTGCTGAGTGACTTTCAAGGAGTCAGTTAAGTGCTCTCACTTCCTCGTTTTCTCTGCAGAGGGCACTTAACTGTCTTTGATGTGGTCTATGAGCTGTCAGTCATAGCTATATGTTTATAAACATTGGGTTAGTTTCACAGCTGGGTACTTGAAAGCCACTCTGGTGGGGGGGGGGGGGTCACTCTAGTACTGTGGGGGGGGGGGGGAGGGAACCAGATAATCCCGCGCCTGACCTTGCTATCTGGTTGCCCACTCAAAAATGGCAGCTCGATAGCAGGATTCGCTATGGCTAAGGATTATGACTGACTTCCGGATTTACACACCCAACCTGAGTGCAAATCAGGTGCAATTCCGCTCTGGTGGGAGAACATGGGACCAGATTCTCCGATTCTGAGGCTAAGTGCAGAGGATCCATCACGTTTTATGTGGAAAAAATCAGCTGCGCCCCCTCACCGAAGCGGCAACCGGTGAGGGGCCAGCAGGCGCGCCTCGTAAAATGCATGCCTCCACAAAATAAACGGTCGGAGAATTGCTGGGTCCGAGGCCGCGCATGCAAAGGGAGACGATCTACAGCGGTCGCGCCGTACACCATGACGCCGTCCGTGCACGGATGCAACCTGCCAAATAGTGCCCCCTGGATACCCCCTGGCCACCCCCCACCAGACCCCCAGCCCTTACGGAAGCCCCCCCCCCCCCCCCCCCCCCCCCGGCCAACAGCAAGGCTGCCACTCGACTGTGGCGGCGCTGGACACAGTCCGCAGCCGTCATGCCGGGTTCCCGCTCGACTTGCTCCCTGCAAGTCGGCCCATCGGGGGTAGAGCATCGGGGAAGGGCCTTCAGGTGTCGTCCTGAGGCCATCCCAATGGCATGCGGTGCGCACTGCGATGATGCTGTTTCGTAGGGGGCCAGAG
This sequence comes from Scyliorhinus torazame, assembly GCF_047496885.1. Classification (NCBI taxonomy): domain Eukaryota; kingdom Metazoa; phylum Chordata; class Chondrichthyes; order Carcharhiniformes; family Scyliorhinidae; genus Scyliorhinus; species Scyliorhinus torazame. Next base: position 57,000,613 of record NC_092725.1, read on the forward strand.
CATACAAAACCTGTGTCAAACAGGCAGCGCCCCCGATTTCAGCGTCAAAAGGGATTCTCTACCCGATCGCTGATTCCGAAATCGCCGTCGGGGAACGGAGAATCTCACCCAATGTCTCCCACACGGTGAATTCCAGCCCTTTTCCAGCTGGATGGACACGGATGTGCACAACTGAAGTCAAAAATAATATTTAATTTCCCAGTCCCCTTACCCAGGATCAACCACCCTGGCAGGAAAGCTCGGATTATTTGGACAAAATTCCCAAGTTACCGTGTGAACGGTTTGCTCTTACACCTTGCATAAATGTGTGTGACTCTTAATCATTGTTAAAATTGTTACTAGTTAAAATCTAGTTTGGCAACAGTACTTTCTATGTCCATCCGTGTCAGCTCTGATTCTTCCTGTGGTCAGCTGCCAGCTATTGCTCACTGTTGATTCTCTTCCTTCACCCACAGGTTTTGGAGGGAGGTGCTAATCTTCCGGCTCTGAATAGCTTTCTCCCACTGATTCCTCTGCTTGCGGTAAGAGTAAGTCATTTAAATTTCACTGCCAAACTTGCACATGATCCAAATGAAGCCCGTAAGTGGTAAATTAATGGCCAGTTGAGGGCCTCAATCCTCAGCTGGTCGAGAAAGGGCAGTGTGGTGAGGGGGTGGGGAGGAGGAGGCGGGAGGAGTATTGGAGTGGAGGGTAGTGCCGCTGCCACTTCTTTGACCACCCTTTGCCCAATAGTGCATGCTTCCACCTTGAGTTTTCACCTCCCCCACTCTCCCCACCGCCCTGCTGAATCAGAGCCCCTAACCCACTTGTTGGGGACTGCCACATAGGCTCTGGCAAAACCTCAGACTTTCCCGTAAATATGACTATGTGGCATACCTTCGTTGCGGACCTGATGTATTCTCAGAAATGGCCACCATTCCTGTTGGCACAGTTGGGACTTTGGAGCCATTGAATGACAGTGGGGCGGCCTTACTAAGTGGGCTTGTCCCCAGCTTTTACACTGGGCGTGCGGCCACTGCTTTATGATCCACCTGTTCGACGTAAATGAACCAGTTTATTTGAAGGTAGGACGATATACCTACAATGTTCACTGGGGAGATGCACGGCACAGGTCTGACCTTGATCTCTGCTTACAGCTGGTCACAAGCCATGGGACTAACACATCCAATAAAACATATCCTGTCAAGGTAGTAGTGATTGACAGTAGTTTATGATATGTTCCCTTAAAGGTACATGTCATCATATCTCAGCAACAACCTTTGTGTAAAATTTCAAAGCATGGGTCAAAAATCACGTTTTGCCCAAACATGGTACACTTACCACATGTGTCTTGAATTACTCACACACCAACTACTAACACCTATTTCTAGTCATGGTACCTAAGGGCTGTGTATAGATGGACTGACAGGTATGCACACCTGCTTGGGTAATTCTATCTTCGTATTCTATTCCTCAGGACTGCTTTGAAATTTTGACACTGATAAAGGAAGATTATAGGTTGTGTGGAAGCTATGACCAACTTGCAAACTCCATTTTGTCGTCTGGATGGAACCCAGTTTTGACCTTGGTGCAGTGCTGGTCCTAAGGCTACATTCAGATGTAGCGTCAATATGATGGTCTTTAGGCCCATATCAAGGCTTCATTTGTGCTAGTAAGGAATTAGGGTTTTATGGACTCGAGATCAAATTGGAGTGCTCACCCCAGGAGTTGGGACTCTCATTCTGCTTCATTCAAGAATGAGGGAGGACCCCTAACTCAGAATTAATACGACAATCAGCAACTGTATAGTTCCATTAGAAGTGCAAGAGAAAACGGTCCATGTGACATTTCACTGCTGACAGGCTGTTAGCTCTGTCCTAAAAATAGAAACTTCAAAGTGTCCCCCTGGGTCCAACTGTGCTCTTTTCAAACTTGAATTTTACCAGAATTGTTACAGCCACTGAGAAGTTGAACTGGTGCATGACTTGCCAGCATTTCCGAGGGTTGATCTGGCACTCTGTTCCAAATCGACCATTGTTCTGCTGTATTTGCCCCATGATTCCTCAATTGCCTCCTGACCCGAGTCAAGGAATAGAAGTTGGGGAGGGGAACATAGAACATAGAAAAATATAGCACAGAACAAGTCCTTCGGCCCACGATGTTGTGCTGAACCTTTGTCCTAGATTAATCATAGATTATTATAGAATTTACAGTGCAGAAGGAGGCCATTCGGCCCATTGAGTCTGCACCGGCCCTTGGAAAGAGCACCCTACCCAAGGTCAACACCTCCACCCAACACTAAGGGCAATTTTGGACACTAAGGGCAATTTATCATGGCCAATCCACCTAACCTGCACATCTTTGTTCTGTGGGAGGAATCCGGAGCACCCGGAGGAAACCCACGCACACACGGGGGGGGATGTGCAGACTCCGCACAGACAGTGACCCAAGCCGGAATCGAACCTGGGACCCTGGAGCTGTGAAGCAATTGTGCTATCCACAATGCTACCGTGCTGCCCTTAAGAACAAATTAATCTACACTATATCATTCTACCGTAATCCATGTACCTATCCAATAGCTGCTTGAAGGTCCCTAATGTTTCCGACTCAACTACTTCCACAGGCAGTGCATTCCATGCCCCCACTACTCTCTGGGTAAAGAATCTACCTCTGACATCCCCCCTATATCTTCCACCTTTCACCTTAAATTTATGTCCCCTTGTAATGGTTTGTTCCACCCAGGGAAAAAGTCTCTGACTGTCTGCTCTATCTATTCCCCTGATCATCTTATAAACCTCTATCAAGTCACCCCTCATCCTTCTCCGTTCTAATGAGAAAAGGCCTAGCACCCTCAACCTTTCCTCGTAAGACCTACTCTCCATTCCAGGCAACATCCTGGTAAATCTCCTTTGCACCTTTTCCAAAGCTTCCACATCCTTCCTAAAATGAGGCGACCAGAACTGTACACAGTACTCCAAATGTGGCCTTCCCAAAGTTTTGTACAGCTGCATCATCACCTCACAGCTCTTAAATTCAATCCCTCTGTTAATGAGTGCGAGCACACCACAGGCCTTCTTCACAGCTCTATCCACTTGAGTGGCAACTTTCAAAGATGTATGAACATAGACCCCAAGATCTCTCTGCTCCTCCACATTGCCAAGAACTCTACCGTTAATCCTGTATTCCGCATTCATATTTGTCCTTCCAAAATGGACAACCTCACACTTTTCAGGGTTAAACTCCATCTGCCACTGCTCAGTCCAGCTCTGCATCCTATCTATGTCTTTTTGCAGCCGACAACAGCCCTCCTCACTATCCACAACTCCACCAATCTTCGTATCGTCTGCAAATTTACTAACCCATCCTTCAACTCCCTCATCCAAGTCATTAATGAAAATCACAAACAGCAGAGGACCCAAAACTGATCCCTGCGCTATGCCACTGATAACTGGGATCCAGGCTGAATATTTGCCATCCACCACCACTCTCTGACTTCTATCGGTTAGCCAGTTCGTTATCCAACTGGCCAAATTTCCCACTATCCCATGCCTCCTTACTTTCTGCATAAGCCTACCATGGGGAACCTTATCAAATGCCTTACTAAAATCCATATACACTACATCCACTGCTTTACCTTCATCCACATGCTTGGTCACCTCCTCAAAGAATTCAATAAAACTTGTAAGGCAAGACTTACCCCTCACAAATCCGTGCTGACTGTTCCTAATCAAGCAGTATCTTTCCAGATGCTCAGAAATCCTATCCTTCAGTACCCTTTCCATTACTTTGCCGACCACCGAAGTACGACTAACTGGCCTGTAATTCCCAGGGTTATCCCTAGTCCCTTTTTTGACCAGGGGCACGACATTCGCCACTCTCCAATCCCCTGGTACCACCCCTGTTGACAGTGAGGACGAAAAGATCATTGCCAACGGCTCTGCAATTTCATCTCTTGCTTCCCATAGAATCCTTGGATATATCCCGTCAGGCCCGGGGGATTTGTCTATCCTCAAGTTTTTCAAAATGCCCAACACATCTTCCTTCCTAACAAGTATTTCCTCGAGCTTACCAGTCTGTTTCACACTGTCCTCTCCAACAATATGGCCCCTCTCATTTGTAAATACAGAAGAAAAGTACTCGTTCAAGACCTCTCCTATCTTTTCAGACTCAATACACAATCTCCCGCTACTGTCCTTGATCGGACCTACCCTCGCTCTAGTCATTCTCATATTTCTCACATATGTGTAAAAGGCCTTGGGGTTTTCCTTGATCCTACCCGCCAAAGATTGATCATGCCCTCTCTTAGCTCTCCTAATCCCTTTCTTCAGTTCCCTCCTGGCTATCTTGTATCCCTCCAGCGCCCTGTCTGAACCTTGTTTCCTGAGCCTTACATAAGTCTCCTTTTTCCTCTTAACAAGACATTCAACCTCTCTTGTCAACCATGGTTCCCTCACTCGACCATCTCTTCCCTGCCTGACAGGGACATACACATCAAGGGCACGTAGTACCTGTTCCTTGAAGGTGAACAGAGGCGATTTGGAAAACACATCGGTGCAGGAGTAAGGAGTCTTTTCTTTTAATTATTGGGAAATCTCATGGAAAGCACAAAGTTGACATAGAAAGCAGCTTAAAGATTGGCAAGGTGATGAAATGAATTAAGAAGTTGGTAAATGCATGTTTTGGGATTTATACTCCTGAAGGTGCAAATGCCACAGGTTTGAGATTGTGGGAAAGAACCTGACAGCGTTGATGAGGTTGCAGGGGGCAGGTAGAGTGGAACAGGTAGGTTTGTACTTTAGGAGGAAGGATCGACAGCAGTTCAGAGGATGGTATTACTGCAATAATTATTGAGTAAAATAATGGCCTTGTGTGCAAGTGATTTCGCAAGAGTTCAGGATTCCCAACGTGTGGAGCTGGAGAGTTGCCGCTTGAAGATAGTGAATGGTCTCTTTAGTAAGTGGTCATTCCTGCACTTGTGACCCCAGATAGCGTGGTCAGGGGCTGGATTCTCCGGTTGGCGACGCCAAAATCGCGTCCGGCGATCATCCGGAGAATTAAAGCTCCCGACCAAATCGGGGGCGATGCCGCTTTTGCGATGCTCTGCCCCCTCCAAAGCGGCGTACTCGCAGAGTACACCTTGCGGCGCCGCGTATCGATGGCCTCAGGACATTGCCTGAGGCCCGCCCCCGACCGGCCGAGTTCCCGACGGCGTGGTTCTCTCATGGTCTCGTCCGCCGGGAACTCGGAATGGCGGCTGCAGACTCAGTCAGGGGAGGGCCGATCCGCGGGCGGGGGGGGGGGGACTTCATCAGGGGTTGGGAGCACTGCAGGTGGATGGCCCGGAGCACGCGAGCCAGCTAAAGGGGGGCGACTATTTTGCGTGCCGGGTCCGCAAGGGGTCGCGGCCACGTTGCACAGCACGGCCAAGGACCTGGCAATTCTCCGGGCCATATCGGCAGCTAGACCCGGGTGCTCTACGCTGCCGTCCTGCTAGCCCCCAGCAAAACGGGGAATCGGTGGCCATGTTATGCCATTTTCTCTGGTGTAAAACACCACTGTTCCCACACCGGCTTGGGTACATAGCCCCGGAATCAGAGAATCTAGCCCAAGAGTTTTGACATTGAACGATTTCAGGATCAAGCCCAATATTGTTCTGGTGCAGTGTCACACATGGACACTTTCTGCAAAAGGGCCTGGACAGCCAACTGGTGTGGCTAAAAGAAGAAGGGAGTTGTCCTTGATGTCCTGGACAACATTTTCCCTCTAATGCTCATGTCTGGTGTGTTGCCCTCCGTCAGTGGCAGAGAGCAAGATTTACATCTTGATATTCAGCTACTCACTGGATAAACTGGATGAATCATGGGGAGTTTAGCTACAGAAACTTTAACTTGAATGTCCCACCCACTATGGCAGTCTGCCAACCAAACAAATTGGTCAATAGAACAGTTGAGCTGATGAAACAGTGTTGGTGTAAAACCAAACCATGGCAAATTTAAACTGAACTGTCATAAATTGTCATAATCTGGGCTTCAACAGGTCATGGAACACTCGTGAATCCCTAAGCAGATCTTGGGACACTTATCAGACTGGGGGATTGATATTCCTATGGGGACTATGCACTCCCCCATTGATTGGCAGGGCACACCTTCGACATTCTATATAAAACCAGAGGACCATAAACTGGGAGCTGTCTCCGGTAGTCGAGTAATTGCTCTGTACTCTTGTTCTGTTGCATCAAACCTTTTTCCTTTGGATTCAACCTGTTTGGCTAGTTGTGGACTCCTTTCCGGACCTTAGAATATAAATGTTATTGCATTTACTTTTCCATATCCCATGATCTGGAATAGGTTGCTTACTTTTGAATGTTCTAACGTGGCTCTTTTCTCCTTGGGATTTGATGAATAACACCACTTGAAGGGAGTGCTGAAGCACTGAATTATCAGAAGTTGCTGTCAAGGCGTGTGCAAAGCTTTCAAAGCTCCGTGGAAGGGCTGACACATTTCTTTTAAATTATTTATGCAGCCTGAAAAGACATTTTGTGAAAGTGCAGTTAGAATGTGCGTCAAGCCTTTGGTTACATAACCATTTGAAACTTTCTCCGAATGTTTGGCTCCATTTTGACTCGCGTTCAATTTTCCAATGCTCTCAATGTCGGTGCAGACCTGTCAGGGGATTTTCACAGTAACTTCATTGCAGTGCTAATGTGAGCCTACTTGTGACACGAATAAAGATTATTATTATTAAATAACTGGCCCTTACTCGGTTTGTAAAGTTTTCACCTGGGATTGTACATGGTGGCATTATTGAGATGTGTTCTTTCACTCAGCCGATCAAACAATGAACATGCTGTTAGTTTGTGCTTTAACAAACATCAGCCAGTGGACTTTCCACTTGATTTGAGCTGTCATCCATGGCTGAATGGGAGCACTTTCACCTCCTAAGTTCATAAGATATAGGAGCACAATTAGGCCATTCGGCCCACCGAGTCTGCTCCGCCATTCTATCACGGCTGATATGTTCCTCAGCAGCTACTTACAATGTTACAGACAAAGAGTTGGATTGCGAATCCAGCCAGAGCATCTCCTCCCTAGAACACATGGCCTAGGAGCAGGAGTAGGCAATTTAGCCTCCCGAGCCTAACACCCTCAATGGGATCATGGCTGATCCCATCCTGGCCTCAACTCCACCGTCCTGCCCGTTCTCCATAACCCTTCAACCCATTACCGATTAAAAATATGTCTAACTCCTCCTTAAATTTACTCACTGTCCCTGGATCCATGGGCTCTGAGGTAGTGAATTCCACAGATTCGCAACTCTTTGGGAGAAGTAGTTTCCCCTCAAATCGGTTTTAAATTTCTTACCTCTTATTCCAAGATTATGATCTCATTTTAGAACGTCCCACAAGAGGAAACAGCAGCTACACGTCTACTTTATCCATATCTTTTAGCATCTTGTATATCTCAATTAGATCTCCCCTCATTCTTCTACACTCTAGAGAGTATGGGCCTAAACTGTTCAACGTCTCCTCATACGACAAGCCCCTCATCTCTGGAATCAATCTAGTGAACTCCTGCTAGGAAGGTCCTGGGTTCAAGTCCAATTCTGCACCTAGGCTGACACTCCAGTGCAGGACTGAGCTGGAGTTGCAGAGTCATTGATGGGGTGAGATGTTAAATGGAGGTGCCGTCTGCCCTTTGAAGTGTTAAAAGAATAAGGGATTTACCGTTGATGTCTTGGTCAACATTTTTCCCTCGACTAATGTCACTAAAGCAGAATATCCTGGTCATTATTTTGTTGCTGTACGCCAGGACTTTCTATGGTCTAAATTGTCTGATGCATTACCAACATTACAATCGTGAATATACTTCAAAAGTACTTTATTGCAATACCATGATGTGGTGTAGGGAGCTATATTAACTGCAACTCTCTCTTTGTGTTCCAGGGTATCGGGAGAACGGACGGAGATGTCAGCAACTTACTGACCTTCAACCCTTGATCTTTTACAGGTCAGATGATTCTCCAGTGCTCGAATTTACATTTGTAGGCGGTGTCGGGTACATGAACCTCCTGCGAACTGTGCCAGGGTAGCCTCTCTGTGGCACTTGCCCAGTCTAAACCTGGGCAGCAGGGGCAAGTTCACTGAAAAGAAAATGGTCCGACCACCAAACAGGTTCACTCGCGCTTGAATGCAATCCTGCATTTGAGATGCAGCGACTGAAGAATACAAACTCGCTGCCACGCTCATATTCCCCTCATACCGGACTGTTTCATTCAACAGTCCACCTTGACGGGCTTGCGCACATTAGCATCGGCTTATGTCAGGGGTTCTAGCACATTCTGGGGACCAGAGGAAATGGTTGGAGGTTTTATTTATGTTTGGGGGAGGGGAACATTTCTGACAGTTGTCGATCAGGGATAATACGGATCACGTTAAATTGGCCACGACTGGGGAAGCGTTCCTTGTGTCGAGTTCAGTATCCATCCACAGTGAAGACGGGCAGGAGAATGTAAGCAGTGAGGAGGGCACAGAGTAGCTGCAAAAAAGATTGAAGCAGGTTAAGTGAGTGGGTGCCATGGTGACAGATGGAGCGTCTTGTGAGGTTATGCACTTTAATTGTCAGAATAGAAAAGCAGAATGTTTTTTTAAAGGTGCAAAACTTATAAATGTTGATGTTCAGAGGTGTGCCCTCAGGACGAACACAAAGCCAGTATGTGAGTACAGCATGGAATTCAGAAGGCATATTGCTCTTTATTGCAAAGAGATTAAAATACAGGAATAAAGAATTCATGCTGCAATGGTACTGGACTTTGGTGAGGCCACATCTGGAGTACTGTGTGCAGTTTTGGTCTCCAAATTGAAGAAAATATATGTTTGCATTGGAGGCGGCACTGCAAAGGATCACTTTATTGGTCCCTGGAATGAGAGGCTCTTCCTATGATGAGAGGTTGAGTAAATGGGATCTATATTTTCTGGACTTCCAAAGAATGAGAGGTGATCTTATTCAAACACATATCATTCTGAAGAGACTTGACAGGGGTCACGATAATTCCCCTGGGCTGGGAAATGTAGAACACAAAGGGACTGCGATCAGGAGAAGCTTCCTCACTCAAACGGTTGTGAATCTTTGGCATTCTCCACCCCAGAGGGTTGTGGGTGTTCCATCATTGAATATATTTCAGGCTGCGTTAGACAGAGTTTTGGTCTCTCCAGGGACTAAGGGTTACGGGGAGCAGGCGGGGCAGTGTAGTTCAAGCCCAAGGTCCACCTTGATTGTATTGAATGGCAGAGCAGGCTCGACAGGCCATCTGGTCTACCCTGTTCCTGTTTTTCATGTTCTTATGTGAAGGTGCTAGAGACTTCTCCTTTGAGGGAAAGCTAGTGAAATTTTTAGAGGGGCTGATAATGTTATGAGTATGAGTTGTTCTAGGTTTTTGTCCAAGCTTCTTCTGGACTCCTTGAAGGATGGGTTGTGTCAAGCGTTGTTTGGTCGGCTTTGATTTCCATGTTTGGTCCGGGTCTGTGTGAGCTGATTCAATTTTGGGCTGTAACCCCCCAGCGTTGGGCTGTCTAATAAAATAATCGTGGACTATTACCACACAGCTGACCACTTGGCTCATCACCTTTGCGGTAGTGCTTTTATCCGAGTGAATAATGTCCTCAAATCCCCATTCTCCTGGTTACTCCCCAAAGATTTCTTCTTTTCAAGAAACCACTTCTCTTCAAGCAGGTGTTGCAGGCTAGGAATGTGGAAGGCAATTCCACATTGCAACTACCTTGGCTCAGGTCATGATTCCCTTCAAGCTGTTCCTCCAGGGGCAGTTTTAGACTTTGATGACTTGCTCTGTATGGATTGCTGACGTGGAGATTTGGTGCCCTTGGGATGTTTGTTAGTCTTCTGATGGCCGTGCTGTTATCTGGGTCAGTGATGTGGAATGGAGTGAGTTTGAAGACGGAGATGGTGCTTCTCGGCCTGAGCAGTGGGGACAGTGCAAATGAGCTTTTAGTCAATGTAACCTCTGCTGTTGAATTGCACAGGAAGCTCAACTTTGGTGGTCAAGCACCAGGGTAATTTTTTTCGAATCTGGAGATTACGCTTGTTCATGTTTCCCTCTGGAAGAGCCCAGCAGATGCTCCAGCGTTATGGCTGCATTTCTGAAGGGCTGCAAAGCAGAAGATCAGGTGTAGCTGTTCCTGTGAACTGGTGCATTGGGCTGGAGGGTGAATTTACAGGTACTGTTCGTTCTTTATTGGATATGAACTTTCTAAAGATCAACGTCAGGCAACAACCTTAGGTGAGGAAGTGAAGAGAAGGAAAATAGTGTCTTGGGTCATCACTTGGAGTATTTATAAGAACATAGTTAAGCAGTTATGTTGCTTTTGATATCGGGTGAAGGCAGAGTATCTAATGTAAGAACATTACAAAACATATCTACTGTTGTCCAGCTCGATGAGACTCTATTTACCTGGTTGCATTCTTATCATACTTGGAGTATGAATGATGCACTTTCAGAGACTTCATTAGTAATCAACAAAGGATTTGTGATGAATGGTTACTGTGTTACTGTACCCTTATCATCATGTAAGGTGATGTCCCCTTTAAGACTGGGCTTGGAACCCTGCGGGACTCCGCCTCCAGCTCCGCCCACCAATGAGTCGTATATAAGGGGCCGCCCTGTAGGCGGCACCCAGTAAGCACCCGTCTAGGCATCAGGCTAGTTCTCAGCTTATTAAAGCCTTCTTTACCGTTCTACTCTCTTGTGTCGTTATTGAGGGTACTACAATTTAATAAGCTGAGAACTAGCCTGATGCCGAGACGGGTGCTTACTGGGTGCCGCCTACAAAGCGGCCCCTTATATACGACTCCCTGGTGGGCAGAGCCGGAGGTGGAGTCCCCAGGGTTCCAAGTCCGGTCTTAAAGGGGACATCACCGTACATGATGATAAGGGTACAGTAACACAGTAACCATTCATCACAGGATTTATTTACAAGGATTTACAAGTGTAACAGCATATCTGTAGCTCGTTCTGGAATGCTACCTACCTGCGAGAACTCCTCCCCCTGGGGTGATTCCCCACTCTGAATTCCAATTGGTCACCCAGGCCAAATGACCCTTACACTGCCGTGTTGTCCTTAAAGTGACAATCAACACACACCTGCAATGGCTCCTCCTCCCACTCTGCACTACTATCTCTGGATCTACCATGGGCCCCTCTCCCATTCTGCCCTGGTGTCATCATCGGAAAGTACAGTGTCGCCCAACTCTGTCTTGGTCTCACCTCATGGGCTGCTGAAACCCTCATCCATGCCTATTGTTACCTCTGGACATAACTACCCCAGTGCACTCTTGGCTGGCCACCCATATTCTACCCTCTGTAAACGTTAGACCATTAAACACTCTACTGCCCATATCTTATTTTGCACAAAATCCCATTCACCCATCACCCTTGCGCTCTCTGACCCTTATTGGTCCCCGTTAAACCAGGCCTCAATTTTGAGCTTCTCATCCTTGTTTTCAAATCCCGTCATGCACATCCCAAGCTCTGGCATTCTGTCCCTCATCCTGAACCTCTCCATCTCCCTTTCCTCCTTTAAGATGCCCCTGAAAGCCTTGGGACCAAGCTTTGGCCACCTCAGGATTGTATCAAATTTTGCTTGACAATGCTCCTTGAGTTTCATCAGGTTAAAGGCGTTATATAAATGCAGGTTGTTGGTGTCGTGGTTACATAACATGAAGAAATTTGATGTACTTAATGCAGAACCTTTCTTTGATTCTAATGACGAGTAAAGTCGTAGCCCAGGAAGATCAGAACGGGGGGTCGTTGCTCTTACATTGGAGCAGGAGGATGACATTAAAACATCAGCCAGAATTAGATAGTGGGCTAATTAATGATGAGGATGTCTGTTTGGCCAAAGCAGTAAAAGTAAGGCTTACAATGAAAGGCTCAAATTGAATTTTAGCATTATTGACCTGTACAGGAAATTACTCATTTCCTGGGGAATTCTTTACAGTCGAGTTTCCCAGATTGACCCATAGTCTCCTATATGTAGTCTGAAGATTAGTGACTTGAAACTTGACAAAATGTAAATAATTTTCAGATTTATTACTGTCTCTGGCACCGTCCAATCGAGGTAGAGGTCTATCAAACAGTATTTCCCATTGTTTTAGCTGCTTTCCCCTCAGCATGGTGACTGGACGCTGGGTCGTCCTTTTCTTTGGTTGATATGGCAACCTCCAAAGGACAACTTGAGGCTCAAATTAGGCGGGCTCGCGATTCCTGACTCCAGCTAGCCTGTTAGGTCCTGATGTTGCAGCCAAGCTCTTCTTTATCTTGTGCTGAGTGCAGTCACTTAACAAGTGTCTGAGCAAGAGATTTTCAATGCTGCTGTGTAGTGTGTAATGATTTTATCTAACATCAAATTAGGATTGAATTGTGGCAATTGAATCTCTGGGAATCTGATTAAATGTTCCTATCCTATTGGGATTGAGTACCAGGTGGTTTGCTGGTTACCAAGTAATACACTGCCACTATATCGAGTCAACTCTTTCCTCTCTCCCTTTTTACAAAGACTTAATTTGTTTCAAATCCCACTAGCAGCTCAAAGATGACTAAAACATTTGCCTCGCCTTCAAACTATTTGTTACTGTTGAAGAGATCTCGTGTTTCGGGCTCTAAACTGATTAGGTGTGATTTTTTTTCATACTTCGAAGCTGTGTCTCTGTTCCCCCTTCACCACACACCTTTATATTAATATCATTCTGCTATTGGGAGGTGGCAGGTGCTGAGTCTAGGATGTCTCGACACTCCTGCATCACCAATTCCCAGTGATCTGCAGACAGCAATTTACACAGTTACTGTACGCTAATGACATTAAGTTACAGCGTAGAAACAAACCTTTTGGTCCAGCTGGTTGCGATTCCACACAAACCACTTTCCACCTTGCTTGATCTTTCCCCGTAGTTCATTCTTTACTCTCTCATGTACAAATCGTGCTTCTCTCGACTGCATCTATCACATGCCAGTAGTATTGCCGTCATTCAATTCCCCACTGTCAAGATCTTGGGGGTTACCATAGACCAGAAACTGAACTGAACTAGTCATATAAATACTGTGGGTACAAGAGCTGGACAGAGGCTGGTGCTTCACAGTGCCAGGGACTCGGGTTCGATTCCGACCTCGGGTGACTGTCTGTGTGGAGTTTGTTAATTCTCCCCATGTCTGCTTGGGTTTCTTTCGGGTACTCCTATTTCCTTCCACAGTCCAAAGATGTGAAGGTTAGGTGGATTGGCTATGCTAAATTGCCCCTAGTTGGTTGCGGGGATAGGGTGTGGGTTGGGTCTAGGTAGGGTGCTTCTTCAGAGGGTGGTGCAGACTCAATGGGCTGAAAGGCCTCCTTCTGCACTGTAAGCATTATATGAAAAACGGTCTGCACAGACTAACTCACCTCTTGACTCCCCAAAGCCTGTCACCATCTACAAGACACAAGTCAAGGAGTGGGATGGGATACTCTCCACTTGCCTGGATGAGTGCAGCTCCACCAACGCTCAAGAAGCTCGACACCATCCAGGGCAAAGCAGCCCACTTGACTGGCACCCCATCCACCACTGTAAACATTCACTCCCTCCACCACCGATGCATAGTGGCAGTGGTGCGTACCATGGACAAGATGCACTGCAGCAACTCTTCAAGCCCCTTTCGATAACGCCTTCCAAACCTGTGCCCTCTACCACCTAGCAGGGCAGTATTACAAGGGAAATACCACCACCTGAAAGTTCCCCTTCAAGCCACGCACCTGAAACTATATTGCCATTCTGTCATTGTTAGGCTAAAATCCTGGAACTCACTCTCTAACAGCACAGTGGGTGTACCTACACTGCTTGGACTTCCCCGGTTAAATCAGGTGGCTCATCACCACCTTCTCAAGGGGAATAAATGCTGACTCTGCCAGTGACACTCACATGCCATGAATAAAACAATATTTAAAGACCTCTATTATGTCAAAACTCGGCCTTCTGTGTTCTGCTTCTTTGGAGTTCACTGATTTGCTGGTGTTATAATGTCATTAACATTAGTGCAGAAACCCTCAGCACCTCATTCTTTCCCCACTCTAATTTCTGAATTTCTCGAGCCAGTAACTGGAAACCTACTGAGCAGAAGTGTGAACTCCATCGTAACATTTTGAATTTGTCCTGGACCAGATCCCAATTTATATTAGGACAGGAGACCCCAACAATTTCTAAAACTGTAAGGAAAGGGTACCTTGCCCCAGAAGTGATTCCACTGAGAAATAGGGATCTTTTATATTCAAACAAACTTCATTATTAACACAGTATTAACCACATTAACATCACAGAAAATAGCTTTCCAATTAACAGTTAAAAGATTCTTAAAATAAAAGCAAACACTTTTACTACTAACTTATACCATCCCTATCTCCAATTAAGCAAAGCCCATTAGAGGACAAAAGCCCTGTGTAAATAAAGTTAGAAAAGACAGGCATATTGCTGTCCTAAAATAAAAGCAAATTACTATGGATGCTGGAATCTGAAACCAAAAGAGAAAATGCTGGAAAATCTCAGCAGGTCTGGCAGCATCTGTGGGGAGAGAAAAGAGCTAACGTTTTGAGTCCAGATGACCCTTTGTCAAAGCTTTGTGTGTGTGTGTGGAAGCAGCATATTGATGTTTTTGTTCATTCGTTTATGGAATGTAGGGTTAGCTGGCTAAGGCCAGCATTTATTGCCCATCCCTGGTTGTCCTTGAGAAGGTGGTGGTGAGCTGCCTTCTTGAATTGCTGGAGTCCCTCAGGGGTAGGTGCACCCACTGTGCTGTTAAGGAGGGGATTCCAGGATTTCGACCCAGTGACAGTGAAGGAACGGCGATGTATTTCCAAGACAAGATGGTGAGTGACTTGGAGGGGAATCTCGAGGTGGTGGTGTTCCCAGGTATCTGCTGCCCATCTAGATGGTAGTGGCCATGGGTTTGGAAGGTTCTGTCGAAGGAGCCTTGGTGAGTTACTGCAGTACATCTTGTGGATGCTACACACAGCTGCTACTGTGCGTTGGCGGTGGAGGGATTTAATGTTTGTGTCAAGGGGAGCAATCAAGTGGGCTGTTTCGTCCTGATGGTGTAGATCCTGATGATTGCTCACCATTTTTGATCCTGCTTTACCCATAATTCCACTTTCATTGTGCGACGGTGGAGCAGTCTTTATCCTGATTACGGCCTCTCATCTCAGTTCTTATCTTGGACCTTGCCATTGATGTTGTCAATATGTTTGCTGGCAGAGAATAAGCATCTGGGCAGCACGGTAGTACAAGTGGATAGCACTGTGGCTTCACAGTGCCAGAGTCCCAGGTTCGGTTCCCTGCTGGGTCACTGTCTGTCGGAGTCTGCGCGTTCTCCCCGTGCCTGCGTGGGTTTCCTCCGGTTTCCTCCCACAGTCCACAGACGTGCAGGTTAGGTAGATTGGCCATGATAAATTGCGCTTAGTGACCAAGAAGGTTAGGAGGGGTTATTGGGTTACAGGGATAGGGTGGAAGTGAGGGCTTAAGTGGGTCGGTGCAGACTCGATGGGCCAAATGGCCTCCTTCTGCACTGTATGTTCTAAGAGAGGTGAAGCATTTTCAGAGGTGCTGTCTCTCAGATGAGCTGCTTTCCCCCCTCAGGTGGATATGAAAGACTCTGTGGAACTGTTTCAGGGATGAATAGGGATGTTAGCCCCAGTGTCCTGGCCAATATTTATTCCTCAGTCAACATCAAATAATTTGGTTATCTCTTTGCTGTGTGCAAATGGTTACTGAGTTAACTACATTGCAACAGTGACTACACTTCACAAGGCATTTAATTGACTGGATTATGAAGTCTTTTTTTCCTCCATTTCTGTCTTAATCAGTCAATTTATTTTTGTGAGTTATAGGCTCATGTGGAAGTTAAGGCAAGCAAGACAATATTACTTTTTTTCCAGAGGTATTGACTTAATTTTCATTTTTAATTGAGTTTGCTTATCATTTCTACTTTGGTTGTTCCCCTTTGCAAAGGACAGCATCTCTTCAGAGACATAACAACCTTGAAGCCTGACTGAACAAGAAATGCTGTGGTAACTTCTTCTTGCCATTGGATGGTGCTGTTCCCGTGCCACCTCTTGTTGTACCTGATTTCAGCCACCTGGTGGTGGTATAAGGGAACCAACCAGCTGCTAAACAGTGCCCCTGTGAGGCGGGCAATAGGTATTGCAAGATACAAAACAAATGTTGGTTGTGCCATCACTCACAATGCCCTAAATGACATGCATTCATGCCACGCACTATTTATCTCGAAAGAGCAGTGGTCACACTGAATCGGGAAATGCATTGGCCTGTACTTTAGCACACAGCTAGTCCCTACAAATAGCAAGGCGATGAACACAATTCAGGGGATTTTCTGCTCAACAAGACAATAAAATGAAATGAAAATCGCTTATTGTCACAAGTAGGCTTCAATGAAGTTACTGTGAAAAGCCCCTAGTCGCCACATTCTGGCGCCTGTTCGGGGAGGCTGGTACGGGAATTGAACCGTGCTGCTGGCCTGCCTTGGTCTGCTTTAAAAGCCAGCAATTTAGCCCAGTGAGCTAAAGTTCTTTTACCGATGTACTTTTTTATGTTGCTTATTGATCAGAGCAGGGAATCTGAGAGGATGCAGAGGAGACTGACCAGGTTGTTGCCTGGGCTGGAGCGTTGAAGAGAGACTGGTTAGGCCGGGTTGTTTTCCTTGGAGCAGGGAAGGCTGAGGGGAGGGGAGACCTGATTGAGGTGTACAAAATTATGAGGGACAGATAGGTTAGCTAGGAAGGAACTGTTCCCCTTAATGGAGAGGGCAATAACCAGGGACAGGAGATTTAGAGAGGATTTGAGGAAACACCTTTTCACCCAAAGGATAGACAGTGGCTGTAGCGATCTCTGTATGTGCATGTACACAAGGGGTTAATGTGTAATCAGTAGCACCAGATGATCATTGGAGGGCAGTACCAACAGGGGTATAAAAGCAACCGCATTGTGCCTCTCTCCCTCTCTTTTGGGTGTACTGTGACCAGGGCAGAAGTATAAGATTAGCTCAGATGGTTAGTGTAGTTGAACATAGTTGCTGTATTTAGATCTTGTTGACCTTATCACTAGTATTAATATTAAAGTAAAGAACTCGTGCAATTATTGTTATAGTTACTCAATAAACCTTTTGTTACTACTGGACGAGTTCGAGTCTCTTTCATCAAGATTCAGAAAACCTCATCAGCGGCAGGTTTGAGTAACACATATTACACTCAGCAGTATATCAAAACATACTACAAAGAAGTGTAATAAAAGAGTGGCGAGAATCTCGAACGCACTGCCTTAGGGTGGTAGAGGCGGGAACTCTCACAACATATAAATATTTAGATGAGCACTTGAAATGTCACAGCTACAAAGCTACGGGCCAGGTGCTGGAAAATGGGATTAGAATCGATAAGTGCTCGATGGCCGGCACTGAAACGGTGATCCTCCAGCCACGCTGCGCCGGAAATGCAGCTCGCCGCGGGGCAGCGTGGCCAGTGAAAGCTGGGAGAGCCCGCTCCCGGGATCTACCCGGCTCGCAACACCACGCAAGATTCAACGCAATCTCATGAGACGTTGCAAGAGGAATCCCGCCCACAATGAGTGGGATCACTTTTTAGCAAATCTGCATATTTGAGCGAGGCAGTAAGCCTTATTCTAATGTGCAGATTCCCGAGGTACCTGAGGCTTTGGGATTCAATCCCTTCGTCGGGGATCTCGGGCGAGCGCCGTTTGCTACTGGTCCCCACAAATGGGGGCCGGACGGAACAGCACTCGTGGGGGTCTCCAAGGGGATTGGATGCCCCCAGCTGAATGCCCTTTGGGCAGTGTGGTGCCCTGGCACTGCTGGTGCCTCCTGGATGCCCTGGCAATATCACCTGGATGCCAGCCTGGCACTGCCAAGGTGTCCAGGTGACATTGCCAGCTGACAGGGCACTGCCAGGTTGGCATTACTGAGGTGGCAAGCTGGCATTTCTTTGCGCATGCACAATTGGGCCAGGGTTGCTCAGTGGGGGGTGGGGGTGGGGCAGTGACCCTCCCATGTTGTGTTCAGGCTGGGGGAGAGGTTGGTGATCCTCTTTGGGCCCTCAGAGATTGTGAGGCCATTTAAAAATGGTGTCCCGATTTCTCGTTACAATGGGGAGTTCCGGCGAGCAGAGCTCTGTGCGGCCTCGGCCGAACATTCCCCATTCAGGCCCCTTGTTCAAAGTGAGTCGCGTTGAATAGCCATGTGTTTCTTAGCAATGCGAGTGCCGGGAAACACGCGGCTAAACGCACTCGCTCGGGGACTTTGTTCCCATTTGGGAAGATATGCCGGATGGGCCAATGGGCCTCTTTTTTTGCTGCAAAACTCTCTGGCTCTCTCTATGTAAATATACGCAGATTGTGTGTTAGAATTGACTTCGCAAATAGTTCAATTTCTTTATTTCAGGTAACATCCAATTGCTGTTTAAGTGTGTTTAAGTTTCTCTGAAAGGCTATCTGGGCTATTTGGTTTCCAGAAAATAAGTCACTCCTTAAGCACGGTACTTAATTGCATCAGATGTGGCCTTCTGCCTTTTGAAATGTTAAATCTGTGCATAACTTGCACATGGACGGCACGGTGGTTAGCACTGCTGCCTCACCCAAGGCCAGAATCGAACCCGGGTCCCTGGTGCTGTGAGGCAGCAGTGCTAACCACTGTGCCACCATGCCACCCCGCATGGATCTTGCAGCGTAGGAATGATTCACTACCCCATGGATCTTGCAGATTACGAGCTCCCCCGTTAACAATCTCTTCCCCTTAAGAGCCGTGTGGGTTATAACAGTTATCAATATCTACAGGAAGGGAGATGGCAGAGGGTGTTTTCAGCAGGCACTACCTCTTATCTCAAGTTATCCAGTCTACAGCTACCATATATGGGAATGTCCCAATCTAATCATCCTTGTTTCAGCTTGTTGCCATGGGTTACGGAGCTCTTGCCCGGCCTCCCCGTAGCTGTGCGTGCACATTCAGAGATTGCTACTGTTGGGCCCAGTTTCATGATTAGAGCTGGACTGTCTGATGTAATCAATTCGTGTCACCTCGTTAACGTTGTTGATCATTGCATGTCTGAAGCTCCTGTCAGCGTAACCCTCGTTGACTGCATCCTGAGACTGCCGCTCCCAGCTAACCCTTAAAACATGTTGATCTGTAATGTCGAACTATGATGTGACTTGTGAATTGCAACAACAGATATCTGCGTTAGGACAGAGCTGTCTTTGGGCAGCAGCTTCTGTGACTGAGCTGTCCTCCTCAGGATGGTCCTCAGCTCACTTCAAATGGGGGAAAAGATACCTCAGAAATAGGTTGTCCCACCTTCTCCTGGCTGGGAACCTGAACCTGCAGGTCAGCATCTTCTTAGTCAGGGAAAGAAAGCTTTCACTTTTGACCCTTGGGAGTGTTAGAGCACTCGCGGATAATCTTGAGGGTGACCGTCCAGAAATCAGGTAAACTATCGAGATTCCAAATTGACCTTGCTGCCCTCAGTGAGACCTGCCGTCTTGAGGAGGGAAAGCTGAAGAAAATGTCTGAACTGAAGTTGATCTTTGTTGGATGAGATTATTAAGGGATATGGAGGGAAGGTGGATCAATGGAATATAGAATCTAATACGATCATATGAATCAGGAGCAGGAGTAGGCTATTTGGCCCCTCGAGTTAAGATACAGATCATCCATCATCTACTCCGAGGGCAGGGTTGACAGGCCGAATTGCCTACTTCAATTCCAATGGTTCCTTCAATCCTCTGCTGTGATATCCTGGTCGGTGAGGATCCAATGGTGTAGGCCCAGATTGAGTGGCCCTGCACTAAGGTATCCATTGGCCACATGCTCTGGCAGGTGAGGCAGGAGTGCTGATGCTGAACACAGGGTGCACAGGTGGGGGCAGACGTCTGGCATACCTGGCCCCTCTCTCTTCCCCGTTTTATACTGTGCCTGGAGAATGCTGATTTCCCCAATGTGGTGAAGTGGGAAATGGAATCAGGCCGAATGTGCAGCTTTGACTTGTGAGCACAGTGTTGTGCTGTCAGAACTATCCCATCGACCTGTCATACAAGATTGGCCAGCAGGAACCCTGTGTTGGCGGGCGGCGCTTTGTCAATCTGCATCAAGGTACTCGACGTTCCACCGATGCTAATAATATGAACGTGATGAAGAGGTGGCTGCGTGTCGGGAAAGTCTAAGCCCTGAAATAAAGAGGCCGGAATTGTGACTCTGTCACGGTTGATTTGTCACAAGCACCCTGTGTTTTTTTTATGGAGGCTTTCAGCCCAGTCCAGTTCACTGCTGAATTCATCCCTCTTAACTTTCTGGCTTGTAATTCTGCCCATGCATCGTCCATTTGCTGACAGTTCTATGGCATTTGCATCTTTTTATTTACGTTGCTGAGATTTTGTGTCACCAGCTTACATTTTTTCACTATATTCCCTTGCCTCTCAATCTTCTTTTGTCCTCTGGTTATTTGGGTTGCCTCGTAAGCTCTGTTGAATGTTGGAAGTTACACGGTTGAAGGTAGATGAGGAGAATCTCAGGAATGTAAACACACGTATCGTGGGGAGGCCTCACTCTCAGTATGTTAATACATTGTGGCTGCTGAATGTATTGGCTGCTTAAATTACAAGGGACTGGATAATGTTAGATCAAGCCCACAGTGGAAGCTATTGCTCGTCTTGGTGATTACTGCACGTGCTTAAAAAAATACAATTTGAAAGCTTTCCATTCTAGTGGGGAAGCACAGTCGGCGAGATACGAGGTTCATTTAAAGTCTTGGCGGTGATGCACTAAGCGTCAAGAACCACAAAGACATGTGAGACTTTAACCAAGGCTTTAATACACTACATAGGAAGCTTACCCGACACAGACGACCCCAGACAAATGGGTCCGGTCTCAGAAGCTGGGTCTTATACCTAACTCCCGGGGGAGTGGCCAAGGCGGAGCTCTCCGTGGCCAGGTCAGGTTACATACAGGTGACCGAACCTCAACAGAGCTACAGTACAATACACAGGGTTACAGGGCCACATTACACACAACTATTATATAACTATGTACAATGCTAGGGAAGTACAGTGGTGTATCACCACAGGAGGCTCGTGTCTGATTGCTGGTGCTGGAGGCTGGAAGAAACTGGGCACTTCAATTTTCACAAGGGGATTTTATAGAAAAGATCAACTCTGGAACTCGACCTCACGTTAAATAATCACCGCAGGCCAAGGTAGTTGGCAAAAGACAAACCTGTGACTGATGACAGTAGGTTTTTAACCTAAATAACGATCCTTGTTTGGGAAGGAGTTTCAGGCAAAAAGCCAGAACCATTTCAGAGGCAGCGGGATGTGGGGATGGTGGGAGAGGGCTGCTTTTATGCTGGGTTTATGTTGATCAAATAGCAATCTTGGTCTATCGCCCGATCGTCTCATTTACAAGCTGTTCATGGAACGCTAAACACTATTTTACTCCGAACCCAATAAGTGGCACACATTTGTTGTGATTTTATATAAAGTGTCACATGAAGGGGAGCGAAAGCAATCTTTCCCAAATGTCAACGTGTAATAGCAGGAATAGAAATGTCACAGCCTCTCAGTTGTGAAGATTATTCATCAAATATTGCTTCTTGCTCCACTGCACTTGTTGCCGAGCAGTTACTTTTCTGTTTTTAATGGTTTCACTGGTTTTCTTCAGGATTCCAGGCTCCCGGGTGCAGATATATGAAGAGCCTACTCGAGTCTTGATGGGCAGCTCAGTTTGTGTTGGTAAATTGGATTGTTTCAGTGTTAACGTAGGAAGGACATTCCATTCTTTCATGGGATGTGGGTGTCGCCTGACGAGGTCAGCATTGGTTGCCCATCCCGAATTGCCTTTGAACTGAGTGGTTTGCTGGGCAATTTCAGAGAGGAGCCGAGGGTCTGGAGTCACGTGTAAGCCAGACCGGGTTAGGATGGAGGATTTCCTTCTAGAAAGGACGTTAATGACCCACGTTTTGGGTTCTGTCGGCAATTGATTATAGTTGCCATGGTTGCCATCACTGACCAGCCTTATAATGGTCGACTATCCCTTATCTGAAACCGTCAGGGCTGATTTTGAATTTTCCATTTTAGATCATTTCGGGTGTCGGAAATTGTGCATTACAATGGCCAAAGCCTAGGCCAGCTGGAGTCTAAAGTCAATAAAATGACAGGAAAAATAAGCGGTACCACTCAATAAAGAAGGCCAGGTACAACGGTAGATAAGGCCCGTGTTGTGTTCGCTCGGGTCTCATACTTCTGTAAAACGCGATACGTTCAACTAAGTGTTTTTTTTTTAATGTGTTCGGTTTTCGGATAAAGGACACGCGACCTGTATTTTATTGTATGTTTCTGCATTGGTTGAATTTAAATTCCACCAGCTGCCGTGGTGGGATTTGAACCCCTGTCCCCGGAGCATTAGCCCGGGCCTCTGGATTACCAGTTATTAACATTACCACTGCTCGACCATCGCCTCTTCATCGAGCTATGGTGTGAAATATTGGTGCGATTTGACGCTAACAATAACTGGCAAATTTAATGTGTATATAATACACGTTCCAGCTCTCAGAAGATTGTCAACAGATGGATATTTAGTGTGTGTTTCTGTGGCCTAGTCATAACTGACAGCTGCATTCTGCTGGCTTGCTGTAATGCAATTAGAATGATCCAGGCTGAAACCACGCACGCGCCTTGAACCCACATCTCCGGCTGTAATCCTTCACCTGATGGGCAATACCTGGTGTAAATTTTGAAGGAAAATCTGAAAATGGAGAATAAAAACATTTTAAAAAATAAATAAATAAATAAATAATGATTGTATTGCAGTAATCAATGTGCAGGGGTGAGGGGAAAAGACAGGGGAATAGCATTGAGCCATGATGCACCTTTGGAGAGCCGGTGCTGACACGATGGGCCAAAAGGCCTCCTTCTGCACTGTAATAATATCTGTGATTCTGTGAAATCCTGTCATCTGCAACCCCCTCTATGGCAAATGTATTTACCTGGGCGATTGTAGCCACGGTTCACGGCTCCAAAACGTCACTCGCGTACGGTTTAAAATGGCGAACTCTATCCTGTCCCACTGAGAAAGCGCCCACTGTGCATGCGCAAACTCTGCCCGTTCGCGATTTCCCACTTTGTGAGAATTTGTAGGAATTGTGCCTGTAATAAGGTCTCTGGCACAGGCTTTGCACAAATTTAATATTGAAACATATTTGAAATATATTGCATTCAACTTCCTGTCTGTTGTTCTCTTGGCCAAAATGATCCCTGTCCATGTATTTGGGAAGGTCCAATTCACCATGATGTAGTCAATAGTGTCATAAATTGGCTCTTTTATCTCAGTCAGTGTTCCCGAAACACATGGGGCGAAATTCTCCTACCCGCCCCGCCACATTTCTGCCCCGACCGGCCGGCGGGAGTCTCCGTAACACCGGCCGGTCAATGGGGTTTCCCATTGTGGGGCAGCCCCAAGCCGTCGGGAAACCCCCGGGCGCCGGCAAAACGGAGACTCCCGCCGGCGGAGAATGACGCCCATGGTAACTGAGTGCATCACAAATCATGGGCGGAATTCTCCGCAATCGGCGCGATGTCCGCCGACCGGCGCCAAAAACGGCGCGAATCAGTCCGGCGCCAAAAACGGCGCGAATCAGTCCGGCATCGCACCGCCCCTAAGGTGCGGAATCCTCCGCATCTTGAGGGGCCGAGCCCTCACCTTGAGGGGCTGAGCCCTCACCTTGAGGGGCTGGGACCGTGCCGGACTGATTTCCGCCCAGCCAGCTGGTGGGAAAGGCCTTTGGTGGCCCGCCAGCTGGCGCAGAAATGACTTTGCCGGGCAGCGCATGCGCGGGAGCGTCAGCGGCCGCTCACGGCATCCCCGCGCATGGGCAGTGGAGGGGGTCTCTTCCGCCTCCGCCATAGTGGAGACCATGGCGAAGGCGGAAGGAAAAGAGTGCCCCCACGGCACAGGCCCGCCCGCGGATCGGTGGGCCCCGATCGCGGGCCAGGCCACCGTGGGGGCACCCCTGGGGGCCAAATCGCCCCGCGCCCCCCCCCCCCCCCCAGGACCCCGGATCCTGCCCGCGCCGCCTTGTCCAGCCGGTAAGACAGGTGGTTTAATCCACACTGGCGGGACAGGCATTCCAACAGCGGGACTTCGGCCCATCCGGGCTGGAGAATCGCCGGGGGTCCCGCCAACCGGCGTGGTGCGATTCCCGCCCCCGCCGAATATCCGGTGCCGGAGAATTTGGCAACCGGCGGGGGTGGGATTCACGCCAGCCCCCGGCGATTCTCCGACCCGGCGGGGGGTCGGAGAATCCCGCCCCATATGCCTGAGCCATTTGCTGACACTAAAAGCCTAAATGTCAGGAATGCGTTAAACTGTATCTGTTATTGGGAGCCAGTGTATGGCCAAAATATATTCTTCTCCTTTGTCATCCTTCCTTCTCTTTTCCTTATTTAATACTTCTGACATGATTTTCCCTCTGCCATAATAGAGATGTTTTGTTTGATTAGGAATATGACCAAACTCTCACTCACCATACTCTGATTGCCATGCAGACAGGGAGGGGAAATCATTTTTGAAGTGAATTGATTGTTGCCTTCATTTTGCAGAAGTCTCCGACTGTCGTTAGTAATCCAGCCATGAGGGATTCATTCATAGAGCCAAGGAAGTGGACGTTCCCACTGTGATAATTGTGCTTTGTTTCAAATGGGGCCGGGGGTTCTTTCAGAAAGCATTCCGTCACTGCCTCTTGCTGTTCTTTTCATGACGAAGCCAGGAACAACCTTTAACTTTACCAGCCCCTGGTGAACGACATTCCTTTTAGAAAGGGAGTTCAAATGAAGTAAAATGGACCAAACTTGGGAAATATTGTCCTGTGCTGATTTCTGTTCCATACTGCGAGTAGTATTTTTCTCAGATTATGTTGCCTTTCCGCCGATGTAAACAAAGGCGGGTACAGTTAATGAAAACCGAAAAGGCAGTAATACAGGTTGAGTATCCTTTATTGGAAACCCTATGAAATAATTGCGTTTTGGTATTCAGATATTCTTGGCTTTCAGATGTGCTTATAGCTACTGTCTATACATTAGGCCCAAGCCTACTTGCTACTTGTGTTACAACAGCCCTACCGGAGGCTAGCTATAGTCTACGAATAGTCGGCTGTTTCTCCATTTGCCAACTCTCTGACATACCCCCCCTCCCCCTCTACCGTTACCAGCAAGTCAGGGGATCAACCCTGCTTCAATGAAGAGTGAAGGAGGGCACGTCAGGATACCAGGCACACCAAAAAATGCCTGGGCAATCTGATGAAGCTACAATACAGGACTATTTGCATGTCAACAGCATTATGATCAAGTAATAGATGGAGCTAAACATTTCCGCAACCAATGGATCAGATCTAACCTCTGCAGTCCTGTCACATCCAACAATGAATTGTGGTGGACACTTCAACAACTCACTGGAGGAGGAGGAGGTTCCACAAATATCCTCATCCCCAATGATAGAGGAGTCCAGCGCATTGTTACGACACCCTGGGCTAGTGCACAGTCACTTCCAGACCCATGTGCCACAAAGTCACAACACAAGTGAATTAACCAATAATTCTTACAAAAATACCCAAAGGCTTTGGACCTTGGTTGTCCAATAATTAACGTTACTAGGTTTGTAAATGTGAAGACAATGACTGTTCATTTATAACAAGAACTATACGGTAATACTGGTTAACCATCATTTAATTCTTGACTCCCACTTTAACTGCTCCCACCATCTACCCACACACACGCAATGCAGCCAAACACAGAGGGGAGAGAAGAGGTGAAAAATAATAAGGATGAAAGTCAAAAGATAAGAGTCTTTGCTTCAGATGGTGTTTTGTTAGCAGCTTTGCTTCAATCCGGCCTTCAGTTCAAGGCTTTTACTGTGGATTCCTTCAGGTATCTATGGTTTCAAGAATGCAGAACTGACAACTTTTAGCAGCTTTCTGGAGAGAGTTTTATTGCTCGCAGCATTTCCTTAACAGCCACCTTTCATCACAGTTTGCTTTCAGTTCCTGGTTTGTCTTCAGGCCTCTGTCGTCTCAAGAAAACGGCACCCAGAGGCTTTCTGGCGAGAGAGTCAGCCTTTGCAGAGGCCTTCTGGTGAGGGTGAGCTGGATCTTTCTGGAGAGAATTGGATCTCTTCATCATAACTGAAACCAAACTGGAACCTCGGGATTCTGAAAAGCATTCCAGTCGAATAACATCCAATCACCACCTGTTGCCAGGCAGAGCACAGCACTCTGGGCCCATTAATTGGCCTCCAGCTAATTAATCAAACTGAGTCCCAACCCATCTCTCTGTCACTGATGCCTGCCAGTCTGCAGCTTCTAGTTTAAACCAGCCAAGCCTTCCGGATTCTTCCTGTTTGAATTAAAGATATAGACTGCTTAAAGTGACATGCCCATTAATCATCAATGGACCAAAAGTGTAACGGTAAAAAATATAGTAAAGGGTAAATAAGGGGATAAACAAGGAATAAACAGGAAAGGCATGTGCAACAATCTTCAGCCAAAAGTGTCACATAGATGATCCAAATTGGCCTCCTATGGATGTCCCCATTATTACCATCCTATCGAACATTAGAAAAGGGATGGGAGAGGTTATCAATAATGCTATCAAGCAGCACTTGCTTAGCCATAGCATGCCCTCTGCTCAGTTTGGGTTTCGCCAGGGCCATACAACTCCTGACCTCATTACAGCTTTGGTTCAAACATGGACAAAAGAGCTGAATTTCAGGGGTGAGGAGAGAGTGGCTGCTCGTGATATAAAAGTAGCATTTGACTGAGTATGGCATCAAGGAGCACTGGCAAAACTGGCATCAATGGGAATCGGGGAAAACTCTCCACTGGTCATACCTGGCACAAAGGAAAATTGTTGTGTTCTTTGGAGGTCAATCATCTTAGATCCAGAACATCACTACGGGAGTTCCTCAGGGTAGTGCCATGGATCAACCATCTTCAGTTGCTTCATCAATAACCTTCCGTCTATCAACTGCACAATGTCAGCACAATTTTCAGCACCATTCTCAAATCCTCAGATACAAAAAAGTAGTCCATGTCCAAATGCAGCAAGACCTGGACAATATCCTGGCTTGGGCTGACAAATGGTAGGTAACATTTGTGCCACTCAAGTGTCAGGCAATGACCATCTCTATCAAGACAGAATGTCGCCATTGCCCGATGACATTCAATGGCATTACCATCACTGAATCCCCCACTATCAACATCTTGGGTGTTTCCATTGACCAGAATCTGGGCTTGACTAGCCATATAAATACGGTGACTACAGCAGTTGATCAGAGGCTAGGAATCATCCTGTCTCCCCAAAGCCTGTCCACTACCTACAAGGCACAAGTCAGGAGTGTGATGAAATACTCTCCACTTACCTGGATGAATGCAGCTCCAGCAATATTCAAGAAACCTGAAACCACCCAGAGCAAAGCAGCCCGCTTGATTGCTACCCCGTCCACAACCATTTACTCCCTCTACCACTGACGCACAGTAGCAGCCATGTGTACCATCTGCAACAATTTTTTTCAAACTTTTTTTCCTGGTACCCACTTTTGCCAACCAGCCAACCTTCGCGACCCATGCCAGCCACATGCCATGTTCGCTTACCTTTCATGGAACAGGGAGTCTGCTTGGTCCTCACGATCTCACCCCAATCAGGTTCACAGGAAGAGAGTGTGGTGTTGGGTGCTCTGGTGCACAGATGAGCCAACACAGTTGTATGTGGTACAACTCTATTTTATTATAACTCTTATAATACAGTTCGTTCTGGATACTCTGCACGTGCTGTCTCCCTGAGTGTGTTTGGCAATAGATGTGTCCTGGTTCTCCTCTGCAGCTAATACTGACCACCGGGGGTCGTGTCTGTGCTTTTATATCTTTCTGTCATTGGTTGTGGTGTTGTGTGTTCTGATTTGTCTGTTGGTGTGTCTATCATGATGTGTGTGTTTGAATATCATGACATCCCCCCTTTTTACAAAGATAAGTGCCTACGTGGTTATAAATATAATTGTGTCGTGAGTGCATCTAAGAGTGTGTGTGTGTGTTGTGTACATCGTGTGTTTATGACGTAACTATTTACATGGGGCGATGTCGGGTGCGTCACACTAACAAGGTTGTACCATAACAAAACTTGGATGCGAGAGAAAAAAAAAACTTGAACATTGGTCCGGTCAGACGATATCTGGAACAATAAACAACAACAGGTTATAATACAGAAGTGTTTGACTTTTTGAACGTATGAACAGCGTTATAAGTCCAGTCTAATGGGTGACCGCCTCAAGAATGGGCTGGTCCTCAAGCCGGTTCAGCTGTGGAGATTTGGGGTCACACTGGTTCACCTTGGACTGTTGGAGGTGATGCTGTTGCCGAAGTCTCTACTTTACCATTTGTTGTACTTCGTGCAGTGCTTGGTTTTTTCATTCGTGCAAATATAACATTCAACATCTTTGTTAGTGGTGCCCTGGCTGTGGTTTGGTTCTGGTGGCGATGGAAGGGGCATGATCCGTGGCATCTCCACGAAGTCATCCTTGGGAACCAGTGGAGGATCCGGTGTGTGCGTACGGTGCAGTTGCGAGCGTGGAAGGCGGCACAAAGCCCGCTGATTGCGCCTACGCACCAATCCATCCGCCCTGCATGCCAGGAACAAAGTGGAGTCTGTTTTCTTTTTATGTTTGTGGTGGACGGCATCTTGTAGCCGATGGGTCGTTGCCATCGAAGTAGCACCATCACTAATATCATGCAAGGCGATGACTGTGCCAGATGTGGAAGTTGGCCGAGACCGTGTACGCTGGTTCCGGCCACCTGCTGTGCCGGAAGGGCGACTCCGCAGAGAAACGTCGAAGCATGTCGCCTTGGAGAGAGAATTGTTGCTCGCATCAACGTCTGGCGATGGCGCGAATTGGTGTGTCCATCTTGGACCGCCGGTGCTGGTTGCCACTGCCGACCCAGTGGGACTGCCACGCGATCCATTCCCTGTCGCCGTGGCATCTGCCGTCACCCTGAGCGTGCCATCACCGAGGCCGCGACACCGCCCGTCCGGAGCAAGGTCTGGCGTGCGCGAATCAGAGTCGGCGCTTGGCTGCTCCCCATCTGGAGTCCGGTCTGCCTTCCGTCGATGCCCCCCGTCCGGAGTCCCAACAGGTTCACTGGAGGCAGCCGAGATTCCCTGAAGCTGCACTTCTGGAGTCGGAACATGCAGGAATGCACCAACCAGTGGAGAGGCTCGAGCCATCGAGGGTGGAAGCGGTGCGCCGCCACCGCAGTCGTCAGTGGTCCCACCGTGATCGTCGAGTGCCTCGGTACGCACTAGGCGAGGTCTGTCACCTTGCACCTTTTGCATGGGAAGTGGGATGCTGTCATCACTCGTCTCACATCCCGTGGATAGATCGTCATTAGCAGCTTGCTGTTCACTAGGGTTGGGTAAATTGTCAGAGTTTTCATCTGGTGGTGCACACCATGTCGGTGGACTGTCATTGTCTTGCCATTGTCCTTCATTTGGGCTTTTCTTCTTTGGAACTTTAAATCTTCCCCCAGACATTGCAGAACCTTGTTTATTACCCCCAAATTCTCCCATATGTATGGTCTCGAATATAGGATCCACTGTTTCTATCGACATTGTACCATTTTCCAAAGAACATTCCGTTTCACTTTTCTTCTCAGGTACCTCATATGTAACTTTGTTTAATGTACATGCCTTCATGGTCTCTGGGTCTGATTTTGCTGGGACTGGCATGGTCACAGTCTCTCTTTTACTGTTCTCAATTGCCCACATTATACTCCCCATACATAACTGCTTAATCACTGGGGTTAGTGTGGTACAATGGATAATCGGGTCGACCTTATCTGCATCTTCACCATTAGTGGAAAGCACACTTGGTTCACTTGAAACTGCTGTGGGTTTTAAATTCGTTATCTGGCTACTCGATGTCGGTGTCCTCAGGATTCTTGCTCCAATGTTCTGCTCAATAATCAGTGGAGTGTGTATAGGTTCAATGCAATTAATGTTCCCCTCAAGGTTTGAAGAGTCATTACTGACTAACTGCTGGTCTCCGAAGTTGGGATTTTGCGGCATTGTGTTGAAGGGAGACATTTGTCCCTGCTGTAGATATGATTCAGGTTGTGTTATTTCCATTACCTGAGGATCAATGTCTTGTCCATTTTTTCGATCCATACTAAAACACTGGCAATTCTCAGTCTGCTCCTTGCAAGTTAAACATTCAATTAATTTTGTTAGCAAATCCTCAGCATCCTTCTGTGGCCGTGCAGCATTATTAATCTCTGTTCGGCTACAATGATCCTGAAGGTCAGCGCATAAACCTTTTTTCTGCGGGCTTGGACGAGGCGATTCCTTTGGCTTGTCTTCAGTTGGGCTTGAACAGTCTTCAGCGCTGTGTCCTTCATTGTAGCATGAGAGACCGTCATGGTCATGCTGCTGTGTAGTGGAGCATGGTAGGCTGTTATAGCCTTCTTGCTGTTCACGTGAGCATGGCAGACTTGCATCGTCTGCCGCTGGTTGGTCAGGAGAGGTTGCTAGACCCTCATGGTCTTGTTCCTGCAAGGACTGCGCTCTGGAGTCTTGCGTTCCTTCCATCGTGGAGTCCGTCCACGAGCTCTCTGTGGAGGCTTGTGACACTGGAGTCACTTCTTGTTCGTGCAAGGACTGCGCTCTGGAGTCTTGCGTTGCTTCTATCGTGGAGGCTGTCCACGAGCTCTCTGTGGAGGCTTGTGACACTGGAGTCACTTCTTGTTCGTGCAAGGACTGCGCTCTGGAGTCTTGCGTTGCTTCTATCGTGGAGGCTGTCCACGAGCTCTCTGTGGAGGCTTGTGACACTGGAGTCACTTCTTGTCCGTGCAAGGACTGCGCTCTGGAGTCTTGCATTTCTGCAATTGTGGAGTCTGTCCACGAGCTTGCTGTGGAAGCTTGTGACACTGGAGTCACTTCTGGTTCATGCGAGGACTGCACTCTGGAGTCTTGCATGTCTTCTTTCATAGAGTCGGGAACGTTGAGCGGGACGTGGACCACGCTCTGTGTGGCAGCAGGGCACTCTCCGTGTGCTTGCACCGCTCCCTGTCTGTTAATGTCAGGCTGCAGCATCATCCGGTACTGATAAGTTGGAACGTCATATCTGCTGGATTGAAGATCCTCAAATCCGAAAAATGAATCCGCATCTGCGTCGGATTCAATGTGGGGGCCGCCAATGTGCAACACGAAAGGTTCGTCCGAGTCATAGTCATATAGGACCACGGAGCTATCATTGGGCTCGCGAGGTCCGGAAACACTGTAAAAATCGTCATCGAAGTATTCAAGGTCGGAATCATCGGCTTGTGCGTAGGTAACTGCTTGTCGGAGGGTTCTTCGGAGGTCAAATTCATCTCCTGGGTCAATTTGCGGCACTGTGCTGTCATTCCAGGTGAGGGAAGGTTGTTTTACAGCTTTAACAGATTTTTGTTTTTTTGATTTGGGACGTTTCCCTTTTAAATTGGATTTGGGACATTTCCCTTTTAAATTGGTGCAGTCTGGGGCCTCTGACATCCTGACGCTCGGTATGTAGCACGTAGGAAGCGACTGCGCATGCTCAGATCGCTGTTCCTTTACCGATGGCCGTTTTCTTGACTGCGCATGCGCAGCATCTCGCGCATGCGCAAACGAAACTTCCGGTTCTGCGCACTTCTCGCGCAACTGTGCTAGCGTTATACCTTTAGCAAGATGGCCGCCGACCTCGACCCAGCCTTCTCTCAGGCCCGGGATTTCGGGCTCCGGGATCCCAGCCACGAGGTGAGTACTGCAGCTTTTCTTACCTTTAAGTGCCCATTGGATTGCGTATTCTTCACAGTACTTGGAGAATTTGCCCAGGACTGCCTGGTAATCGTACCTTTGCTGCCTCCTGAAGAACCTGAACCTTCTGAATATTTCTCTTGCCCTTGCACCGGCGACGGTGAGGAGAAATTCAATTTTTTCCCTATCATCCAGGTCTTTGAGTTCAGCTGCCACCAGGAACAATTCGAAATTTTGCCGGAATCGCCGCCAGTTTTCGTGGAGGTCGCCGTGGCACTGGAGCGCCTGCGGAACCGGGAGCTCGTACATCATGCCTGGGCACTTCTGGTTGTCTGTGTACACTGAGGTATGCCGGCAGGTATCGATCCACTCCTGTACCATGTGGTGTTCGGTGCTCTGGTGCACAGATGAGCCAACACAGTTGTATGTGGTACAACTCTATTTTATTATAACTCTTATAATACAGTTCGTTCTGGATACTCTGCACGTGCTGTCTCCCTGAGTGTGTTTGGCAATAGATGTGTCCTGGTTCTCCTCTGCAGCTAATACTGACCACCGGGGGTCGTGTCTGTGCTTTTATATCTTTCTGTCATTGGTTGTGGTGTTGTGTGTTCTGATTTGTCTGTTGGTGTGTCTATCATGATGTGTGTGTTTGAATATCATGACAGAGAGGGCAATGAGAACAGCACAGTTCCTTTGTGCTGTTTTCATCTTTGTGAGAACAGAAAATACAACTTCGCACATCTAGGTTGTCGTGAAGAGCAATAGCAACAAAATGCTAGTTTTGCTTCAAACTGGATACTCCTGTGAGATGATATTCCAGAATACTGACAGCCTCATCGGTTTTTGGCATGTTTTAATATGGTATCACAGGTCAGCTACAGCAGCGTAGTCTTTTCATTTGGTCAGCTGTAAATTAATAACTGACTCTGAGGTCTCAACCTCAAAAGGAACTTTTCACCCATCATTTCTCTTTCAAAATCTGAACCTCTCATTTACCAATACTTCCCTGCTTATAACACACATGGGCTTTGCATAGTTATTTGCATTGGCATAATTGACAAAACCATACCTTAAGAAATCTATATACTGCTTTGTTCCCCAAATCTCTTCCTCGTAGGCTTATAAGCAGAGGCCTGAAACTCTGTACAGAGGTAGCACACTAACATTACCCTGGACTCTCCTGGGCACCTCTCCTAGCAGATTCAGTTGTGAGATCCTGGCCAGATGATACACTGCCTATTTGCATCTCTGGCCTTCTCTCCCTTGTAAGAAATGATTCATCTGCACAGTTCTGTTGCCTTGCTTTCCATCAGATAGAAAATGGAAAAGCTCTCCACGGTGACTTGGTGCCAAAAGCACGTACACACAGGCACTTTATGTGCAGGCCGTGTGACCTGCTCACTGCTGCCACTTCTGGCTGGAAGACTTCACGGCCTCATTTTCTTCTTAATTAAAAGGCACCACGGGCCTCCAATAAATATGCCGGAGCGGCCGTTGGATGCTTCTCCCGCGAGCGGGAATGCCGCGACTGATCGCTCTGCGACCAACACACTTTAAAAAACCCTGATCTACAAGATGCATTGCAGGACTAACGGATGGTCCTTTGACAATGCCTTCCAAATCCATGAATGCAACCACCTAGAAGGATAAGAGCAGCAGATACCTGGGAACACTAGTTCCCCTCCAAGTCACTCACCATCCTGACTTGGAAATATAACATCGTTCCTTAGCTATCGCTGGGTCAAAATCCTGGAACTCCCTCCCTAACTGTGTGTGTACCTACACCTCATGAGCTTCAGCAGTTAAGGAGGCAGCTCACCACCACCATCTCAAGGGTAAATAGGAATAGGCAGTCAATGCTGGGCTAGAAGGTGAAGTCCACATCCTGTAAAGAATTACAAAAATGTGCCTCCCAGTGTAGGATTATTATTGTCACCATCAGCATTATAATTATTTTCATGCTTTGTTCCTGTGCTTACGGAAATAACTTTCTTTCTACACAAGGTTAGAACTAGAAATAAAAACCACAGAGTCTGCTCTCAAACGTAACAGAATTTTATTCAATTGGAGGAAAAGGATAATCAACAGCTGTAAGCAATACTCACAACTGTGGAATATGGATAAGAACACAGTCGATCAGCCCACTTGTTCTGGGAGGCAAGGAAAGGAGTGTTGACTCTTCCTTGTCTCTTTCTCGGGGTGCGCAAATCTCAACACCACTGGGATGTCTTTTTCCACTCCTGATAGCACAGGCATCTGCTCTTCAATTGATGCAACTTTGAAGGGTGGGCGATCTGTGCGAAGATGTTTTCCTGAATTTTCAGACTCTTGACTGGCGTCACTCCAGGAAATATAGCTTCTCGTGTATTCCTGATAGCTGTTGAAAGAGCGAAAGGTGAAGTTGCAGGAAACCTAGGTCTCAGCCAGATCAACATTGACTAACTACTACAGAACAGCAAATCAACGCTATATTGGAGAGTAGAATACCAGATCGAGGGAGTCAGGCCCCAGCTAAGTTGTCCCTCACCCATATTGAGTTTTGAGTACAGTGCTCAAATCTGATCAACAAGGACAATGGAAACATATCAGTACCAGAGGGGGTGCAGTGCAGGTGGTAGCACAATGGGCACTCCAGGGTGCTAAAGGACTAAGAATGGGCACGCTTCCCTTCCTCAGCTTTTGAAAGGAAGCGAAGAACGGAGATCTTCTCGAGGTCAACAAAACGATAAAAGGCATGGAAAATAAAAACCTGCAGAATTCATTTGAGATTGATTTGCGAGAGGGCATGGGGGCACAGGTTCAAACATATTTAAAAAGGGGAAAATGCAGTGTCGATACCGGGAAACTCTCCACACACACAGTTTGGCCTACATGAAGTGGAACTGATGCAAAAACCTTCAAATTGGTTTTCAGAAGCAATTCGATAACGTGGTCCGGGGGCTAGGTAAACACGGTCTTTCTGGATGGGTGAATCAAGATGGGCGGATTGACCTTCCTTGTGTGTAATTGTCTTGTAAACAGCCAGGCCTCAATGTGGTAAAGTGCCGATGGCACCCTGGAGATTTTGTATACAAAGCGAGCCGATGATTCCACTCAAACAGTAAGATCAGCTTTGACAAAAACTGTCATCAAGTGTCATACTTTCATTTTTGTTCAGCTGGGTATGTGCCACGTACTTTAAAATAACCTCGGCCAAGTATCTGAAATCCAAGTGAACAGTCTGACATACCCCAATTATCTGGCTGAACCCTCGTATCACTGAATGGTGTGTGCTGTATTTAAAAGCCCCAATTACTGTTGGCAAAGACTGGAATCACAAAGAACTGTTTCTCTCCTTAAATGACAGTTCTCTGTCGAATCATGCTCAATTCCCTCGCCCTTTCTCGTGCTTTACGGACAATTCTGATCGAGACTGGCCTCATGAAGGTCACTGCACTCGAGAGGTACTTGATTTTTATGGAGCACTTTGAGGCATTTGCATACATGATGAGGTGCTTAGAATTTCCCTTGACTCTCCTGCACCCCCCCCTCATCCCTCCTTTGATTACCGTGCACCTTTTGTGAAAGGGTCAGGTTGACAACAGCCGTTTTTTCCAACATGTCTCTCGGTAGACACCATCCTCTTGACCTGGGCACGTCAGCGCTCAGACACTGCAAAATCCTCCCTTTGTGTGAGCTTTATCAACCTGCTTTAACGAGGTTAATAGTCGGATGGGCTTTCAATTAATTTACTTCAGAAGGACAATGGAGGGTGAGGGAACCTAACCGTGAACTCTGAAATAAAAATACGGAGTGACAGTCGGCAATTGCGAGAGAACAGGACAGTTTTGTATGGGACTCTCAGTAGGTGAATACATCTACCTGACTGCTATCTTTTACTATCTTTCTTTGCTCTGAACTTGGTTTGTTCATTAGTCTAATTTTCTCTTGCAATCTAACAATTTTTACGACCACACAGCTTGGGTTGGATGCTTTTTTCCCAGCAGGCTTTGCTTCACAGAAGGATTCAAATAAGGATATACATAACAGCATACAAACAATTCAATCAGTAACAAAATACAATCCTCTTAACAATCCTCTTAATTTGAGTTTTTTTTCCTCTTATTTCCATCAAACCTTTCCCTTTCTGCCTCCCCCTGCCTCTCCCCTTATCCCATCTCCCCGACCCCTTCCTTTACTCGCTGGCAACAAATAGTCCAAAATTCCCCATCTGAGCCACGAAGGGCAAACTTAATTTTCCCAAGTTAAGAGTGTCGTGGTTAGCACTGCTGCCTCACGGCACCAAGGACCCAGGTTCAATTCCGGCCCTCGGTCACAGTCTGTGGAGAGTTAGTACATTCTCCCCGTGTCTGCATGGCTCTCACCCGCACAACCCAAGCTGTGAAGGGTGAACAAAGAACAAAGAAATGTACAGCACAGGAACAGGCCCTTCGGCCCTCCAAGCCCGTGCCGACCATGCTGCTCGACTAAACTAGAATCTTCTACACTTCCTGGGTCCGTATCCTTCTATTCCCATCCTATTCATATATTTGTCAAGATGCCCCTTAAATGTCCCTATCGTCCCTGCTTCCACTACCTCCTCCGGTAGCGAGTTCCAGGCACCCACTACCCTCTGCGTAAAAATCTTGCCTCGTACATCTACTCTAAACCTTGCCCCTCTCACCTTAAACCTATGCCCCCTAGTAATTGACCCCTCTACCCTGGGGAAAAGCCTCTGACTATCCACTCTGTCTATGCCCCTCATAATTTTATATACCTCTATCAGGTCTCCCCTCAACCTCCTTCGTTCCAGTGAGAACAAACCGAGTTGATTCAATCGCTCCTCATAGCTAATGCCCTCCATACCAGGCAACGTTCTGGTAAATCTCTTCTGCACCCTCTCTAAAGCCTCCACATCCTTCTGGTAGTGTGGCGACCAGAATTGAACACTATACTCCAAGTATGGCCTAACTAAGATTCTATACAGCTGCAACATGACTTGCCAATTCTTATACTCAATGCCCCGGCCAATGAAGGCAAGCATGCCGTATGCCTTCTTGACTACCTTCTCCACCTGTGTTGCCCCTTTCAATGACCTGTGGACCTGTACTCCTAGATCTCTTTGACTTTCAATACTCTTGAGGGTTCTACCATTCACTGTATATTCCCTACCTGCATTAGACCTTCCAAAATGCATTATCTCACATTCGTCCGGATTAAACTCCATCTGCCATCTCTCCGCCCAAGTCTCCAGACAATCTAAATCCTGCTGTATCCTCCGACAGTGCTCATCGCTATCCGCAATTCCACCAACCTTTGTGTCGTCTGCAAACTTACTAATCAGACCAGTTACATTTTCCTCCAAATCATTTATATATACTACAAAGAGCAAAGGTCCCAGCACTGATCCCTGTGGAACACCACTGGTCACAGCCATCCAATTAGAAAAGCATCCCTCCATTGCTACTCTCTGCCTTCTATGGCCTAGCCAGTTCTGTATCCACCTTGCCAGCTCACCCCTGATCCCGTGTGACTTCACCTTTTGTACTAGTCTACCATGAGGGACCTTGTCATTCCACCTCCCCAATTTTTGATAATGTTTTCAATAGCGAGGTCCAAATCCCACGAATCATGAACATGACCAGAACATGTAGACATGGTTAGCTGGTCCTCCTTTACACCTCTCACATTTACCTCCTGCCTCTGTGAAGAATCTGCTCATTCTTTCCTGTGTCATATGGACTGTACGCAAGCTTGAAGGCTTTACCAGCTGCCCCACTCCCATTTACCCCGGGGAGGTTTACAGAACGTCTGGTGGTAGCATCATCCTTAAAAATCTGGAGCCAATTGAGATGACATTTTGGTTTGGGAAACATGTTGGTGCCAGCCCCTATTTATGGAAACCACGAATTCCCAATGGCAAGATTGGATACAACATTTAAACAGTGGTATAAAAAGGGATTGAGACAGGTATATTTAGAAGGTAAATTTGCGAACTGTGAAGATTAGAGGGAGAAACACAAAATGCAGAACTAGGTGAGTTTACATAGCTTCAAATATGAAGTTCGGTGAAAAAGGAGTTGTCCTCTTACCCTCAACTACCAGATAAGAGCCTCCTTGTTAAATTGCCCTTGTCAGATGAGTTGGGAGATGGGAAAATTACTAACATTTATACATGGCTGATGGACTCAAAGAAAACATCGATTGAAGAAATAAAACAAGAGTGGGAGGAAGAGTTAGATATGGAATTGGAATGGGGACTATGGAATGAAATTATGCACAAGGTCAGTACTACATCTTCATATATTATGATGAGCTCAGTACAATTCAAGATAACACATAGGACACATATGACAAAGAACCATAAATGTTTTAAGTTTTAAGGTGGTGTGGAAAGATCGATTTGTTCTAGTAGTGATAAAATAAGAAATCGGGTTTGGTTATGTTATAAACAAATTCTATTAAAGCAAAAGAAGAAGAAAAAATGTAAACCTCTAAATTTCAACCCGAACAATAACAGATTACATGCAGTTTCTTAACTTCAGCACACTAGTTCCCATTAAACATCACTTAAACAGAACATGCAGCTCTCATGCCACTTATACAGACAGACAAAGGCAATACTTGTATTTATGAAGCAATTTTTCTTCTGTTAGGGACATTCGTTCAGAACCATTTTCCACAGCCTGCCTCAGTGGCAACTTTCATGACCTCTCGCTCGATTTCCAAAGCCTTCTCCTCTACCTGTTCAAAACAAGATTCTTTTTTTCTCTCTCTAAGCTCCACCGAGCCCCTTAAACAAAGGTTTTCTGGGGTTTCCAGACTTGAACCTTTCATTGTTATCTTGGCTGTTTGATGGCCCACTCCCATTTATACATAAGAAGAGCCATGATATTGATATGCAATTAACCTCTCACTGACAGTCAAAGAGGCTATCAGACTCTGTTATGGGCTAAGCGCTGGTCAGACAGGAGTATCCTGAAGGACAATGGATGTGGGGAATCCTGTGCATCCCCACTAACGAGTTTAAGTCTGACTGGAATAATGTAACTCGGCCAGGTGTGGCCGAATCCGTGCTAGCAGGTTTTCTCCCCCTCAGTGTGTTTAACCCCTAAATTGCCTGCTCGAACTTGGATCTAATTTCTGGACTCAAGTTCCTAATATCTCCCTCATATAACATTACACTGAAAGTGATGTGTGCATGTGGTCAAAAATACATTACAAGGCCCTAGGTTGAGTTTCAAACCTATATTGAATTAGCTGGAAATGCTGAAACTTATTATAAAGGAAGTCTTATCAATGCACCTAGAAAAGCATAATAGGATTGGAACAAGTCAACATGGTTTTACAAAGGGAAATTGTGTTTGATAAATGTATTAAAGTTTTTATGTGTATCTAACCAGTAGGATAGATAAAGTATTGTTGATGTAGTACAGTTGGATTTCCAAAAGACTTTCAATAAGGTGTCACACAAAAGGTTAATATACAAAGTAAGGTCTACTGAAGTTGGTGGTGATATATTAGCATCGGTAAGAGGATGCTAATAGATAAAAAGCAGAAAGTTGGGATAAATGGGCCACTTCCAAGTCTGTCACTCGTGGAGTACTGTAAGGGTCAAAACTGGTGTCTTAGTTATTTACAGTCTATGTTAATTATTTAAATGAGACAGAGGGTAATGTGTCAAAATATACTGATGATGCAATGATTATACAAAACTAAGTGGGAATGTAAGTTGTGAGGAGAACACTGAGAGATCTCAAAGAGATATAGACAGGTTTGGTGAGTGGGCAACAAGATGTGAGAAGTGTGAGGTTATAAGAATAGAATATTGGTTGTAAGAATAGAAGAGATGAATATTTTGTAAAGGTGTGAAACTTGTAAGTGTTCATGTTCAAATAGACTTGGATGTACGTCCTCAAAGAACACAGAAAGTCAGCAAGCAAGCACAGCAAACAATTAGGAGGGCAAATGGCATATTGCCCTTTATTGCAAGGGGACTGGAGCTCAAGAATAAAGAAGTCTGGCAACAATTGTACGGGTTTTGGTGAGATTTCACCTGGAATATTGTGTGCAGCTTTGGTCTCCACATTTAAGGATAGAATTGCATTGGAGACAGTGCAGTGAAGGTTCACTCCATTGCTCCCTGGAATGACAGGGTTGTCCTCTGATGAGAAGCTGAGTAAATTGGGCTAATGTTCTCTGAAGAAGTGCTTTCAGTGAAGCGTACAAGATTCGGATGGGGTTTCACGGTCAGGTTGTTGACTGTTGTGCAAACCAATCTGGTTCACTAATGTCCTTCAGGGAAGAAAATCTGCCATCCTTACCTGGACTGGCCTACATGTGACTGCAGATCCACAGCAATATGATCGGCTCTTAAATGTCCTCAGGGACGGACAATAAATGAATCCCACAACCCAAGCACAAATAAAAAAAGAAGTACCAAATTTGCATGTTGCCTCCCCGTATTTAAAGCATGTGCGGGTAGCTCACCAATCCCGGCCCCTATGCCCAAAACTGCATAGGTCAGTTTTTAGCTCGCCCCGCGTTCATTTGTTCCTTGCTTGTCATTGTGCTGTATGTACATTTTCAAAATTAAAATCCTAGTGTCGGAGAGGTGAAAGGCCTCTGACTTGTTTTGCCGAAGGGCCTAACACTGGTTTTAAATTGAATGGTCATACACTCCCTGACCAGACCTCAAGAGTTTCAGGGTACCAGACAGAAACCCCAGTATGTAATTTAATTTGTAAGACTGGGAGGAAACAATACTTCGCTCCAGGAGGGACTCCACGCACAAATAAGGATATGGAAATTAAAACAAACTTTACTACTAACACAGGCTTAAACTAACTTTACCTTCATACAAGAAATAGCTTTCAAATACCAGTTAAACAATGCTAAACAATAAAATGAAACACTTTGGCCGGAATTCTTCGAAATCCCAGCCAAGTGTTGACGCTGGCGCCAAAACTGGCGTGAGCGGCTCCGGCGTCAATGGGCCTCCAGGCCAAGGCATTCATCCCTTCCTAGGGGGCTAGTATGGCACCGGAGTGCTGTGCGCTGCTCTGGCGCTCGAAAGCCGGCGCGGGTCCGCGCATGCGTGTGGGTTGCCGGCTCCGTGCCGGATGCCGGGCAATATGGCGGAGCCCTACAGGGGCTCGGTGTGGAGGAACATAGGCCCCCCCCCCCCCCCCCCCAGAATTAGCCCGCCCACCGATCGGTAGGCCCCAATCGCGGGCCTGGCCACCGTGGAGCCCCCCCCCCGGATACCCCTGACTTAGCAGACCCAGGAATGCTTGCTTGTTTAGAGATACCTTGGATAAACTGCTTTGATAGAGAGAGAGAGATGCTTCAGGAACCAGCCTGCAGATTCTTGCCTGTGTCAAACTGCTGTTTAACTTCCCAGCAGTTGGCAAAAAGCTCCTGCTCTGTTCACAGGAAGTTATTTACCGAACCTCAACACCTGACTACTTCAGCCCTGGATCCTCCCATTAGCTACATCATCTCTGTCCCACTAACTGGGTTATGACCATCTTACTAAGTCTAAGCACAATGCCTCCAATTATCTACTACCCAGAGGACCTTATTTCTATGAAGAAAATTCCATCAGCCCAATTCAGGTAAACAATATACATGACAGCATGGTAACACAGTGGTTTGCACAGTTGCTTCACAACTCCAGGGTCCCAGCTTCGATTCCTGGCTTGGTTCACTTGTCTGTGCAGAGTCTGCATGTTCTCCCCGTGTCTGCGTGGGTTTCCTCCGGATGCTCCGGTTTAGTCCCACAGTCTAAAGATGTGCAGGTTAGGTGGATTGGCCATGATAAATTGCCCTTAGCGTCCAAAAAGCTTTGGTGGGGTTACTGAGTTTTGGAGATGGGGTGGAAGCGTGGGCTTAAGTGGGATGCTCTTTCCAAGAGCCGGCGCAGACTCGATAGGCCGAATGGCCTCCTTCTGCATTGTCAATTCTGTGATTCTATGGTTGGAATGAATTCTGATCTCATTTTTACGATGCTTTAAGTATCCCTTTTGCAGCCACAAAGCCTGGCTGTCTTTCAAACCACGATTTTTAAAAACATTACTGCAACAGTCTCCCTATTATTACACCCTAACCCGGGCAGCACGGTAGCATTGTGGATAGCACAATTGCTTCACAGCTCCAGGGTCCCAGGTTCGATTTTGGCTTGGGTCACTGTCTGTGCGGAGTCTGCACATCCTCCTCGTGTGTGCGTGGGTTTCCTCCGGGTGCTCCGGTTTCCTCCCACAGTCCAAAGATGTGCAGTTTAGGTGGATTGGCCATGATAAAATTGCCCTTAGTGTCCAAAATTGCCCTTAGTGTTGGGTGGAGTTACTGGGTTATGGGGATAGGGTGGCGGTGTTGACCTTGGGTAGGGTGCTCTTTCCAAGAGCCGGTGCAGACTCGATGGGCCGAATGGCCTCCTGCTGCACTGTAAATTCTATGAAAAACCCAAGCTTTTAACTATTACAGCACGAGATACATATAATACAATACATATATATGAAATTTCTATATTCATCACTGTGGTGTCTGACCACAAACAGTCCGTTTTGATTGGATTGGCTTTGGATTTTGTTTATTGTCACGTGTACTGAGGTACAGTGAAAAGTATTTTTCTGCGAGCAGCTCATGTGATGGTCCAAAAAGGGAGACTCCCACCAAAGGTTGTGTAAAAACGATACACTGGATGGCAATATCTCATCCACTGACACCCCCCCCACCAATTGCTCCCCTCCCCCCATGGAAAAACCATAAGATATAGGAGCAAGATTAGGCCGCTCAGCCCATTGAGTCTGCTCTGTCATTCAATCATGGCTGATATTTTTCTCATCACTGTTCTCCTACCTCCTCCCCATAACCCCTGATCCCTTTATTAATCAAGAGCCTATCTATGTCTTAAAGACACTCAGTGATTTGGCCTCCACTGCCTTCTGCGACAATGAGTTCCACAGATTCACCACCCACTGGCTGAAGAAATTCCTCCTCATCTCTGTTTAAAAGGATCATCCCTTCGGTCTGAGGTTGTGCCCTCTGGTTCTAATTTGTCCTATCAGTGGAAACATCCTCTCCATGTCCACTCTATCCAGGCCTCGCAGTATCCTGTAAGTTTCAATAAGATCCCCCCCTCATCCTCCTAAACTCCAATGAGAACAGACCCAGAGTCCTCAACTGCTCCTCATATGACAAGCTCTTCATTCCAGGGATCATTTTTGTGAACCTCCTCTTCTTCCTTCCTTAGATACGGGGCCCAAAACTGCTCACAATACTCCAAATGGAACCTGACCAGATCCTTATACAGCCTCAGAGGTACATCCCTGCTCTTGTATTCCAGCCCTCTGGACATGAATGCTAACATTGCATTTTCCTTCTTAACTGCCAAGTGAATCTGCAAGTTAACCTTAAGAGAATCTTGAACAAGGACGCCCAAGTCCTTTTGTGCTTCTGATTTCCTAAGCATTACCCCATTTGGAAAATAGTGCATGCCTCCATTCTTCCTTCCAAAGTGCATAACCTCACACCTTTCCACATTGTATCCCATCTGCCACTTCTTTGCCCACTCTCTAGCCTGTCTTAGGAGCATCATAATTGATGCATCCAGTTCACCCGGATGAAACGAAAGAGGCTGGCGGATCCAATGGATGGAATTTGGGTGGATCCAGATTTTAAGCCATAATGTTTGAATAATGAGAGATTTAGGTTTGCAGCAATATGGTGTTTATCGTGAAATAAAGAATCTAATTCCATACAAGTTTTGACTTACTTTCTAAGAATCTGTATCTTGAACGGACTTATCACAATTCTCTGGGTAGCACGGTGGCGCAGTGGGTTAGCCCTGCTGCCTCACGGCGCCGAGGTCCCAGGTTCGATCCCGGCTCTGGGTCACTGACCGTGTGGAATTTGCACATTCTCCCCGTGTTTGCGTGGGTTTCGCCCCACAACCCAAAGATGAGCAGGGTAGGTGGACTGGCCACGCTAAATTGCCGCTTAGTGGAAAAAAATGAATTTTGGGTACTCTAAATTTATTTTTTTAAAAGACAATTCTCCGTTTTTCCTCATTGTAGCACGTACAGATTGTTGTCTGAAGTTTAGTAGGCAGGGGAACTCAGTGGGTGTGATGATGCTGAACGGTTGATGCCAGTGAAAGAAATGGAGCATGGAGGGATGGAAAATATGGTTCAGTAACTTGCCATCAAAACTGACAGATGTTGTTGCTCCCTCCCAGAGCTCAGCCGCTGA
Source organism: Scyliorhinus torazame (assembly GCF_047496885.1). Classification (NCBI taxonomy): domain Eukaryota; kingdom Metazoa; phylum Chordata; class Chondrichthyes; order Carcharhiniformes; family Scyliorhinidae; genus Scyliorhinus; species Scyliorhinus torazame. The sequence goes on from NC_092725.1 coordinate 57,044,733, forward strand.
AGCATGTCACTGTATTCAAACGTACCAGGGGGCTTGAGGTTTGATTTGTGCCCTTTGCTGCACGAGCTGACCTCAATCATTTGGGATTTACTGATTTTAGGCCAGAGAGACAGAACATCAGGCCAGTGTTCCCATTCCTGATCGTCTGCCCAGTTATTTCTATTATTGAATGCAGGCTTCACGAGGCTCATGGCTTCTGTAGTTCAACGGCCAATTTTCAGAAAGATAGGGAAACTGAGAAGGGACATCATTTTTATTTTCAGCTCGATTGGTCAGTTCAAGGCTCCTGTGCACAACTTAAATCATGGTGCTTGGTTCTGTCTCACAGGAAACTCTGCCCTGTTGTCATTCAAGATGAATGTTGAAATATTGGCCAGGATTTCACTGGCCCCCAGGAGGAGGGGTGAGGAGGGAGGTAATAAAATTGTGGGGAACCGTGTTGGATTAGCTCCACAAAGGATCCTGCTATTGGCACATTTTTCTGGATGCGACAGGTTTCCTGCTCCAAGGTTGCGGGCAGCCAATTAGCATAATTAATGGCCCACCTGGAGGCCATTTTACATAGCTTGGTGAAGCTGCCAGCGAAATGGAGATGACCTACCCAATCAGTCCAGGATGTACGATTCGGGTGGGAGACCTGATGGCTCAAGGAAGGGTCCGCAGACCGGGATGTCTGCACTCATATTCCCAACAGGAGCAGTAGCCCTTGAATTTCCTTTGATCTTTTTCAAACACTCCTTGCCCATCTCCCAAGGTCTCCAGAATACCTCAGCAGCGACCACCTCACCCGATCTTGCGACTGAAGCTTCAGAGCTGCTGGCCAGCCGATTGGCGAGGTAGCCTGTGGTAAAATTGCTGAGTGGGCCTCATAGCCGGCAACAGGAGGCTCAGAACCGCTTTTCGCCCCCAAACTGGGTGTCAGGACAACCATAGTTAAACCCAGGGCATGGTGATAAACTGCACAGTTGGCACCCAGATGGAGCAAGTGTCACCTGAGCCATCGTCAGTGCAGCATCACATGTCGACACCACGCTGAACGATGCTCTTGATTTCAACGGGTGACCTTTCAAGAAGCCAATACGCAGTAAATTCTTCATTTTTGACACCAACACTGGGTTTTGGAGAGCAACAGACACTAAACCACAACAGATCGCCTTTCTGTCATAGTTTTAATGTGTAATATTGGCCTTCTAGAGAAATGAGAGAAATAAGCATCTCGAAAGAGAAGAGGTTACGAAGGCTCAGATGTGAAAATGGGTTTTGAGAAGGTAATGAAGAGTAATAGGTCAAAGCGGTGCCACAGTGGTTAGCACTGCTGCCTCGCCGCTCCAGGGACTCGGGTTCGATTCCAGCCTTGGGTGGTTGTCTGTGTGGAGTTTGCATATTCGCCCTGTGTCTGCTTGGGTTTCCTCCGGGTGCTCTGGTTTCCTCCCACAGTCCACATATGTGCAGGTCAGGTGGATTGGCCATGATCAATAGACGGGTTTACGGGGATAGGGTGGGCAGTCGGCAACGGTAGAGTGCTCTTCAGGAGGTTCGGTGCAGACTAGATGGGCCAAATGGCCTCGTTCAGCACCACAGGGATTCTATGGAGAAGTACAGATGTAGAGTTGGCCTGAAGTATTAAAGGCTTTGTTGAGGGAATGATGTACAATGGGCTGGAGAGAATGGACTGAAGGAGACTGAGGGGTGGAAGATCAGTTTGGGGGGGGCTGTAGAGCGAATTGAAGACCAGGACCAGGATTTATCAATTGGGTATGTTCAGGCGGATTAGGAGGAGAGGTCAGAGAGGTAACGTAGGCTAGCATTGAGGAGGATTATTGGAGAGTGGGACACATTTTGGACAAGTTAAGGTAGGAAAGATATTAAGAAGATTGGAGTATTTATATAGAATGGTGACAGAAGCATAGGCTTTTGGGATGATTTGGTTACACAAGATGTGCAGTGAAGTTGGATCATGGGAGAGTAATAATTGTCCATCCTAAGTTGCTCTCATCAAGGTGGTGGTAGTCCTTAACCATTGACCGCTGCAATCCATGTGGTGAGGGTGCCCTTGTGATATTTTCAGGTGGTGGGTTCCAGGCTATAGATGCCGCAGCAGTGAACAAATGCTGATCTGGGACTGAGTTGGATGGTGCGTGACCTGAGGGTCACTACGTTCACAAGCCCCTGCTGCCATTGTCCTTCGAAATGATGGAAACCGCAGATTTGCTGTATTAGATGCCTTGGCATGTATTTTATTCCATAACTTACCTTTGAAATAATTTAACCATGGACACTGTCAGCAACCACTTCAAGATTTTGATCACAAACACGTTTGAGGTAAGCTCATGCTGTGACTTGAGCATTGCTTCACAAACCACTTGCAGTCAAACCTCAGCGAGGAATAGTAATACTTCGGAAGGAGTCTTGGACAGCGAGGATTGGTGCTTGACAGTCGTTTCAAATATGATTTAAAAGGGATCTCCCCTTTTAAACTGATTCCAAGATGACAAGTGCTACCCTGTGGGCCAAGCCTTCTCAACACTCAGTTTTAATGGTGGGGAGAGAAGCTCTTGGCTTCAGCTCTGTTCTAAAAGAGCTGCAATATTGACACACACTCAGTAAAATGGAATACAATATTACACTGCATGGAGCAGCTTTTGATTCGGAATGACTGGTGATTCTAACACAGGGAGCACAATAGAATATTTAACAGGTTCTCTTTAAGGAAATTCAGTCAAAAGTGTCGGTGAGAGTTATGTTGTCAGGTTTAATTATAAGAAGCTGGAGAAAATGTAATTTCTTACAGTCAGCTTTCCATTAATAAGAAAAAGATATAATGAAGCTGATGCTGCAGAATTTAGAGCTGGCGTACATCATTGCAAATTTGTGTCTCAACTCGGGCCCGGTTGTAGAGGAGGATTTATAATGAAACACACGGTGTCACGGCACAGGGATCCCCAAACAACAGGGGGGCTCCCAAACTGAATGAGTTCCCCATCTTCTATGATTGAATTCCATGTGACGACACTGTATCGCAAGGATAAGAAAATCAACAAAGGACTTCAATCACATGACATTCTCGATTCTGAGACCCATAAACTCTTCCAAAGCGCTCAGTGGAATCGTTGCTTCGATCGTCACCCGGGAAACTTGCGTTTTTAAGGGGTGACACATTGCTACCTTGAGTTCTGATACTGAGAAACCAAAAAACACAGGGCAGGATGCCGCAGAAACGAGAGGACTCGGCACGTGGCACAGTGGTTAGCGCTGCTGCCTGACAGCGCCAGGGACCCGGGTTCAATTCCAGCTTTGGGTGGCTATCTGTGTGTGGTTTGCACGGCCTACATGGGTTTCCTCCGGGTGCTCTGGTTTCCTCCCACAGTCCAGAGATGTGCAGGTTAGGTGGATTGGCCATGATAAATTGCCCGTAGCATTCAAAAGGTCGGATGTTGCAAGAGTGATGGTAAGGAGGAAGAGCCAGACAACAGTCTTGACTTTGACCCTGGGTCTGACTTTGGTGTGATAATAGACAGTTGTTCCCAAGTCGACTCGTCAGCAATTGAACTTGAACAATTAGCAAGTAATTCTTCCAAAGCCCGTGAAGGAGTTAGCCACACGGAAGGAGTAGGTGAGTTGGACTTGCCAAAAGGTGATTTGTTACCGCCCCTTGCAGTAAACCCATTGCCGATTCCTTCAAGTGTCATAGTGTATATTAGTCTTCTGACGTGTGTTTTTTTTCTTATCTTGTACCTCAATAAATATTCTTTACTAGTTTTTTATACAACGAGACTGGTTCCTCACCGGGTTGTGCATAGTTCCTCACAGTTTTCCAACGACAAAGGCACCAGTACTTCAAGTTATCCTTCGGGATTTTCTCGTAGGTAACATCAGCAGGCTTCCTACAAACAAGCTGTGAGGGGTTATGCTATTCGAATGAGGCGGTAAGACTGAATCGAGTGTTATCAATGGCTTTAACAGGAACCGTCCAAGTTCCAGAGAAAACCCTTTATTTTGAACTTAATCCCAAAAGTCCCCCGGAACAAACCAGGATTGTTACTACTGCTTTGGTGCTAATGTGGCTGTTTGATTGTTCTAGCAGAATTGAATTGGACAAGGATACCCTCAATCCTTTCTGGGCAATAAAATCAATAATAAATTTGATGGTTACATTTTCATAGAATCCCTACAGTGCAGAAGGAGGCCATTCGGCCCATTAGTCTGCACTGACCCTCCAAAAGAGCACTCTCCCTAGGCCCAGTCGCCCACCCTATCCCCGTAACTGCGCATTGATCCTGGTCAGTCCACCTAATCTGCACATCTTTGAATTGCGGGAGGAAACCAGAGCAGCCGGAGGAAACCCATGCAGACATGGGAGAATGTGCAGACCCTGCTCAGACAGTCACCCAAGGTTGGAATCGAATCCGGGTCCTGAGTGCTATGAGGCAGCAGTGCTAACCACCAGGCCTCCCTTCTGGCAGAAGGTCTGGGGCAGGATTCTCCGATGGCGAGTCAGAGTGTCCGCGCCGTCGTGAATGCCGTTGCGTTTCACGACGGCGCGAACGGGCCGCTGGCAGCATCGATTCAGGCCCCGAAAAGGGGCCAGCAGCGGGGCCGTAAGAAACGCGGTGGGCGTGGTGCCAGAGTGGCGTCATCATCGCACGACGCCCGGATGACGCGGCGCTGCGTCATTTTATGTGCGCGGTCCGCGCACAGGCCCCGACACAGGAGAGATGGCCGTGCCCCACTGTGCCGCCCCCAGGTTTCGGGACAATGACCTGGAGACACTGCTGGACGCAGTGGAAGAGGGCAGGGTGATCCTGTGCCCAAGACGTGGCCACCGGCACCTGGCCAGCACAGTCAGGCGCAACTGGCGTGATGTGGGCATCGCCGTTAGCGCTGTGGGGTACACCCCACGTTCTGGAGAGCAGTGCCGCTCTCTCAGTGCCGAGAGTTCCCCCGGGCCACCCCCCACCCCTCCTCCCCCCTCCACCATGTGCCGCAACCTCCCCTGCCCATGTCGGAGGGGGGGTGCACCACGTTCCACCCGGCCCACATGGACACCACGCCCCCCTTGCGAGCCGCCGTGGCATAGTGCCCAGTGTCGTTCCCCCCCCCCCCCCCCCCCCCGCCATAATGTAACTCTGATGCTTCTCCCCCCCCCCCCGCAGGATAAGACAGCCCACAACCATTGTGAGCGTGCAAGAACCGGAGGGGGATCACCTGTTCTGCACCCCCTCACTGTCCATGAGCAGAGGGCTCTGGACCTCGCTGGGTGATCCGCCACCCAGGAGGTAGCGCCATGCCAGATCGGAGGCGCAGCACCAAGTGAGACTCCTTTCCCTGGCTACACTCCCTCAGCCCCTCACCTCCCCCCTCACACTGCCTCCTCCACCCCCTAACCCCCCCCCCCCCGTCCCCCCCACACTCTACCCCCTCACACCCGGCTCCACGTGTCTAACGATACATGCTTTATTGTGTATTCCAAGGCCAGCCGACGATCGTCCCGGAACGACTCAGACAAGCCACCGCAGTCCAGGTCCACCTGCCCACAGGGACGCACGCCAGGGAGGGGAAGGAAGACGGACAGGAGGGCCCTTGTCCGAAGCCGGGGCACAGGAAACGGACGCACAGAAGACCAACACAAACGACACTGACCAACAGAGGACGGACAGTCAGGACACTGACGGCCATGAAACGGACAAAGAGAGGACGGAGAGCTAGGACAGAGGACGGGGACTCTGGACAGTGACGCATAGAGGACGACCAAACAGATGTTAGACAGGACGGACACGGCCCCTCACCTGGGCCGGAGACAACGTCCAAGGCTCGACCCAGGAGACCCCAGACCTGGGGTCCGATGAGGACATGGACCTTGCATCACTGCTGTCACCCACACCCTCCATCATCGCAGATACACTCAGCTCGGTTGGGCACATTAGTGATGAGGCTTCTGGGACACTGACTGGTGCGCACCACACAGCCAAACCGGTACAGCAGGTGGAGGTAGGAGCAGCCGAGGGGCTGGATGGTCGGAGGGCAGGCCAGGCCCAGCACCCAGCTGCTGCCCAGACGGTTCCTGGATTTACCCGACCCACCCACAGACCCAATGTGTTTGGAAACCCAGGGAGTGGACAACGGGATGACGGCCGGCTTCCAGCAGCTGCAGACGCATTTGGAGGAGTCCATCCGCGTCCAGGAGCAGGGAGTGGTGCCAGTCATGGCTGCCACCCAGGCCGACACCGCACGGGTGGCGTCCGCAGTGGAGGCAATGGGGGCAACAGTTTCAGCCATGGGTCAGGTTCTGCAAGGCGTGGGGCTTCATGTGCACGCGTCATCCGTGGCCCAGGACAGGGCTGCCCTCTCACAGGCAGCCATGTCCCCGAGCCAGCTGGATATTGCCGCTGCGCTCCGGGGTCTGGCCGAGTCTCAGCAGACCATGGCCCAGTCTCAGCAGGCCATGGCCCAGTCTCAGCAGGCCATCGCTGAGAGCATCGGCGGCCTTGTGCACATGCTGGATGGCGTCGCACAAGCCCAGCGGGAGGTTGCACAGTCCCTGACAGGGATGGCGCACTCCCTGACCTCCATCGCTGCGAACGTTCAGACCCTGGTCGATGCCACAGCGGGCCTCCAGGACTGGCAGTGCTAGGGGTGTCGGTGGTGCCACGGTGCTTGTCCCCGCTCGCATCACCGTCCCATAGTAAGGCCCAGGGGCCACCGGGCTCTCCGAGGGAGGAGGAGGTTCCAGGGTCCATCCCGGTGACTCCTCCAAGGGAGGTCTCAGCACACTCGGACTCCCCCCGTTCCGTCCCTGGCGCATCTGGTGGGCAGCGGGCAGAACAGGGTGGCACCATGCCATCCAGCACGCCCGCCGAGCAGCTTGGCCCATCCAAGCTGGGCCGCCCCAGGAAACGCGCGCCGACGGGGAGCCACGTCACAGGGCAGGAGTCAGCAGTCCGCCTCCACTCCTGCTGTACCATCTGGGGAAACACCAAGTAGTGGTAGGGCCCATAAGGTGAAGAAGTTCAACACATAGTAAGTTGGCATGGGTGCAGGGCACAGCTTAGTTATAGGGGCTAGGGCACTTGTATGTGAATGTCACGATTAAAGTCACCGTTACACCAAAGCTAGATGCCTCTGAGCTGTGTCCAGTGCCTGAGGGGTCGTGAAGGGGACCGAGTGGCTCTGGGGTCGAAGGTCGGTAGAACGGTGAGGCCGGGTGTGTGTTCCCCGCCCCCCCCCCCAACCCCAGTCGTCCTCGGAACACCGTCGCCAGCGACCCTACAGGACCATGTGATGGAGTGTCCGTGACGCATACAGGGACCACCCAGGTGGAGTGTGTAGCTGTGGCCATGAGTCTAACGATCCGGAGCTCACAGCTCATCGCAGAGCGGGTTGTCATCATTCAACATGGCACTGATCACACCAGCTTACACAAGCAATTGTGTGAGACCATCCCGTTGTGCCGCAGGTGTAAGGTGCTGTGAATGTGGTGGTGTGGGAGCTAGAGTTCTCGGATGCTGCGGGAGGGGGGGGGGGGGGGTGTGTCTGGGCGGAACGGTGGTGCAAGTGGTCGTGCGCAGCGATGCCCTCCCACCTAGTTGATAACCTGCGGCGATCAACACTTCACGTGCTCGCTCGCCAAGCCGGTGGCATCGTGCAGTCTCCCGGCCATACCCAACCCCCATGTCGCATCTGTGCACCCCCCTCGCCATCCTCCTCCTCCTCATGTACAGATGAGTTGCCCTGTGCCTCCTCCTCCAGGACATCACCCCTCTGCTGGGCCATGTTGTGCAGGACGCAGCAGACAACAACGATGCGGCCGACCCACTCTGAATGGTATTGGAGGGCCCCTCCAGAGCGGTCCAGCCACCTGAAACGCATCTTCAAGAGGCCAAAGCACCTCTCAACAACATCCCTGGTTGCTGCATGGGCCTCATTGTAGCGGGTCTCCGCGTTGGTCTGTGGCCTCCGTATAGGCGTCAACAGCCACGACTGCAACGGGTAACCCCTGTCGCCCACCAACCAGCCCCTCAGCCGGGGGTGGGGGTTTCCCTCAAACATGGTGGGGATGAAAGATTGCGCCAGTATAAAGGCATCATGCACACTGCCGGGGTACTGGGCGCACACGTGCATGATCTTCATGCGGTGAACACAGACCACCTGAATGTTATGGAGTAGGTCCCCTTTCTGTTCATGAACACGTCCCTGTGCTCCGATGGTGGACGCATGGCGACGTACACCCCATCAATCACCGATTAGTATCCTGGCCACGGAGTCGCATCCTGGTGGGCGCGGTCTTCTGGGAACTGGGTGTACCGGTCGGCGATGGCATACAGGGTGTCAGTGACTGCTCGGATGCACCGGTGCACCGATGACTGGGAGACACCGGGCAGGTCCCCACTCGGTGCCTGGAACGACCCTGTCGCGTAGAAGTTGAGGGCAACCGTCACCTTGACAGCCACAAGGTTAACATGTCCTGCCCCCGTTCCACGTGGTGCCAGGTGTGCCCCCTGCCCCGCCCCCTCCCCCCTGAACATGGCTGCACCCTTCCCCCCCTCCTTCCACCCCTGAACATGGCTGCACCCTTCCCCCCGTTCTTCCCCCCCCCCCCGAACATGGCTGCACCCTTCCCCCCCCTCCTTCCACCCCTGAACATGGCTGCACCCTTCCCCCCGTTCTTCCCCCACCCCCCCGAACATGGCTGCACCCTTTCCCACCCCCTCCCCCGAATATGGCTGCACCGTTCCCTCCCCTCCTCGTCCCCTCCCACCCGCCCCGAGCATGGCGGCACCCTTCCCCATAACCCCTCCCGTCCCCGCCAGTACCGGCCATGGACGCCGCCACAACATGCTGCCTCCGAAAACACCGGCCGTTCACCTCCTCACCCCGCATCGTAAGCCAGCACGACTGGCTGACAAATTTATTTTGCAGGTGTGAACCGCGATGGCGTGCCCTGGGGTCATGCCGTCGGGACTTCGGTCCATCCGGGCCGCTGAATAGCGGGGGGCCCGGAGAATCGGCAAACTTAGCACCTCGGGCGATTCGCCAGGCGGCGCGGTGCCGACCTCGATGACGCCGTTCTCGACAGTTGGGAGGAAGGCGGAACGGCGTCGGACTGGTGTCGCGCGGAAATCCGGTGCGATCGGCGATTCTTCCAAACGGCACGGCATGGGAGAATCCCGACCCTGGTCAGTACAAATATAATGACCGTGTAGGCATTTAAATGGTGGGACTTAACCTGTGGGTAAAAAAAAAGGAAACCCCCAAAAATTAAACATTTCTGAAAGGCAATCATCACCTGATTTACCTGACACCACGATGATGAGAGAAGCAGTGGTCGCTGAAATGATGTTCGATTGGGAGATGGAGCGGCACGGTGGTGCAGTGGTTAGCACCGCTGCCTTACGACGCCGGGGATCCGGGTTCGATCCTGGCCCGGGATCACTGAGCGAGTGAGGTTTGCGCATTCTCCCCGTGATGACGTGGGACTCACCCCCACAACCCAAACATGTGCAGGATGGGTGGATTGGCCGTGCTAAATTGCCCCTTAATTGGGGAAAAAAAATGAATTGAGTACTTTAAATTAAAAAATCAATATTGGGAGACTGTTCCGTGAAGGTTTCCTCCAGCAGTAAAATCCAGAACGTGATAAAAATTGGAGATGTGTTTATACCGCCAGATTAGTATATGCAGAATTTATCATACGTGTGGATGGCCTGATCGTACATGTTGAGGAAATGAAACATAACCATGCCTTACAACCGAGTAGTGAGGAATGAAGCCAGTCAGAAAATCCTTTCAGCTTAATTTTGTGCACTCGACACTCGAACACGTGCCAGGATATGTGACGCAGTCTGTGAGATGAATAATTAAAAATAACCCATGCGGAGAGGCTGGCGTTGTTTCAGTGTGTGCAGTGAGGAAGCGCGTGGGAGGCTAATCTGGCCATTTCTAAACGGCTCACACAGTTGCAAATGCGACCACCCCATTGCATCCACTCATTTGTGTACTTTCTTGGCTCTGGTGATCTGACCCTGGGGAGGAGGGGTTCCCGCGGGGGTGGGTCGGGAGGGGGAGGGGGTAATATTGAAGCTGAGCTCAGTTACATTGTAGGTAGCAGATGAGGAACATATCAGCCATGATAGAATGGCGGAGCAGACTCGATGGGCCAATTGGCCTAATTCTGCTCCCATATCTTATGAAGTTATGACTCTTCAGAACTATTTCCTTGTTGGTGATTGGCGGGGGGGTTAAACCTCATGAATCTTGGAGTGGATTGCTTCACTTTCTATTTTATTCTGCTTAACTGCTTGAAAAAAAAGGACAGCACGGTAGCACAAGTGGATAGCACTGTGGCTTCACAGTACCAGGGTCCCAGGTTCAATTCCCCGCTGGGTCACTGTCTGTGTGGAGTCTGCATGCTCTCCCCGTGTCTGCATGGGTTTCCTCCGGGTGCTCCGGTTTCCCCCCACAGTCCAAAGTTGTGCAGGTTAGGTGGATTGGCCATGATAAATTGCCCTTAGTGTCCAAAAAAAGGTTTGGAGGGATTATTGGGTTATGGGGATAGGGTGGAAGTGAGGGCTTAAGTGGGTCGGTGCAGACTCGATGGGCCGAATGGCCTCCTTCTGCACTGTATGTTCTATGTTCAGGACCCCATTACCCAAATTCGCCTCTGCTCAGTTGGGAACACTTTGGTTTTGATTCACAAGGTTCTGGGTTCCAATCCCACCTCAGGACTTGAGTCAAAGCTTGACAATCGTGTGCAGTGTTATATTACCTTGTGTAATATAGTTTTCCAAATTTCCATTACCCTTTGTATGAAAAATGTAAGTGTAAATGTTGATTTACACTTTGTTATATTTCCTGACATAATACATATGTTACTCTTTTGAACCAGCCGAGTTGATGAAATGAACAATAGTCTTCTTGTAAATGAACTAATTTATTGTGTAATATAAATAATACTTGAGTCCTTTTTACTTAATACTTAACCAGTAAAAGAAATAAAATACAGTAAAGATAACTAACTAACTATACAATGTAATAATGAAATAACTTATAACTTCTCTCTCTAGCTATTCTGTCTTGTCTGTTCCCTCTCCTGAAGCACACTCTCTCAGAAAGAGCGGGAAAGTTCTTCTTATATCACCTGATAGTGAGACATCTAGTGTTGAATTGACTGTACTAGTTTTACATGCATTGATCACGTATAGTGATATAGAGATCACTACATGCAGTACCGAGGGAGGGCCACACCTGTGGATGTGCCGTCTTCACCCTCTGAGTGGATGTGAAAGACCTCATAGAACATAGAACATTACAGCACAGTACAGGCTCTTCGGCCCTTGATGTTGCGCCGACCTGTGAAGCGGCGGATGCTTTCACTTTTGACTCACTGGTGGTCAGGAGGCGAATATTGCTTGGTTGGAAGTCTCCCACACCACCCAGTGCATCTGCCTGGTTAGGCGATTTGATGCCATGTCTGCACTTGGAAAAAATTAAGTATACCATCATGGTGTAGGTGTGAGGTTCTACCTGAGATGGCAACCATTTATCTCCTTTTTTTTAATACTTAGGACACCGTCAGCTGTTAGGGGGTGTAGTTTTTAATGGGGTTAAGTTGTATGTTACCGTTTTGATGAAAGATCGTTTTTAAGTATCCAATTCTTTTTTTCCAATTAAGGGGCAATTTAGCGTGGCCAATTCACCTACCCAGCACATCCTTCTGGGTTGTGGGGGTGAAACTCACTCAGACACAGGGAGAATGTGCAAACTCCACACAGACAATGAACCGGGGCCTGGATCGAACCAGGTTCCTCATCATGGCTCTACTTTGAAGAAGAGTAGGCAGGTCATTCCTGGTGTCCTGATTTAATACCTAATCCTCTATCTACATCACAAAAAACAAACAGATGTATCTGGCCTGATATAACGGATGGATCTTTGGGCCTAGTTTCTTCTGCCATTCACACATTTCACTCTCTCAAGAAGAATATGCAGGGTTACTGGGATAAGGCAGAGGAGTGTGGCTAGGTAGAATGACATTTGAAAGCTGTGGTGTTGGGTGTTCTGACACACAGATGAGCCAACACAGTTGCATATGGTACAACGCTTCTTTATTTAAACTCACTATTTACAGTTTGGTCTTTGCACTCTGCACGTGGGGGGCTCCCTGCTTGTGGTGTTTCAACAGCTCTTTCTTGTTCCCTTCTCCCCAGACCTACTGACCACCAGGTGTCGTGCTCGTGCTTTTTATGTGGTTGGTGTTCTTGTCTGTGATTGGTTGTGGTGTTGTGTACTCTGATTTGCCTGTTAGTGTGTCCATCATGATGTGTGTGTTTGAATATCATGACATCCCCCCTTTTTACAAAGATATGTGCCTACGTGGTATTAAATATGATCGTGACGTGAGTGCATCTAAGAGTGTGTGCGTGCCGTGTGCAGCATGTGTCTATGACGGAACTATGTACATGGGGCGATGTCGAGTGCGTCACATGAATCCAGTTGTACCATAACATAACAGAAATACGAACGAGAGAAGAAGAAAAAAATACTTGAACAGTTGTCCAGTCAGACGACATCTGGAACGATAAGCAACAACAGGTTATCATGTAAAATTGTGCAACTTATTAAACATATGAACTGTATTATAAGTCCATTCTAATGGGTTTGCGACGAATTCGGGTTGACCGTCAGGGTGGCACACCACTCATCGGCTGGATTGATGGCATTGACCTTGTTGACATCAATGACGGCAACTCGGAAGGCATCCTGGTCATCTGCATCACTTAACTGGAAGTCTTGATGCGTGGGCTGGACGGTCCTGACTCGTGTGCGAGGTTGTCGAGGATGCGCCGGATCCATGGGTTGAGCCGCACGACAGCGGGCTGCGTAGTGGCCCATCATGGCACATCTGTTGCACTGTCGGTTTTTTGCAGGACATTGCCCTTTTAAGTGTAGACCTCCACAATTGCTGCACGTCATGACGTCACGGCGTTCGTTGCGCCACTGCGCATGCGCAGTGCGATCTTGCGGTGGGCGCGCCTGCGCAGTGCGTCCCTCGTTGTGGCCGTTATTTTTGGCGCGCACCTGCGCGGGAGACCGCGAAAAGCGCGGGAAGCGGCCGCTGTCGTCCGGGCCGTGGGGCGGGAAGAAATCGACGGCCTGGATGCGTTCGACGTCGTGGGCGGCCTGGCTTGCCGATTCGACGGCTGGGGACCCCCTCCGTGCCAACTCGGACGCCTGAAATCGGGCAAAACGGCAGGTAGCATTTTCATGGAGGACACAGGCTTCCACAGCAGACGCTAAGGTGAGGCTTTTCATTTTAAGAAGCTGCTGGCGTAGGCCACTAGAGGCAACGCCAAAAACAATCTGGTCCCTGATCATGGACTCTGTAGTGGTGCCGTAACCGCAGGACTGCGCTAGAATCCGGAGGTGCGTCAAAAAGGGTTGAAAAAGCTCCTCCTTACCTTGCAGGCGTTGCTGAAAGATGTATCTTTCAAAACTTTCGTTTACTTCAACTTGAAAGTGCTGGTCCAGTTTGAGGATGACCGTGTCATATTTGGCCTGGTTTTCGCCTTCTTCGAACACCAGTGAGTTAAAGACATCGGTTGGGTGCGGGCCTGCGTAGAAGAGGAGCATTGCAATCTTCGAATCATCCGAGACATTCTGTTTTTCAGTGGCACGTATGTACAGGTCAAATCGCTGCCTGTAGAGCTTCCAGTTGGTGCCTAGGTTCCCCGTGACTTGCATCGGCTGCGGTTTGCCGGTGTGGTCCATGTCCAGAATGGCAGGTTAGTAGGCAGGTATCGATCCACTCCTGTACCATGTGGTGTTGGGTGTTCTGACACACAGATGAGCCAACACAGTTGCATATGGTACAACGCTTCTTTATTTAAACTCACTATTTACAGTTTGGTCTTTGCACTCTGCACGTGGGGGGCTCCCTGCTTGTGGTGTTTCAACAGCTCTTTCTTGTTCCCTTCTCCCCAGACCTACTGACCACCAGGTGTCGTGCTCGTGCTTTTTATGTGGTTGGTGTTCTTGTCTGTGATTGGTTGTGGTGTTGTGTACTCTGATTTGCCTGTTAGTGTGTCCATCATGATGTGTGTGTTTGAATATCATGACAAAAGCTAGTGCATTCTCGATGGGCAAATGGCTTCCTTCTGTACTGAAAAGATTCTGTGAATTGTATAGAGCCTTCATGCGGCCAAATCAGCTACCATGGGCTGATTGGCCTTCTGTATTATATGATGTTTTTGTAAAGCGGTGTTTTTCAAGCTTTTTTTCTGGGGACCCATTTTTCCCAATCAGCCTACCTTTGGGACCCACGCCACCCGAACTTCGCGACCCACGCCAGCCCACCTTCGCGACCCACCATTTTTGTTTACCTTTAATGCGATAGGTGAGCCTGCTTGGTCCTCACAGTCTCACTTGCTTTGTCATTCACTTTACTTTTCTGTACAGATTGTTCATCAGAAGTCCTGGAGCTCACACCAGCACTGCTTTGTCCTGCCGTGGACTCTCCTGTGAAACTCTCTCCAGCAGATGCAGTTGTGAGATCCTGGCCTGTTTGTGTCTCTGGCCCTCTCTTCCTTAGTCCAAAAAGATCCATCTTCAGTTCTTCACGCAGTCCTGTTGCTTGTTTGCAGGCAGCTACAAGACGGAGGAAGCTCTCCTCAGTAATTCCACGCCCAGAGTACGTGACGTCAGCGTACCCAGCACGTGACCTGCTCTCTGCTGCCGCTTCTGGTGGGAAGACTAATCAATTTTAAAAATAATCTGCTGCTGGAACAACCGCTGTCGTACAGAGGAGACAGTCTTCCCCACTGGGATCCAGGGCTGCACACTACTACATCCGGCTGAGGGGGCACGCATGCGTGAGATAGCCGCCATTCTGAAAGCAGGTCGCAGTTGCCATTTTTAAAAGCCGATCTCAGCCGTTGGGCACTTCTTCCCGTGATCGGGAACACCACGAGCTATTGCTGCGCGACCCTCCCGACATCTGCCCACGGGTCGCGACCCTGAGTTTGAAAATGACTCTTTTAAAGACTGCTTATTGAGATGTCAGCGGAACCTGCGGCCTTTCCCCATCCCTTACGGGTGGATCGACACACGGTGGCCTCCTGATCCCTGTGGCCAAATTCCAGCTCAAAGCTGGAGGCGGGCAAAACCCTTTACCGGGACGGCAAAATTGCTTTGAGGGGGAAAACAATGTGCCTGGTCATTTTTAAGCGTGGAATCTGACAACATAAGAGGGGAAGGGTGAGTGGGTGGCTGACTGGGACCACCTGGTAAGCTGAACAGTGTAAAGGGGTTAAATTTAAAACCGGAACGACGCAGGTTAGAATTACCCTTTAGTGAGGGCCAGCTATATTTCTGACAATTATTTTTTTTGGCCCTAACACCTATATCAATCCTTGAGATGATTTGACTGTGCTGTGAACACATGTTGATGATGGATAGAAAATAAGGCATTAAGTTAAAGTAATTCGAGGCATATAAATCACTTGAAGAAGTTTCTGAGATGTGATAATGGGATTACATGAATTCAAGCCACCTCTTTTGTTTCCGCTGTAATTTAAAAAAAAACATTACCAGTCTCGCGTCTGCAATTACCTGAGGCTGAACTGTGCTGCAAAGATCAAATGAGGCAGGAAAAGGTCTGTTGGCAGTTTGCATTTTAAATGCCAAGATGCAAGTAGACTTCCTCAAGTCGCAGCTTCTCAATAATTTATTGGAGCTGCTGGACGTGATGTGCGGAGGCAGCAACACTGTGATCAATAGCCTCTGTGTTGCCTGCGGGAGCGAAGCCTGACATGACTAATTGCACAGGAGACGCCTGTGATGAGCAAGTCACACTGACGCTTGATGCTGCGTGATGTGCTGCGGTTGTAATCTTCAGCACATTGGATTCAACTTTCAGATCATTGGATTACAGGTAATAATCTCTCTCAGAAATATGCTGGGGTTTGGGACTGGGGTGGCCGGGGATTGGCAGCGGTAGCGGGGGTTTGGGCCACTATTTGTCACCAGTGTGACAGATGGCTAGCTGCGTCAGATACATAATTGTTTAAGCTGCTGGGATGCAAAGTCACGAATCAATGTTTGCAGCAATGAAGATTAGGCAAGGGAACTGACCACTGCAATAAGTGAATAGAATGAGCATTTCTCTGTGTGGCCACCAACAGTTACTTGGACGTAATGAATGATTTATCAGAATGGAGGCTTGACGACTTGAAGTGATCTGTCACGTGAGGTACTCTGTTTAGGTTTTGAGATTTTTCTTGTTCGTATTAAGGTATTTCGTATTTAGGGCAGCACGGTAACACAGTGGTTAGCAAAGTTGCTTCACAGCTCCAGGGTCCCAGCTTCGATTCCCGGCTTGGGTCACTGTCTGTGCGGGGTCTGCACGTTCTCCCCGTGTGTGCGTCGGTTTCCTCCGGGTGCTCCGGTTTCCTCCCACAGTCCAAAGACGTGCAGGTTAGGTGGATTGGCCATGATAAATTGCCCTTAGTGTCCAAAAATGTTAGGTGGGATTGCTGGGTTACGGTGTTAGGGTGGAGGCATGGCTTTAAGTAGGGTGCCCTTTCCAAGGGCCAGGTGCAGACTCGATGGACCAAATGGCCTCCTTCTGCACTGTAAATTTTATGATCTATGATAAGGTGTCTTCAACTGAGGTGGGCAATTCGTCAGCCTGTTCCAAGACCTGTTGGAGGCCAATAGCGATGACGGAAAGAGGGAGAGACAGGGGAGAGCAGACAAGAACACACAATACAAGGGAGTACAAAGGGGGAAGGGGGAGTAAATGAAGAGGAAACCCAGGGGAGTCACAGGGAGAAGCATGGGGGGGGGGGGAGAGGAGGAGAGGGGGGGAGGAGGAGGAGAGGGGGCAGGAAGCTCCCCCCCACCCTCCAACCCACAAGGCCAGCAACAAAAAACACAGAAAGGGGCGGGGGGAAAGTACAGGAGCTCAGCGATAGAACACCCAGGGTAAAGAGGGGGGGTACCAAGGAAGGGACAGGGAGGGGAGGGGGGAGGGGGAGAAGATATACCGAGAAAGATGGAGGTAAATAAGAAACTGTATAAAGTATAAATTGTAAATATCGGACACAAAAGTTTCACTCTGTAAAATTGAAAAATGCCAATACAAAATCTCCAAGAAAAATGAGGTAGCCAGTGTGAAAGACAGGATTACATTAAACGTCCAATTATTCAGCTCCTGGGTTTCAACTAATTGTGTCTGTAACGAGGCCTGTTACAAACTAGACCAAAGCGATGACCTTTATTGCCTTTGCAGCGGGTGACCCCCGAGCTGCTCTCGACTCACTGTCGGTGCGGTCGATCTGTTTGTAGAGCAGAATCCACGGATTTCATTGATCGAAAGCCACAATATCGGCTGCAAAAACGATGATTCCTCTATTGTGGGCCAAAAAGGTTTCATCCAGAGGGGCTGAGTGGCCAACTCCTGCTATTTTCCTTGTTTCTGTGTGTCATGCAAACACAGTACGGAGCCTGGAGTCACAACGTGCTAAGTATTTAACGACAAGTGTGCAAAGTCTAATCAGATGCAGTGCACAAAGGTAGATTTTATTCTGTAAGTATGGCTCTTGTATTATAAAAGCATCTTCAGAGATGGACTCTCTGCAGCGTTATAAATAAACAAGGCACAATGATGCCCCCATTGTTGGCAGTTAAACAGCAGCTTGTTTGGAGAGTCTGTGCCAGCCTGTACAAAGTGTAACATGATGGATGAGCCCATTGCCCTAACCCCGACTGCTTCATTGGCTTATTCAATGGGGACTGCTGACTGGAGAGGGGTTTTTCTCTATTGTGAGAACCTCTGACAAATAAATTATTATAATTGTCAGCTTGGCTGCACGTTAAATTAACATGTATTTTGGATTATGTTTGGAGCCCAACGAGAGGCAGAGTATTTGCAACAACGTCCTTCCATGCTTTGAACGATCCTTGGTTTAGTTTGTACGCCAGCACTGCAGGGCACTGCACTCCTTCGAGCTCTTGACAAGCCATTGGTGTATCTCCATTGAGATGATAACTTGTAGGTTTTAATATGTGGAAACAAATGATCTGCATGTTCCAAGCTCAGCACAAGAATGTAGCTGGGTTTCCATGGTGAGTAATATTAACTAGATCCACTAAGACGTATTTTGTGAGGGCCACGAAGAATCCAGCACAGGTTTTAAGGATACAAAGAAATAACATTTATTTACAATAAGAAGTCTTACAACACCAGGTTAAAGTCCAAGAGGTTTGTTTCGATGTCACTAGCTTTCGGAGCACTGCTCCTTCCTCAGGTGAATCATATTTACAATAACATATATATACACAACAGCAACTTCGCTTGCTACTCACTCCTTCCTGCTGGTTCCAAACTGGCCAGCTTTATTTATACAGGGAGTCTGCTAATGATTTCTCTGCCCCCTCATTGGGGAAGCTCATACTCCCACAGGATTGTGGGATTGTCATTAGTCCCCAGCCAATGGTAAGCAGGCAGGTTATAACATCCCTCCCACCCCCAAAGTCCCAGGAATCCACCGAAGACCCTGGCGAAGGAGGGCGTCAGACTCGTTTTGCCGCAGGCCGGACATCATTTGCACGAGGTGCTGGATCGGGCGGCGTGTAACGAGACGGAGACCGGCGCTTCCGTGATGAACGGCGTAACGGTTGTACATCCACAGCCCGTGGGCCCGAGGACTCGCCCTCTGATGCACCCTGGGTCTCCATCTCGGAGTCAGAGTCTGCTGCCTCCGTCATCTCGGCGTCTCTATCTCCACGAGGTTCTGTAACGACCTGCGCAGGCTTTGAGTGAGGCACCAGAGGAAGATTGTGAGGACTACTTTCCATTGTCTCTGGTCTCTGTGGCTGTAGAAATGAGCTCCGGGGGCGGGGAATCTTTGGAAGGGATAGTCTTCTGGACGGAACGTGGTCTACATGTTTGCGCTGGAGATGACTCTGGACTTGCACATGGTAAGATATAGGGCCCGTTTGGCAAAAGAGTACGCCAGGGACCCACTGGGCACCACCAGCAAAATTCCGAACGAACACTGGGTCACCGAGCACAAACAGCCAAAACTTAGTGGATGCCGAGAAAAACCCTGTCCCTGCCGTTCTTGTGTGCGGCGTACCTTTGCGCCAATGTCCGGGAAAACCATGCTAAGGCAGGTGCAAAGTCTCTGGCCCATTCGGGAGCTACCCCAGTCACCGCATGGGGGGTGGTCCTATACGAAAACAGAAAGCGAGCCAGTCTCGTGTCCATTGACCCGGAAGACTGCTTCTTCAGGCCTCGTTTGAATGTCTGCGCTGCGTGCTCCGTCAACCCATTTGAAGCCGGGTGGTATGGGGCAGTGCGGATATGGCGTATGCCGTTCATCTTCATGAACCTCGCAAACTCCTCACTTGTGAATGGAGTGCCGTTATCCGTTACCAGCCCCTCGGGGAGGCCATGCGTACTAAAAGACAAACGCATCTTCTCAATTGTTGCGCAGGACGTTGTGCCTACCATCTTATGCACCTCTAGCCATTTAGACTGGGCGTCGATTAATAAAAGGAACATGGATCCTTGAAAAGGGCTGGCGAAATCCGCATGCAAGCGTGCCCAAGGCCGCCCTGGCCATACCCAGTGATGTAGGGGCGCGGCCAGCGGAAGCTTCTGATGCTCCTGGGAAATGGAGCAGTTTTGGGCCACCTTCTCAATGTCGGTGTCGAGGCCTGGCCACCAGACATAACTCCGGGCCAACATTTTCATTTTGGTCACACCTGGATGCCCATTGTGCAGGTCTGTTAGTATCAGCTCTTGGCCTTTTACCGGGACAATCACACGCGTCCCCCACAAGAGGATGCCGTCTTCCACGCTGAATTCTGACAGCTTGGAGGAAAATGCCCGCAACTCGCCTGGGAGCTGTCTATGCTGCCCACCATACAGGACTATGTGCCGAACCTTTGACAGGACTGGCTCCGTCTGGGTCCACTCATGGATCTGTGATGCCGTGACAGGCAAGGTGTCCATAAAATTTAGGGTTGCAACCACCTCACCGGTCGTGGGGGTCGACATGGGGCCGGTCGATAAAGGCAATCGGCTCAGTGCGTCGGCATTCGCTATCTGCGTTCCTGGTTTGTGCTCCAGAGAATACTCGTATTCAGCGAGCAACAAAGCCCAGCGCTGGATCCGTGCGGAAGCAATGGGTGGCATTGGCTTATCCTCTCTGAAAGGTCCCAGCAGAGGCTTATGATCAGTCACGATAGTGAAGTGGCGGCCATACACGTACTGGTGGAAACATTTCACCGCAAAGACCACTGCCAGGCCCTCCTTCTCGATCTGCGCGTACTTTTTCTCCGCTGCAGTCAATGTGCGGGAGGCGAAAGCTATCGGCCGCTCGGCTCCGTTCTCCATCTTGTGGGACAGGACGGCCCCATTACCATACGGGGATGCATCACATGTGACGAGCAAAGGCTTTCCAGGATCATAGTGGGTTAGTAACCCAGACAACGACAATTGTTTTACCCGCCGGAAAGCGGTTTCTTGCGGATCCCAAACCCAGGTGTAATTTTCCTTTAGCAGAAGGTGCAGCGTAGTTGCCAGACTGGGGAGGAGCTTCCTGTAATAGTTTACGAGGCCGAGAAAAGAACGAAGATGCGAAGTGTCAGTCGGGGCATGGGCCTGTTGAATCGCACGCACCTTCTCTGCGACGGGGTGCAAACCCTCACGGTCCACCCGATAACCTAGGTAGACTTCGTCCTTCGCCTGAAAAATGCACTTTGTGCGACGTAAACGGACTCCAGCCTCCGAAAAGCTTCCAAGGACAGCCTCCAGATTTTCCAAATGTTCCTGCTCCGATGTCCCTGTGATCAAAACATCATCTAAGTAGACAGCGACATGCGGTAAACCTCTCAAAATGCCCTCCATAATGCGTTGAAAAATAGCGCAGGCAGAGGATACTCCAAAGGGCAAACGTGTATATTCATACAGGCCCCGGTGTGTATTAATCGTTACATGTGGTCGGGAGGAAGGGTCCAGCTCCAACTGTAGGTAGGATTGACTCATATCTAATTTTGTGAATGAGAGTCCGCCTGCAAGCTTTGCGTAGAGATCCTCTATGCGAGGCATTGGATATCGGTCGAGTCGGGAAGCCGTATTCATTAAGTTTACAGTCGCCACACAAGCGAACTGTGGCATCTGGCTTCATTACAGGTACAATTGGTGCTGCCCAGTCAGCAAAACGGACGGGCCTGATAATACCCAAAGTCTCCAAACGAGTGAGCTCCCCTTCTACCTTCTCGAGCAAGGTGTAAGGCACCGGGCGCGCCTGGAAATAGCGCGGTGTGGCTCCTGGTTCGACTTGGATACGGGCTACGGCCCCTTTTATTTTCCCCAAACCCGGCTGGAATACATCTGGGTATCGTCCTAGCACCTCAGTCAACCCTCCAGAAACTGTTTGGAGGATGTGCTGCCACTGCAAGCGCAAATGGCGCAACCAGTCCTGACCCAACAGGCTGGGCCCATGACCGCGCACCACGATAAGTGGGAAACACCCCTCCTGGCGTCCATAAACAACAGGGGTCATCATAGTTCCTGTAATGTCCAATGGTTCCCCATGTGGGTGGCCAACCTGGCCTGTGTGTCGGTTAATGTAAGGGTCTGTATCCCCTGTTTGATGCGGTCGAATGTCCTCTGGGTGATCACGGAGACTGCTGCGCCAGTGTCCAACTCTACCTCAAGCGGGTGACCATTGACCCGTACTGTCACCTTAATGGGGGCCACAAGGGGAGCTGCCACACAATGCAGCTGCAGGCAGTCGTCCTCCGTCTCTACGTCCTCAGGAGTAGTCGCCGCAGGTTCATCCACATGGAAGGTACGGCCCCTGGGCTGGTCCCAGTTTCGGTCGGAACGACGGCGCCTCTGGCGCTCACAGGACCGGCGTCCGCGACAGGGTCGGCGCCTACAAGTCTGACACGGACATGGCTCCTCATCCATTGGTTCTGCAGAAGGCTCCCTTCGGGGAGGAATGTCCGACGGCCACTGGCGTCGATCCGGACATCGCCTCACTCAAAGTACTGCAGGAGTGCGGGGGGACGTTTTCGGACGAAAGGGGTTGCGCCCCAAGGCATGCACCTCCATTCCCTTTAGCTCCTGCACTCCTCGTTCTGCGCTCTCTCGGGACAATACTATTTGAATGGCCTGTTGAAAAGTCAATGTTGGCTCAGCTAACAACTTTCTCTGGGTGGCCGCATTGTTAATACCGCAAACCAAACGGTCGCGTAACATTTGACAAGGTCCCTCATGGTAGGCTAGTACAAAAGGTGAAGTCACACGGGATCAGGGGTGAGCTGGCAAGGTGGATACAGAACTGGCTAGGTCATAGAAGGCAAGAGAGTAGCAATGGAAGGATGCTTTTCTAATTGGAGGGCTGTGACCAGTGGTGTTCCACAGGGATCAGTGCTGGGACCTTTGCTCTTTGTAGTATATATAAATGATTTGGAGGAAAATATAACTGGTCTGATTAGTAAGTTTGCAGATGACACAAAGGTTGGTGGAATTGCGGATAGCGATGAGGACTGTCAGAGGATACAGCAGGATTTAGATTGTTTGGAGACTTGGGCGGAGAGATGGCAGATGGAGTTTAATCCGGACAAATGTGAGGTAATGCATTTTGGAAGGTCTAATGCAGGTAGGGAATATACAGTGAATGGTAGAACCCTCAAGAGTATTGAAAGTCAAAGAGATCTAGGAGTACAGGTCCACAGGTCATTGAAAGGGGCAACACAGGTGGAGAAGGTAGTCAAGAAGGCATACGGCATGCTTGCCTTCATTGGCCGGGGCATTGAGTATAAGAATTGGCAAGTCATGTTGCAGCTATATAGAATCTTAGTTAGGCCACACTTGGAGTATAGTGTTCAATTCTGGTCGCCACACTACCAGAAGGATGTGGAGGCTTTAGAGAGGGTGCAGAAGAGATTTACCAGAACGTTGCCTGGTCTGGAGGGCATTAGCTATGAGGAGCGGTTGAATAAACTCGGTTTGTTCTCACTGGAACGAAGGAGGTTGAGGGGAGACCTGATAGAGGTCTATAAAATTATGAGGGGCATAGACAGAGTGGATAGTCAGAGGCTTTTCCCCAGGGTAGAGGGGTCAATTACTAGGGGGCATAGGTTTAAGGTGAGAGGGGCAAGGTTTAGAGTAGATGTACGAGGCAAGTTTTTTACGCAGAGGGTAGTGTGTGCCTGGAACT
Organism: Scyliorhinus torazame; assembly: GCF_047496885.1. Taxonomy (NCBI): domain Eukaryota; kingdom Metazoa; phylum Chordata; class Chondrichthyes; order Carcharhiniformes; family Scyliorhinidae; genus Scyliorhinus; species Scyliorhinus torazame. The sequence goes on from NC_092725.1 coordinate 57,067,967, forward strand.
CGCTACCGGAGGAGGTGGTGGAAGCAGGGACGATAGTGACATTTAAGGGGCATCTTGACAAATACATGAATAGGATGGGAATAGAGGGATACGGACCCAGGAAGTGTAGAAGATTGTAGTTTAGTCGGGCAGCATGGTCGGCACGGGCTTGGAGCGCCGAACGGCCTGTTCCTGTGCTGTACATTTCTTTGTTCTTGTTATTTCTGACAAGGTCTCACCATAGTCCCAGTACTCCGCAATCCTGCGTAGCCTGGATAGAAAGTCGGCAGGGGATTCTGCTGGGGTCCTCTCAGCGGTATTAAACCGGTAACGTTGGAATATCGTGGACGGGGTTGGGTTAAAATGTTGCCCCACTAAATTCACAAGTTCATCAAAAGTTTTAGTGTCCGGCGCTGCTGGGTCCGTAAGGCTCCTAATCACCCCAAACGTATGCGGCCCGCAGGCGGTGAGCCTGGCGCTCGTTTTCGGTGATATTGTTTGCCCAGAAATAGTAACGCATCCGTTGTGCGTACTGGTTCCAGCTTTCCAGCGCAGCATCAAAAACATCCAAACGTCCGTACAGAGGCATGGTGTAATAGAAAACAACTTTCAACATGTATCCAACAAAAATCCAGGGAGGTGGCTTCAACAGTGTAGACAGCTATTCACTTTAACCCTCGTCAAAGGTTTTGTGAGGGCCACAAAGAACCCAGCAAGAGTTTTAAAGATACAAAGAAATAACATTTATTTACAATAACATATATATACAACAGCAGCAACTTCGCTTGCTGCTCACTCCTTCCTGCTGGTTCCAAACTGGCCAGCTTTATTTATACAGGAAGTCTGCTAATGATTTCTCCGCCCCCTCATTGGGGGAGCTCATACTCCCACAGGATTGTGGGATTGTCATTAGTCCCCAGCCAATGTTAATCAGGCAGGTTATAACAACGTAGCAGCTTTCTTTTCTGGAGAGAGTTCATTGACTTAGTTCACAGTCAACACTACTCCAACCCCCCACAGTGTCCCAGCTATCCCCATTTATAGGTATACAAATACCCACTTCTGTTTAACAAATGCCTTATGCAATTGACTGTCCTGCATCCTTGCACCTAGAGAGGGACTGTCAGCAGAGAACAAGATCATAGAACACACCATCACCATGTAATTCACACCATGTAATTGTTCATTGGGAACAATTAACCAGCACCGGGAGCTGCCTGGCAATTCCTAGGGAGCATGGTACTGCCCTGCTGGTGGGAGTTGGCACTGCCCTGCTGGTGGGAGCCAGCACTGCACTGCTGGTGGGAGCTGGAACTGCACAGCTGGTGGGAGATGGCACTACACTGCTGGTGGGAGATGGCACTGCACTGCTGGTAGGAGATGGCACTGCACTGCTGGTAGGCGATGGCACTGCACTGCTAATGGGAGTTTGCAACGTACTGCTGGTGGGAGATGGCACTGCACTGCTGGTGGGAGATGGCACTGCACTGCTGGTGGGAGATGGCACTGCACTGCTGATAGGCGATGGCACTGCACTGCCGGTGGGAGATGGCACTGCACTGCTGATAGGTGATGGCACTGCACTGCCGGTGGGAGATGGCACTGCACTGCTGATAGGCGATGGCACTGCACTGTGGGTGGGGGTTTGCAATGCACTGCTGGTGGGAGATGGCACTGCACTGCACTGCTGGTGGGAGATGACACTGCACTGCTGGTGGGAGATGGCACTGCACTCCTGGTAGGAGATGGCACTGCACTGCTGATAGGCGATGGCACTGCACTGCGGGTGGGAGTTTGCAACGTACTGCTGGTGGGAGATGGCACTGCACTGCTGATAGGCGATGGCACTGCACTGCGGGTGGGAGTTTGCAATGCACTGCTGGTGGGAGATGGCACTGCACTGCTGGTGGGAGATGGCACTGCACTGCTGGTGGGAGATGGCACTGCACTGCTGGTAGGCGATGGCACTGCACTGCTGGTGGGCGTTTGCAATGTACTGCTGGTGGGAGATGGCACTGCACTGCTGGTAGGAGTTGGCACTGCACTGCTGGTGGGAGTTGGCACTGCACTGCTGGTGGGAGTTGGCACTGCACTGCTGGTGGGAGTTGGCACTGCACTGCTGGTGGGAGTTGGCACTGCACTGCTGGTGGGAGCCTGAGGGTGCCAAGTATTTATATAAAATGCTTCTGAAATCTATTCAGTTTTGCATTACATATATAATTAATAGCTCCCAATCTTTATACTGACTTGAAGCAAATGAGAACAACATCTCTGCAAAGAAATGTCAGCATTGAAATGAAAAATTCTGTGCTACGCGTATCGATTTGCATTATTGTCTTCCTTTGGGCAATGGTGAACCTTTCATGGGTATTGATTTGTGTTAGATGATCATGTTACCGATAACTGATTTATTCAGAGCTGGGGAGAACCTATTTTTTCTAACACTTTTCTCTCATTGAGAGTGAGTGCGTGCATGTGTTCCATGAATTCCTTGTAAATCAAATTTTGGACCCATATCCCATGGTTACAGGCGCACCATGATCCGGCAGATATGTCGCACTGTTCCCCTGCTCAGCCGGAGTCTATGATGGCATGCCCGGTCCGGCAGGTCCTCGAATGACAGGTGCTGCCGGTACACACGAGGTCTAATGTGGTGCCTCCTTCCCACCTCATTCTCGGCCTGTTGGGCGGCCGGCTCTGCATCCATCCCGGCTGGCTCCTGTTTCTCTGGGGCAGGCTCCTCCCCGAGCAGTTCCTGCTCATACAGCCTCAGTGCATTCCCCCGGTGCTGCGGCAGCAAGGTCGAAGGATGGAGCGCGGGGTGGTGGGGTGACCATACCCATAAGGCTGGTGTCACTCTGTGCGACCACAGGCCACGGTGGGCAGTCAGTGGTGTGCGCAGCAAGATGGCTGTCTTGGAGGCAATGGCGGTCCATGCCTGGACATTGCCCCAGTCCCGGGGTCACCCCGACCCCACAGCCCATACGCCAGTCACCTCCGCTACTCCCCCTGGCCCTAACAGACGTCCTCCCATGTCTCCCCAGCCCAGCCAGCGGAGAATGTGCAGACTTCGCACAGACAGTGACACAAGCCGGGAATCGAACATGGGTCCCACGCGCTGTGAAGCAACAGTGCTAACCACTGTGCTGCCATGCCGCCCTATTACATAAATAATTAAATAGTTGAAGTTGTACTGAAGAATCCTGCATATTTCCTGGAGTATAGATTCAAAGGCACTGTCAACAAATGCCTTATGCAATTGACTGTCCTGCATCCTTGCACCTAGAGAGAGACTGTCAGCAGAGAACAAGATCATAGAACACACCATCACCATGTAATTCACACCATGTAATTGTTCATTGGGAACAATTAACCAGCACCGGGAGCTGCCTGGCAATTCCTAGGGAGCATGGTACTGCCCTGCTGGTGGGAGTTGGCGCTGCACTGCTGGTGGGAGCTGGCACTGCACAGCTGGTGGGAGATGGCACTACACTGCTGGTGGGAGATGGCACTGCACTGCTAGTGGGAGTTTACAATGTATTGCTGGTGGGAGATGGCACTGCAGTGCTGGTGGGAGATGGCACTGCACTGCTGGTGGGAGATGGCACTGCACTCCTGGTGGGAGATGGCACTGCACTCCTGGTGGGAGATAGCACTGCACTGCTGATAGGAGATGGCACTGCGCTGCGGGTGGGAGTTTGCAATGCACTGCTGGTGGGAGCTGACACTGCACTGCTGGTGGGAGATGGCATTGCACTGCTGGTCGGGGTTTGCAATGTACTGCTGGTGGGAGATGGCACTGCACTGCTGGTGGGAGTTGGCACTGCACTGCTGGTGGGAGTTGGCACTGCACTGCTGGTGGGAGTTGGCACTGCACTGCTGGTGGGAGCCTGAGGGTGCCAAATATTTATATAAAATGAATTTCTTGGGTTTTCACTTTACTATTACATGAAAGCTACCAATAGAACAATTTACTGGCTCTTTGAATCATCAGTGTTTGTCGTTCAAGATGCCTTTTATTAATCTCCTGTCATTTTAGGGACCATTGATAGTGCATCCAGAGAAAGAGAAAGAGAGGCCTGTATTCATAAACTCTTGTCCATTCCAAAGTGCTTTGCCGCCAATGAAAAAAAAAGACAAATTAAAAACTTGTATTTATAATGCACTTTTCATGACTACTGGTCATCTAGAGGCATTTATTACAATCCCAGACGAGACCCCGATATTTGCTAGGATAAGACTGTGAGGAAAGGATACTTCGCTCCAGGAGTGATGCCACGCACAAATAGGGATATACCATATTGAAACAGACTTTATTATCTCAGTATTAAACTAACTTCAACATCGTACAAGAAATAACTTACAATTACTAGTTAAACAATGCTGAACAATAAAATGAAACACTTTAACTCCTAACTTTTTATCTCCAATCAAGCAAAACCGATCTCGGATCAAATTCCACTTTCAAATACAGTTAATAAACATTGGAATATTTGCTGTATAGAATTGTCTTGGAGAAACTGCTTTGATAAAGAGATCCTTCAGGAACCAACCTGCAGTTTCTTGCTTGTGTCACACAAATGTTTAACTTCCCAGCATTTGACAACAAGCTCCTGTTCTGTCACTGCAAAATCTAAACTGAAACTCAACACCTGACTGCTTCAGACCCTGGCTCCTCCCATTAACTATGTAATCTCTATCCCACTAACTGGGTTAATACCATCTTACTTAGGTAACCACAACCCTCCATTAAATTATCCGCAGGGAACATTCTTTCTATAAACAAAATTCCATTTTGCCCTATTCAGGTAAACAATATACATGGTTGGAATGAATGATGATCTCATTTTTTAAGATGCTTTAATTATCCCTTCTGCAGCCACAGTGTCTGCCTGTCTTTTGAACCAGCATTTGTAAAACCTGTACTACAGTAGATACATACACACAGTAACCTAGGCTTTTAACAATTACAGCGGCAGATAATGCAATGTGTCTGAAATCCTTACATTCGTCACACACTTTACAGCCAATGAAATCTGTTTGAAAGTGTGGCCATTCTTGTAATGTAGGAAACGCAGCAGCCAATATGTGCTCAGCAAGCTGCACAAACAACATGAAACTGAGCAGAGAATCCGTTTCTCTTGATGTTGATTGAGGGATGAATATTATCTGGTAAACCAAAGACAACACACTTGCTCTTTTTCTAAATCCACCTGAGCAGCGAGTTTGGCTCCTTGGCTGGACAGCTCATCCAGAAGACTGCACTTCAGGCAGTGCTGCACTCCCTCAGTACTGCGTCGGAGTTTTGTGGCTTTTGTGCTCAAGCCCTCTAGTGGGCCTTCAACCTAGGACCTTGACATTCAAAGGCTACCACCGGGGTCACAGGTGACTTTTGAAGTACAGTCGCTGTTGTAGTTTTCGGAGACTTTGAATTGCTCAGCTGCACAATTGAACCAGTTGGATTCCAGTATCCAGAAAATGTCCTTCTCTTTGGGAGAAGTTTAAAATGATTTCTACAAATGTCAGACTATCTGTTTCTGTGTCCTGTTTAAATACTGACTTTCATTGTAACAGCCTGGAACAGTTGCTAACAAAACTTTCAATAGTCTATGGACACTTTTGAATAGAAGACCATGTTACAGTACAAAAACATTATTTTCCTGAGTAGCGATTACAATTAACCAAACGTATACATGGAAGGGGGCTTCGAGGCGTAATCAAATAGATTATATAGATTATTCTGGCTGGTGATTGACATTTGTGGAGCCATTCTTATCACTGCTTGAGGAGAAAACGAATTGAATCTTTTTGTATGTTTTAATACATAAATGATCAGCTGCTAATCACGCTTGTCAGTAAATTGCTACTGGAGTAAATTCATTCTCTGCGTTTTTTTGTTCTTCCACACCTGTAAGCCTAAAGCACCTATTCGTCGTTGAAAGGGGCTGGTTTAGCACAGTGGGATAAACAGCTGGCTTGTAATGCAGAACAAGGCCAGCAGCGGGGGTTCAATTCCTGTACTGGCCTCCCCGAACAGGCGTCGGAATGTGGCGACTAGGGACTTTTCACAGTAACTTCATTGAAGCCTACTTGTGACAATAAGCGATTGTTATCATACCACCAGAATCAAAGGAACTTTTGTTCATCAAGTTCTTTGTTGGATCTTGCTCTGTCTAAAAAAGCTGCCACATTGAGCTGCCCAGGCCACTGTACGTCAAATCAGTTCATTGGCTTCCAAATTTCTGAAACATTTTGATGCGGTGCTACTTAAATCAATTTTTGAGTGTATACCATGGCATGTACCATGTTAATTGGGTGTCAGAGCTATGAATGACAGCTTAGCTGTGATAAAGTTTTATCCAGATATTTTTAACTCTTTAATTTACTGAATTCTTTCACATTTAAAATGGAAAAGCCTAGATAAATGGCGGTGGTTCCATCATCATTTAAAAACATTTTTTTGGAGTACCCAATACTTTTTTTTCCCATTAAGGGGCAATTTAGCGCGGCCAATCCACGTACCCTGCACATCTTTGAGTTGTGGGGGTGAGACACACGCAGACACGGGGAGAATGTGCAAACTCAGGGCAGCACGGTGGCGCAGTGGTTAGCACTGCTGCCTCTCGGCGCTGAGGTCCCAGGTTCGATCCCTGCTCTGGGTCACTGTCCGTGTGGAGTTTGCACATTCTCCCCGTGTTTGCGTGGGTTTCATCCCCACAGCCCAAAGATGTGCAGGGTAGGTGGATTGGCCATGCTAAATTGCCCCTTAATTGGAAAAAATGAATTGGGTACTCTAAATTTTTTTTTTTTAAATGTGCAAACTCCACACGGACAGTGACCCGGGGCCGGGATCGCACCCAGGTCCTCGGCGCCTTGAGGCAGCAGTGCTAACCACATGCCGCCCTCATGGTCCCATCATCAAGACTGTCACACACGCTTGTGTTTTTACAGTCGGTAGCATGCAGACAGAAGAGAATGTTAAAGGGGCATTGAAATATTGAGACAATGAGCAGAACTTTTCAGATGGCAAGGTTTCCCACCTGGCCACCCCAAGGGCTGACAGGGTACGCACTCCTGCCAATCCCTAATACATTGCAGGGTGTTAATAGCCTAAGGTCAAGACTTTCTCCATCGCCTGGGAGGAAGTCCTGTCTCAGAGAGTTGTCGGCTCATTAGATTGGCCAGCAGTTCTGTAGTCAGGTTCAAGTGGTATCCACTGTTGGGACTACAGGCTATCCCTAAAGAAGAGGAGGTTGTGGGTGCCAGATTTTAGGTAAATCTGGTTTATCAGCAGGGCCTCACTGACAGGCACTAGCAAGGGAGAAAGGCCGAGTGGAGGGCTGCATTTGAGAGTCCGGAATGGGGTAGGTGGTCCGCTTATTGAGAATTGGGGCCCTGTGATGATACAGAGGACCCTCAAAGACGGTCTCCCATTGCTAAACTCCAGCCCATGCAGTAAAAGATGTGGACCAGCCACCTGGCCTACAACCCCCCCCCCCCCCCCCCCCCACCCCCAACCCCTTCCCCCTCCATGCCTTCCCCCTCCTGCAGCTGATATATAGTGGTCGAGACATGGTTAGGAACTTCACTGTTGACTAATTGGTCATGTAAATACCTCAGTAGGCCCAAGGACAGACTTGACAACAACACTACCGCTTGTAAAATGGGAGACTGGTTGTGGTGGGTGAATCGGCAACATGCAAACCATGCACTGCATTTTATGAGCCTCTCACACCTTCAAACTTGTAGGCTGCGGCCTGTAGAATTTTGACGATAAAATTAGTGTTAGTGCATAATGGTTCTGGTGCTGCACTGAAGCTAAACGAGTCATGTATTAATTGCCTTAAATTAACTATAAAGTGACGCAGTTGAGACTTCCTCCTCCAGAAAGACTTTGATTCACACTAATGCCAGATCAGGCCCGGGTTCTTGGTGCTGATGTATTTGTGCTCCTGCATCTTCGGTGCAAAGCAAAACTGTTTCACTCCAACCCAAAAATTGCAGGGCGAGTGCACCCTGAGGATTAGGCAAGGAAAGGCACAGCCTTGAGGATCTGGGAAGAATGTGTACAAGTGTGAAGAGCTTAGTAACGGAGGAGGAGGATCATGGAGCCGGATAGTGGTTTAGAACAACTTAGCTGGGGCGGCACGGTGTCGCAGTGGTTAGCACTGCTGCCTCACGGCGCCGAGGTCCCAGGTTCGATCCCAGTTCTGGGTCACTGTCCGTGTGGAGTTTGCACATTCTTCCCGTGTTTGCGTGGGGTTCACCCCCACAACCCAAAGATGTGGATTGGCCACGATAAATTGCCCCTTAATTTGGAAAAAATGAATTGGGTACTCTAAATTTATTTTAAAAAAGAACAACTCAAGAGAAAAGTTCAGAAGGGCATTGTTCGTATCTATGAGGCGACAAGTGGGGGTGGGTGACAGGGTGGAAAAGAAGAAGCGAGGACAGGGGAGAGGGATTGGAGGACATTCTGTATTATACTTGTGTTACCATGCTGCTTACGCTGAATGGCCATTGTAATATCTCTTCCCCTGCACCTCACCCACCCCTATGGCATTCTCTCACTCTATGCAGCTAATGCGTTACGAATGCCAAGGCTAAAAGCAATTAAAATTCCTTGCCCCAAGCCCTTCAGGCAATACAAAAAGGGATGTGTCGGAGCTCAACACCTTTATTATTCGAAGGAAAGTTGAGTCTCTTCCAGTTGGCCTTTGCTCTCTCTCACGCAGAAACATCTGAGCACAAACACGGACCAAACTGAGCTTTAGGGGATTTTCAAGTCAATCTGAATCAGCCAAATCTTCCCTGTTCTGACTTGGCTGTCCTGTTTGGAAGCTCCTAGCCACAATGCCAGGCTAACCGCATCGTTTCTCTGTCCTCTTTAGGACACACATATCTGAGCACAAAATAGTTTCATTCCAGGCACTAAACAGCTGGGTTCCTGTTAAAAATCATAGATACATAGATACTTAGAAGATAGGAGCAGGAGGAGGCCTTTTGGCCCTTCGACTCTGCTCTGCCATTTATCACGATCATGGCTGATCATCCAACTCAATAGCCTAATCCTGCTTTCTCACCATCGCCTTTGATTCCATTCTCCCCAAGTGCTATATCTAGCCGCCTCTTGAATATATTCAATGTTTTAGCATCAACTACTTCCTGTGGTAATGAATTCCAGACTTACCACTCCTTGGGTGAAGAAATGTCTCCTCATCACTGTCCGAAATGGTTTACCCTGAATCCTCAGACTGTGACCCCTGGTTCTGGACACACCTATCATTGGTAACACCTTCCCTTCATCTACCCTGTCTAGTCCTGTTAGAATTTTATAAGTCTTTATGAGACTGTACTCGGTTCCACATTACCTTGCATGTGCCAGACCGTTATACCCTCTTCTCAAGGCTTTATCTCATTGATACAGAGTTACACTAGATTGCTTCAAGCCTTACATTGTTATAAGTCTTATGCTAAGTCTAAACCTTATTGTTACTGTCTTAATGCTATTCCAGCATTATTGCTGTTACTGTATTAGTATTACAACATTCTCACTACAGCATCTTTCCCCATCAAGATCTTGAAGTTAGATGCTCAGGCAGTCTGGGGGTTTTATATCCTTTCCGTATCTCGTTCGCCATTCTGTCAGGGGGGGGATCAAGGTGATTAAGAAGGCATATGGCATGCTTGCCTTCATCAGACAGGGCATTGAGTACAGGAGTTGGGAAATCTTTGTTGCAGCTATATTAAACCTTGGTTAGGCCACATTTGGAGTATTGCATGCAGTTCTGGTCGCCACATTATCAGAAGGAGATGGAAGCTTTGGAGAGAGTGCAAAGAAGGTTCACCAGGATGGTGCCTGCTCTCGAGGGTGTTGGCTATGAGGAGAAGTTGAATAAACTCAGATTGTTTTCACTGGAAAGACAGAGGCTGAGGGGAGACCTGGTAGAGGTTGACAAAATTATGACCGGGTGGATAGTCAGAGGCTTTTTCCAAGGGTGGAAGTATCAATTACAATGAATGAAAATCGCTTATTGTCACAAGTAGACTTCAAATGAAGTTACTGTGAAAAGCCCCTAGTCGCCACATTCCGGCACCTGTTCGGGGGAGGCTGTTACGGGAATTGAACCGTGCTGCTGGCCAGCCTTGGTCTGCTTTCAAAGCCAGCGATTTAGCCCTGTGCTAAACAGCCAAGGGGGCACAGGTTCAAGGTGAGAGGGGGAAAGTTTAACGGAGATCATAGAATTTACAGTGCAGAAGGAGGCCATTCGACCCATCGAGTCTGCACCAGCCCTTACAAAGACCACCCTACTCAAGCCCACGTATCTACCCTATCCCTGTAACCCAGTAACCCGCACTTAATCTTTTTTGGACACTAAGGGCAATTTATCATTGGCCAATCCACCTAACCCGCACATCTTTGGACTGTGGGAGGAAACTGGAGCACGCGGAGGAAACCCACGCAGACACGGGGAGAACGTGCAGACTCCGTACAGACAGTGAGCCAGCCAGGAATCGAACCTGGGACCCTGGAGCTGTGAAGCAACTGTGATAACCACTATGCTACCGTATGGGTAAGCTTTTCACACAGAGAGTAATGGGTGCCTGGAACCCGTTGCCAGAGGATGTTGTGGTGTTGGGTGCTCTGGTGCACAGATGAGCCAACACAGTTGTATGTGGTACAACTCTATTTTATTTTAACTCTTATAATACAGTTCGTTCTGGATACTCTGCACGTGCTGTCTCCCTGAGTGTGTCGTGTAGTAGGTCTGTCCTGGTCCTCCTCTGCAGCTAATACTGACCACCGGGGGTCGTGTCTGTGCTTTTATATCTTTCTGTCATTGGTTGTGGTGTTGTGTGTTCTGATTTGTCTGTTGGTGTGTCTATCATGATGTGTGTGTTTGAATATCATGACATCCCCCCTTTTTACAAAGATATGTGCCTACGTGGTTATAAATATAATTGTGTCGTGAGTGCATCTAAGAGTGTGTGTGTGTGTTGTGTACAGCGTGTGTATATGACGTAACTATTTACATGGGGCGATGTCGGGTGCGTCACACTAACAAGGTTGTACCATAACAAAACTTGGATGCGAGAGAAAAAATAAACTTGAACATTGGTCCGGTCAGACGATATCTGGAACAATAAACAACAACAGGTTATAATACAGAAGTGTTTGACTTTTTGAACGTATGAACAGCGTTATAAGTCCAGTCTAATGGGTGACCGCCTCAAGAATGGGCTGGTCCTCAAGCCGGTTCAGCTGTGGAGATTTGGGGTCACACTGGTTCACCTTGGACTGTTGGAGGTGATGCTGTTGCCGAAGTCTCTACTTCACCATTTGTTGTACTTCGTGCAGTGCTTGTTTTTTTCATTCTTGCAAATATAACATTCAACATCTTTGTTAGTGGTGCCTTGGCTGTGGTTTGGTTCTGGTGGCGATGGAAGGGGCATGATCCGTGGCATCTCCACGAAGTCATCCTTGGGAACCAGTGGAGGATCCGGCGTGTGCGTACGGTTCAGTTGCGAGCGTGGAAGCCGGCGCAAAGCTCGCTGATTGCGCCTACGCACCAATCCATCCGCCCTGCATGCCAGGAACAAGGTGGAGTCTTTTTTCTTTTTATGTTTGTGGTGGACGGCATCTTGTAGCCGATGGGTCGTTGCCATCGAAGTAGCACCATCACTAATATCATGCAAGGCGATGACTGTGCCAGATGTGGAAGTTGGCCGAGACCGTGCACGCTGGTTCCGGCCACCTGCTGTGCCGGAAGGGCGACTCCGCAGAGAAACGTCGAAGCATGTCGCCTTGGAGAGAGAATTGTTGCTCGCATCAACGTCTGGCGATGGCGCGAATTGGTGTGTCCATCTTGGACTGCCGGTGCTGGTTGCCACTGCCGACCCAGTGGGACTGCCACGCGATCCATTCCCTGTCGCCGTGGCATCCGCCGTCACCCTGAGCGTGCCATCACCGAGGCCGCGACACCGCCCGTCCGGAGCAAGGTCTGGCGTGCGCAAATCAGAGTCGGTGCTTGGCTGCTCCCCATCTGGAGTCCGGTCTGCCTTCCGTCGATGCCCCCCGTCCGGAGTCCCAACAGGTTCATTGGAGGCAGCCGAGATTCCCTGAAGCTGCACTTCTGGAGTCGGAACATGCAGGAATGCACCAACCAGTGGAGAGGCTCGAGCCATCGAGGGTGGAAGCGGTGCGCCGCCACCGCAGTCGTCAGTGGTCCAACCGTGATCGTCGAGTGCCTCGGTACGCACTAGGCGAGGTCTGTCACCTTGCACCTTTTGCATGGGAAGTGGGATGCTGTCGTCACTCGTCTCACATCCCGTGGATAGATCCTCATTAGCAGCTTGCTGTTCACTAGGGTTGGGTAAATTGTCAGAGTTTTCATCTGGTGGTGCACACCATGTCGGTGGACTGTCATTGTCTTGCCGTTGTCCTTCATTTGGGCTTTTCTTCTTTGGAATTTTAAATCTTCCCCCAGACATTGCAGAACCTTGTTTATTACCCCAAATTCTCCCATATGTATGGTCTCGAATATAGGATCCAATGTTTCTATCGACATTGTACTATTTTCCAAAGAACATTCCGTTTCACTTTTCTTCTCAGGTACCTCATATGTATCTTTGTCTAATGTACATGCCTTCATGGTCTCTGGGTCTGATTTTGCTGGGACTGGCATGGTCACAGTCTCTCTTTTACTGTTCTCAATTGCCCACATTATACTCCCCATACATAACTGCTTAATCACTGGGGTTAGTGTGGTACAATGGATAATCGGGTCGACCTTATCTTCATCTTCACCTTTAGTGGAAAGCACACTTGGTTCACTTGAAACTGCTGTGGGTTTTAAATTCGTTATCTGGCTACTCGATGTCGGTGTCCTCAGGATTCTTGCTCCAATGTTCTGCTCATTTATCAGTGGAGTGTGTATAGGTTCAATGCAATTAATGTTCCCCTCAAGGTTTGAAGAGTCATTACTGACTAACTGCTGGTCTCCAAAGTTGGGATTTTGCGGCGTTGTGTTGAAGGGAGACATTTGTCCCTGCTGTAGATATGATTCAGGTTGTGTTATTTCCATTACCTGAGGATCAATGTCTTGTCCATTTTTTCGATCCGTACTAAAACACTGGCAATTCTCAGTCTGCTCCTTGCAAGTTAAACATTCAATTAATTTCTTTAGCAAATCCTCAGCATCCTTCTGTGGCCGTGCAGCATTATTAATCTCTGTTCGGCTATAATGATCCTGAAGGTCAGCGCATAAACCTTTTTTCTTCGGGCTTGGACGAGGCGATTCCTTTGGCTTGTCTTCAGTTGGGCTTGAACAGTCTTCAGCGCTGTGCCCTTCATTGTAGCATGAGAGACCGTCATGGTCATGCTGCTGTGTAGTGGAGCATGGTAGGCTGTTATAGCCTTCTTGCTGTTCACGTGAGCATGGCAGACTTGCATCGTCTGCCGCTGGTTGGTCAGGAGAGGTTGCTAGACCCTCATGGTCTTGTTCCTGCAAGGACTGCACATTGGAGTCTTGCGTTGCTTCTATCGTGGAGGCTGTCCACGAGCTCTCTGTGGAGGCTTGTGACACTGGAGTCACTTCTTGTTCGTGCAAGGACTGCGCTCTGGAGTCTTGCGTTGCTTCTATCGTGGAGGCTGTCCACGAGCTCTCTGTGGAGGCTTGTGACACTGGAGTCACTTCTTGTTCATGCAAGGACTGCGCTCTGGAGTCTTGCATTGCTTCTATCGTGGAGGCTGTCCACGAGCTCTCTGTGGAGGCTTGTGACACTGGAGTCACTTCTTGTCCGTGCAAGGACTGCGCTCTGGAGTCTTGCATTTCTGCAATTGTGGAGTCTGTCCACGAGCTTGCTGTGGAGGCTTGTGACACTGGAGTCACTTCTGGTTCATGCGAGGACTGCGCTCTGGAGTCTTGCATGTCTTCTTTCATAGAGTCGGGAACGTTGAGCGGGACGTGGACCACGCTCTGTGTGGCAGCAGGGCGCTCTCCGTGTGCTTGCACCGCTCCCTGTCTGTTAATGTCAGGCTGCAGCATCATCCGGTACTGATAAGTTGGAACGTCATATCTGCTGGATTGAAGATCCTCAAATCCGAAAAATGAATCCGCATCTGCGTCGGATTCAATGTGGGGGCCGCCAATGTGCAACACGAAAGGTTCGTCCGAGTCATAGTCGTATAGGACCACGGAGCTATCATTGGGCTCGCGAGGTCCAGAAACACTGTAAAGATCGTCATCGAAGTATTCGAGGTCGGAATCATCGGCTTGTGCGTAGGTAACTGCTTGTCGGAGGGTTCTTCGGAGGTCAAATTCATCTCCTGGGTCAATTTGCGGCAATGTGCTGTCATTCCAGGTGAGGGAAGGTTGTTTTACAGCTTTAACAGATTTTTGTTTTTTTGATTTGGGACGTTTCCCTTTTAAATTGGATTTGGGACGTTTCCCCTTTAAATTGGTGCAGTCTGGGGCCTCTGACATCCTGACGCTCGGTATGTAGCACGTAGGAAGCGACTGCGCATGCTCAGATCGCTGTTCCTTTACCGATGGCCGTTTTCTTGACTGCGCATGCGCAGCATCTCGCGCATGCGCAAACAAAACTTCCGGTTCTGCGCACTGCTCGTGCAACTGTGCTAGCGTGATACCTTTAGCAAGATGGCCGCCAACCTCGACCCAGCCCTCTCTCAGGCCCGGGATTTCGGCCTCTGGGAATTCGGGCTACGGGATCCCAGCCACGAGGTGAGTACTGCAGCTTTTCTTACCTTTACTTGCCGATTGGATTGCGTTTTCTTCACAGTACTTGGAGAATTTGTCCAGGACTGCCTGGTAATCGTACCTTTGCTGCCTCCTGAAGAACCTGAACCTTGTGAATATTTCTCTTGCCCTTGCACCGGCGATGGTGAGGAGAAATTCAATTTTTTCGCTATCATCCAGGTCTTGGAGTTCAGCTGCCACCAGGAAAAATTCGAACAATTGCCGGAATCGCCGCCAGTTTTCGCGGAGATCGCCGTACCACTGGAGCGGCTGCGGAACCGGGAGCTCTATCATTTTGCCTGGGCACTGCTGGTTGTCTGTGTACACTGAGGTATGCCGGCAGGTATCGATCCACTCCTGTACCATGTGGTGTTGGGTGCTCTGGTGCACAGATGAGCCAACACAGTTGTATGTGGTACAACTCTATTTTATTTTAACTCTTATAATACAGTTTGTTCTGGATACTCTGTACGTGCTGTCTCCCTGAGTGTGTCGTGTAGTAGGTCTGTCCTGGTCCTCCTCTGCAGCTAATACTGACCACCGGGGGTCATGTCTGTGCTTTTATATCTTTCTGTCATTGGTTGTGGTGTTGTGTGTTCTGATTTGTCTGTTGGTGTGTCTATCATGATGTGTGTGTTTGAATATCATGACAGATGTGGTGAAGCAGCCACATTCACAACACTTAAGAGGCATCCGGATGGGTACATGAATAGGGAGGAAATAGAGGGATACGGACCGAGTAAGGGCAGAAGGTTTTTTTTAGTTAGGGTATCATGATCAGCACTGGCTTGGAGGGCAGAAGGGCCGGTTGCTGTGCTGTACTTTTCTTTATTATTTGACTATGGCAACTTTCCACTTGGGATTGGATAATTCTTTGCCACAGTTTAGAACACAAATGTTTCCAGTGGCTGTTGCTTTGGTAACTGGGCGTGTTTCTTCGAAGGCTACTCCTGTGTCTATATCAAGTAACTTCCATTGAAGGCTACCTGCTTAGTCCCTGAGAGACCTAGTTTACTTAATATCTTTAACTTCACCGCACAACCATGGATTATTGATATCATGAGCATTCTCTGGTCAAACAATCAAGATGCTATTCTGTCTTGTGTGTTCATGTTGGGATGATAATGAGGGGCACATCTCCAATGGTACTAATGAAAAGAAAGACTTGTCATTATGCAGCATTGTTCACAGTTTCAGGACATGCCAAAGCCCCTCACAGCCACTGAAGTAATGTTGAAGTGTCGTCACGGTTGTCATGTCGGAAAAGTGGCAGCTACTTTCCGCACAGCAAGATCCCACAAACTGCCAATGTGGTGAAGACTATACAGGGGTTATCCGAACCGATTGTCTGCCCCTCTACCACAGCTACATTCACCACAGAGTGTCATGGGAGAGGGAGCATGTGGGGTCCACAGGCACAATTGAGGCCTTCCCTTCCCGCCGAGTCCCGAACGGACTGGGGGCCTTTATTGATCCATTTAATCACATTTTAGTCTGATGTTTTAAATTTCGTTTCTGATTTGTTTTTGTTCAAGGCTGTATGCTTTTAAGGGGCTCCCCCTTTAACTAAGTTTGTTTTGTTTCATCAAAATAGTTGAAGACTAAACAGTTTAAAAAGTATATATATTTCTTCAAATTTTTCAACAGATTTTTAACAAACCCCCCCCAACAAAAAGAAAGAAACAAGAACACAACAATCAAAAATTATACAAAAATTATACATTGGATGTGGATTTCCCCATATGCAATAACTCCCCCATATGACATTTCAAAGCCCCAATAGGGAAGCCCCCCCCACCCACCCAAACGCCCCCCCAAAAGAACCCCCCCTGCCCCTGGGCTACTGCTGCTGCTGACCTCCTCCTAACGCTCCGCGAGATAGTCTAGGAACGGTTGCCACCGCCTGAGGAACCCTTGCACAGACCCTCGCAAGGCAAACTTTATCCTCTCCAGCTTGATGAACCCTGCCATGTCACTGATCCAAGCTTCCACACTCGGGGGCTTCACATCTTTCCATAGTAGCAAAATCCTCCGCCGGGCTACCAGGGACGCAAAGGCCAGAATACCGGCCTCTTTCGCCTCCTGCACTCCCGGCTAGTCCGATACCCCAAATAATGCCAACCCCCAGCTCGGCTTGACCCGGGCTTTCACCACCTTGGACATAGTCCTCGCAAAACCCCTCCAAAACCCATCCAGTGCCAGGCACGACCAGAAAATATGGACGTGATTTGCCGGGCTTCCCGAGCACCTCCCACACCTGTCCTCCACCCCAAAGAACCTACTCAACCTTGCCCCTGTCATATGTGCTCTGTGAGTAACTTTGAACTGCATTAGGCTGAGCCTGGCGCAAGAGGAGGAAGAATTAACCCTACTCAGGGCATCAGCCCACAGACCCTCATCTATCTCCGCCTCAAGCTCCTTCTCCCCTTCTCTTTAACTCCTCCACCGAGGGCTCCTCCTCTTCCTTCAGCTCCTGGTAAATGACCGAAACTTTGCCTTCTCCAACCCATACACCCGAAATCACCCTGTCCTGAATCCCCTGTGCCGGGAACAGCGGGAATTCCCTCACCTGCCGCCTCACAAACGCCCTCACTTGCATGTACCTGAAAGCGTTTCCCGGGGGTAGCCCAAACTTCTCCTCCAGCGCCCACAAGGCTCGCAAACGTCCCATCGATGAACAGGTCCCCCATTCTTCTAATCCCTGCCTGATGCCAGCTCCGAAACCCCCCATCCATCCTTCCCGCCATCATTCTCCCGAATCGGTGACCAAACCGAGGCTCCCACCTCGCCCCTGTGTCACCTCCACTGCCCCAGATCTTCAGCGTTGCCGCCACCACCGGACTCGTGGTGTACCTTGTCGGCGAGAGCGGCAGCGGTGCCGTCGCCAGCGCCCTCAGGCTCGTGCCCACACAGGACGCCATCTTTAGCCTCTTCCACGTCACCCCCTCTCCCTCATTACCCACTTACGGATCATCGCCACATTGGCAGCACAATAATAGCCACACAAATCCGGCAGCGCCAGCCGTCCCATGTCCCTGCTACGCTCCAGAAACACTCTCTTCACCCTCGGGGTCTTATTCGCCCACACAAATTCCATGATGCTCCTACTTACCCGTTTGAAAAAGGCCTTGGGGATCATAATGGGAAGGCACTGGAACACAAAGAGAAACCTTGGGAGGACCGTCATTTTGACCGACTGCACCCTACCCGCTCGTGAGAGTGGCAGCATATCCCATCTTTTAAAATCCATCTACTCCACCAACCGCGTTAAATTGAGCTTGTGCAGGGCCCCCCAACTCCTAGCTACTTGGATCCCCAGGTACCGAAAGCTCCTTTCCGCCCTCCTCAGCGGTAGTTCGTCTATCCCCCTTCCCTGGTCCCCTGAATGCACCACAAAGAGCTCGCTCTTCGCCACGTTGAGTTTATACCCTGAAAAGTCCCCAAACTCCCTTAGGATCTGCATGACCTCCGCCATCCCCCCCACTGGATCTGCCACATACAGCAACAGGTCGTCAGCCCACAACGACACCCGGTGTTCCTCTCCACCGTACCAGTCCCCTCCATTTCCTGGACTCCCTCAGTGCCATGGCAAGAGGCTCAATTGCCAGTGCAAACAACAAGGGGGACAGGGGGCACCCCTGCCTCTTCCCCCGGTAGAGCCGAAAGTACTCCGACCTCCGCCGGTTCGTAGCCACACTCGCCACAGAGGCTCTATATAGCAGCCTGACCCAGCTGATGAACCCCTCCCCGAACCCAAACCTCCGCAACACTTCCCAAAGATACTCCCACTCCACCCAGTCAAAGGCCTTCTCCGCGTCCATAGCTGCCACTATCTCCGCCTCTCCCTCCACCAATGGCATCATAATCACGTTTAGGAGCCTCTGCACATTGGTGTTTAGCTGCCTGCCCTTTACAAATCCCGTCTGATCCTCATGGATCACCCACGGGACACAGTCCTCAATTCTCGTAGCCAGCACCTTTGCCAGCAACTTAGCATCAACATTGAGGAGCGAGATCTGTTTATACGACCCACATTGCAGTGGATCCTTGTCCCATTTCAGGATCAAAGATATCAGCGCCCCAGACATTGTCGGGGGCAAGATCCCCCTCTCCCTCGCCTTATTGAAAGTCCTCACTAGCAACGGGCCCAGCAGGTCCACGTATTTCCTGTAGAATTCAACCGGAACCCATCCGGCCCCGGGGCCTTCCCGGCCTGCATGCTCCCCAATCCTTTAACCAGCTCCTCCAGCCCAATCAGCGCCCCCAAACCAGCCACCTCCTCCTCCTCCACCCTCGAGAACCTCAGCTGATCTAAGAATTGTCGCATCCCCTCCTCCCCCCTGGGGGCTCGGACCTGTACAGATCCCCATAGAAGTCCCTAAATATCTTGTTTATTCTCACCGCACTCCGCACCGTATTACCCCTCTATCCTTAACTCCACCAATCTCCCTCGCTGCCTCCCTCTTACGAAGCTGGTGTGCCAGCATCCGACTCGCCTTCTCCCCATACTCATACGTCGCCCCCTGCGCTTTCCTCCACTGTGCCTCTGCTTTCCCCGTGGTCAACAGGTCGAACTCCGTCTGGAGGTTCCGTCGCTCCCTAAGTAGCCCCTCCTCGGGGGCCTCTGCATACCTCCTGTCCACCCTTAAAATCTACCCCACCAACCTCTCCCTCTCCCTCTCCTCTCTCTTCTCCCTGTGGGCCCTAATGGAGATTAGCTCTTCCCTGACCACCACCTTCAGTGCCTCCCAGACTAACCCCACCTGTACCTCCCCGTTGTCGTTGGCCTCCAATTATCTTTCAATACACCCCCCCACCCGCCGGCACACCTCCTTATCCGCCAACAGTCCCACATCAAGGCGCCACAGCCGGCGCTGGTCCCTCTCCTCCCCCAACTCCAGTTCCACCCAATGCGGGGCGTGGTCCGAGATGGCTATGGCCGAATATTCCGTTCGCTCCACTTTTGGGATTAGCGCCCTACTCAAAATGAAAAACTCTATCCGGGAATAGGCTCTATGGACGTGGGAAAAGAAGGAAAATTCCCTGGTCAGCGGCCTGACAAACCTCCATGGATCTACTCCTCCCATCTGGTCCATAAACCCCCTGAGCACCTTGGCCACAGCCGGCCTCTTACCCGTCCTGGACCTAGAGCGGTCCAGTGCTGGGTCCAGCACCGTGTTAAAGCCCCCCCCCCCATTATCAAGCTTCCTACCTCCAGATCCGGAATCCGACCCAGCATGCGTTTCATAAATCCGGCATCATCCCAATTCGGGGCATATACGTTCACCAGTACCACCCGCACCCCCTGAAACCTACCGCTCATCATCACATATCGACCTCCATTTTCCACTACAATATTCATTGCCTCGATCGACACCCGCTTCCTCACCAGTATTGCAACCCCTCTGTTCTTCGCATGCAGCCCTGAATGAAAGACCTGCCCTACCCATCCCTTTCTCAGCCTAACCTGATCTGCCACCTTCAAATGTGTCTCCTGGAGCATAACCACATCTGCCTTCAGTCCCTTTAAGAGCGCGAACACCCGGACCCTCTTGACCAGCCCGTTCAGGCCCCTCACATTCCAAGTTATCAGCCGGATTGGGGGGCTACTCGCCCCCCCCCCCCCCCCCCCCCCCCCCCCGCCGACTAGTCCCCCAGGCGGCGGACCCGTGCCCCGACCACCTCTCCTACTTCCAGCTCCACTTTGGCCAATGCAGCAGTAACCCTGTTCCCCCCTCCCCCCACCCCCTCCCCCCGCTAGATCCACATCTCGCCATTTTGCTCTCCCCATAACACTCCCGTAAGTCAGCTGACTCCTGCTGACCCCGGCCTCTCCCGCCATTCCATCGACCCCCCAGTGTGAGAATCCCCCCTCCCCTTGGCAGTCAGTGTGCGCTCCTCTCCAGCACCGCCCTTCCCCCCCCCCGGCCCCACCCCCGTCCTTCCCTAACGCGGGAAAAAGCCCGCGCTTTCCTGAGCCGGCCTCGCCCCCTCTGGCGCAGCTCCTTTTTGCGGCCTTACCCCAACTCCCCAACCCCGGGCCTCCGCTCCCCCTCTTCCTCCGTGGGGGCCTGCCCCGCCAACACCGACGCCCACACTCTCCCACAGCTCCCACATCAAATCCATTCGCCCATCTCCACCCAGCACTCAAACCAAAAGAGCATTCCCCAAACGTAATAAATACAGTGAACACAGTAAACATCCCCCCACGACAAACCCTCAATTTGAGTCCAACTTTTCAGTCTGTATAAGGTTCCATGCCTCCTCGGGTGTTTCAAAATAGTGGTGCCGATCTTGGAACGTGACCAACAATCCCGCTGGCTGCAGCATACCGAACTTCACCCCTTTCCGATGGAGAACCGCCTTAGCCCGGTTAAAACCAGCCCTCTTCTTAGCCACCTCCGCACTCCAGTCCTGGTAAATTCGGATCTGTGTTCTCCCACCTGCTGCTCCGCTCTTTTTTGGCCCATCTCAGGACGCACTCTCTGTCCATAAAGCGGTGGAACCTCACCACTACAGCCCTTGGCGGCTCGTTGGCTTTGGGTCTCCTTGCCAGGACCTGATGAGCCCCATCCAGCTCCAGGGGCCTCGGGAAAGCTCCTACGCCCATCAGCGAATTGAGCATCGTGCTCAAATATGCCCCAGCATCGTGCCCCTCCACTACTTCAGGGAGACCCAGAATCCGAAGATTCTTCCTCCTCGATCTATTCTCCAGGTCCTCGAATTTTTCCGCCCACCTCTTGTGCAGCGCCTCGTGCGCCTCCACCTTCACCGCCAGGCAAGATCTCATCCTTGTTCTCCGAGGCTTTTTGCCTCACCGCCCGGATCGCCGCCCCTTGGGCCTTCTGGGTCCCCACAAGCTTCTCAATCGCCTCCATCATTGGCGCCAGCATTTCTGTCTTCAGCTCCTCAAAGCAGCGTTTAAGAAACTCCTGTTGGTCCTGCGACCACTGCGCCCAAGCTGCTTGGTCTCCACCCGTCGCCATCTTGCTTTTCCTCCCTCGCACTTTTCGCTGCCCCAAGATCACTTTTTTCACCGCTCCACTCCAATCCATATAATGTCGGGGGGGACCCTGCTGTCACCTTCCCACACTGGAAGCCGTTGAACAATTGCCGTTGGGGCCCCTCTGGAGAGCCCAAAAGTCCGTTCCCGGCAGGAGCTGCCGAACGTGCGACCTACCTACGCTTAGCCGCAACCAGAAGTCCACGACTAAACAGTTTCTTTATCTTCATGATATTGGTTGTGTGGTTTAATATTGGCCAGGAGGCGGGGAAGCGAAGTCCCCTGATCTTTTTAAATAGTTATGTGGGCACGCGAGGGCATGGATCCCTGCATGTGGGCGAGGGCAGGCTCCCTGCAGACGGGCGAGGGTGTGGCTCCCTGCATGCGGGCGAGGGCAGGCTCCCTGCAGACGGGCGAGGGTGTGGCTCCCTGGATGCGGGCGAGGGCAGGCTCCCTGCAGACGGGCGAGGGTGTGGCTCCCTGCATGCGGGCGAGGGTGTGGCTCCCTGCAGGCGGGCGAGGGTGTGGCTCCCTGCAGGCGGGCGAGGGTGTGGCTCCCTGCAGGCGGGCGAGGGTGTGGCTCCCTGCATGCGGGCGAGGGCAGGCTCCCTGCAGGCGGGCGAGGGTGTGGCTCCCTGCATGCGGGCAAAGGCGTGGCTCCCTGGCAAGAGCGAGGATGTGAATCCTGCATGCGGGCGTGGCCCCCTGTGCGCAGGTGAGGCCGTGGCTCCGTGCGGGCTAGGGCGTAGCTCACTGCATGCGGGCAAGGGGGTGCCTCCCTGAGTGTGGGCGAGGGCGTGGCTCCCTGCACACGGGCAAGGGTGTGCTCCCTATGTGTGAGCGAGAGCGTGGCTCCCTGCTTGCAGACAAGGGCTTGGCTCCCTGCATGCGGGCGAGGGCATGGCTCCCTTCATGCAGGCAAGGGCTTGGCTGCATGCTCGTGCCACATGTATATATGCGAGGGCGTGCTGTCTGTGCGCCACAGGTGTGTGAGAGGGCGTGCCTGTGTGTGCACTGCAGTTTTGTGCAAGGGTGCGTCTGTCTGTGCACCGCAGGTGTGTGCGAGGGCGTGCCTGTCTGTGTGCCGCAGGTGTGTGTGAGTGCGTGCCTGTCTGTGCACTGCAGGTGTGTGAGAGGGTATGCCTGTGTGCGCCGTGGTTGTATGTGAGTGCGTGCCTGTCTGTGTGCCGCAGGTGTGTGTGAGTGCGTGCCTGTCTGTGCACCGCAGGTGTGTGCGAGGGTATGCCTGTGTGCGCCGTGGTTGTATGTGAGTGCGTGCCTGTCTGTGCGCCGCAGGTGTGTGCGAGGACCTGCCTGTCTGTGCGCCGCAGGTGTGTGTGAGTGCGTGCCTGTCTGTGCACCGCAGGTGTGTGTGAGTGCGTGCCTGTCTGTGCGCCGCAGGCGTGTGTGAGTGCGTGCCTGTCTGTGCGCCGCAGGTGTGTGCGAGGGCGTGCCTGTCTGTGCGCCGCAGGTGTGTGCGAGGGCGTGCCTGTCTGTGCACCGCAGGTGTGTGTGAGTGCGTGCCTGTCTGTGCGCCGCAGGTGTGTGTGAATGCGTGCCTGTCTGTGCGCCGCAGGTGTGTGTGAGTGCGTGCCTGTCTGTGCGCCGCAGGTGTGTGTGAGTGCGTGCCTGTCTGTGTGCCGCAGGTGTGTGTGAGTGCGTGCCTGTCTGTGCGCCGCAGGTGTGTGCGAGGGCGTGCCTGTCTGTGCGCCGCAGGCGTGTGTGAGGGTATGCCTGTGTGCGCCGTGGTTGTATGTGAGTGCGTGCCTGTCTGTGCGCCGCAGGTGTGTGCGAGGGCGTGCCTGTCTGTGCGCCGCAGGCGTGTGTGAGGGTGTGCCTGTATGTGTGCCGCGGATGTGTGCGAGGGCGTGCGTTGTCTGACAATCAGCTTTGACAAAGGGTCACCTGGACTCGAAACGTTAGTTCTTTTCTCCCTGGTAGATGCTGCCGGACCTGCTGAGATTTTCCAGCATTTTCTCTTTTAGTTTCAGATTCCGGCATCCGCAGTAATTTGCTTTTATTCTGCATGATAAGAGTTAGCCGAGGAGGCTCCTCGGTTTGCCCTTGGTGTAGTCACCTTGATATTCCCAAATAAGGTGTGATGTTAGTGAAGCTGAAGGGAGCAATTCCTCAGCGTTGATGTTGACAGTACATCAATTATATTGCATGTGGATTTACCAGAGGACGTTGACAGATTAAACCAGTAAATCTGCAAAGTGCTGTGTCTCGGCACAGTGAAATCCTCATATTTCTTGCTCAGGCATCTGATGGACATGGAAACAAATTCCCCATGCTCAATGAATCTCCCAAACTAAATCACTGAGAAATGAACTTGGGCGATATCCAGTCTCATTTGATGATTTTTGATGTTTTGTTTCTCCTCATGGTAATGACTTGCTCAAGAGTTTGATTTGGAAATGAAGTTACTTTGTCCAGACTTTTAACATAAGCTGCTGGCGGCCAGGTTGAATATTAAAGCCAGATTATGGGAAGTTATGGCTTGCCATCCAACTCCAAGGCTCTGAGGTTAAATTGATTTGATCCAGAAAATTAGGATTTTTTTTGGGAGAGCACGATACACTGCATTGAGACTTGCACTCTTCACCCAGAGGAAAGGAGGTCCTTAGTTTGTGGTCCACCGCTCACTTGTCCATCGTAGGTTGCACCTCCTGTGTTGTGGCCGTAGTACAGATGCACACACAACATCTAGTTCTTTGACTGGTAAGATATTTTATTAACAAGGTGAACATAGGCAAAGATAACTAACAAACTATGATATAAACAGTAACAAAATAAATGAATTCAGTGAATTCTCCTGGAGCTACTTCTGGTGCGACTATCCTCTTGTACGATTTACTACCAACTGCTGGACATCTTGAGTCACATAGTAGATATATATCGCCTCCTGCTTGTTGGAGGTCGAATCGATGACAATATACATTAATAGACAACTATATACAAAACTGTGCACAGGCATATCACCACACTGAGGAGCTAGTAATCAGTGAGAATTGCTTCTAACTCCTTGGGTGGAAAATTCAATATGCATTTGAGAGATGAAGAAAAATTATTGTGTTTGAAAATCAAAGTCAAGAACAATTAACATCAGCACTGAAGAATCGTGCTTTCTGAGCAATGGCTTGACTTTAAAAGCACAGTGTTGGCATTTAGTTCAGCAATGCCATTAGCTGCTAGGTTGGATGTTATATTCCCAGACAGATTTAATAGCTGCAGTTAGTATTATTCTGCAGACTAGTTGTGACATTTTGAATGCCGAGCCTTCAATTACTCGAGGGCCTAATTGTCTCGGATGGCTTGATGCCTCCCCACCCCCCCTGCTCGACCATGTTCCTCATTGACTCCAACAGGTCTGCTGCTATTTTATAATCTAACAAGCATTGATTGGTAGCAGGAGGGACTTCTATCCGTCCTGCCTTGGAGAGCTGCCAGCCGAGCTGGTTGGCCTACAGCTCTCCAGGACCTCGAGGCACAGCGCTGAAATTAAGGGGCAGTACGGTAGCACAGTGGTTAGCACAGTTGCTTCACAGCTCCAGGGTCCCAGGTTCGATTCCCGGCTTGGGTCACTCTCTGTGTGGAGTCTGCACGGTTCTCCCCGTGTCCGCGTGGGTTTCCTCCGGGTGCTCCGGTTTCCTCCCACAGTCCAAAGATGGACAGGTTAGGTGCATTGGCCATGTTAAATTGCCCTCAGGTTAGGTAGGGCTACTGGGTTAGGGTGGAGGTGTGGGTTTAGGTCGGGTGCTCTTTCCAAGAGCCGGGCAGACGCGATGGTCCGAATGGCCTCCTTCTGCACTGTAGATTCTATGATTCTATGAAATGTTGGGATATGGAGGGCAGCTAAGTGGTTGGGGTCCAGGTGAGAGGAGAATAGGAAACACCAGGGGATTTGCAAGTGGGTGGGAGTGGGGGTGTCAGTAGAGGCCTTGGGGGATAGGCCGGGGGGCAAGGAGGTCTGGAGGTCTCGGAGCCTTCACAGAAGGGGACACATCATCTGAAGGACATTACTGATGGAGGTGTATCCCACCCTTCCTTGCCCAAGATGTGAGGTTTCAAATTTGTCTACTAAATGGAACTAACCGATCCAGAGGCAATTGGCATTGGTTCGTGATGAAATGGTGTTTCTTTGTCTCTGGGGCATGGTGCCAGACACCTAACGGGGGTTAAATTGTGTGTTTGCTGGCGGTTGTACTTTTCTTCTGCAAAACCCCCCTGAGGTACCATCAGGGTTCATTTTCCAAAACTCTTGCGTGCGCAGTTGCCTATTCCATGACTGGCAGGGGCGTGAAATATATTTCAGTTGAAATTCAGTTGACCTCCACCAAGAATCACTATTTCTTCGCACCTTTTCTCCCTCTTGTAGAGAATTCATTTCATGGTCATAGCCCTGTAGATTTGAAAGGGCTCCCCTGGTTGAAATTTGCATGGTAATTACTTTTTACATTGATTGTAATCACTTCCTGAAATGTAATATTTAAATGAAATGCAATTAAAAGTAACATTTGTGCAGCTGCAAATATGATGTTCAGAACCACCAAGGCAGACCATGCAGGTGGAATTTATTCCCTCATATGTTAGCTCCTTAATAGAAAAGGATTAATGCTGCTTTGAACTGGTAAACTGAGACTTTAGATTCGATGAAAGGTGATTGTGCCCAGAAAAACCCATACCTTTGACAGATCTGTTGCAATTATCCAGCTCCTCGCCACAATCCCTTTTGAAGATGCCCAATTTTTCGATACCTTGTGCTTCTTCGACCTTCCTTCGTTCACTGGTTTCACAGCTTTTCTTCTCCCCCCCCCCCCCCCTCCCCCCGCCCCATTTCTCTGGATTGCCGCTCCCAGTTGACTTATGATGTGATGGAAATGCCTGCGTTGGACTGGGGTGGGCACAATAAGAAGTCTCACAACACCAGGTTAACCAGTTGACTTTGACAATGGAAGAGAAAACCAACTCCGAGGTTTAAGCTCACTGGCTTCCTTCACCTTGATTAATTTTTCACTTGGGATTGTGCCTGTGCCTGTGATGTTCTCCTGCCTTACAACTTCCCCAGGTCTCTGCGATCATCAGCTCTGGCCTCTTGGACTATTCCGATTTTAATTGCTCCAGGCCCCAAGCTCTGGAATTCCCTCCCTAAACCCCTCTGCCTTTCGACCTCCCTTTCCTCATTTGAGACAGTCATCGAGACCTCCCTTATTGACCAGGCTTTTGATCTTATAAACCTAATGTCTCTTTCCATGTCTCGGTGTCCAATTTTGCTTCACAATGCTCCTGTGAGGAGCCTTGGGATTAAAAAAAAATTCTGTGAAAGCTGCTATATAAATGCTAGTTGTTGTTTTTGAGTGGGGAAAATTTTGCTCCTCTGGCCAAAAACAGTTACCTCAGGCTCCCGTGCTGAGCTAAGTCAAGGCCTGGTATTAGCTACCCACATAATTAATATAAAATAAATGGCCTTGTTGGCAGTATGGCAGTCTGTGCTATCAAAATCAGGATATACTGCACAAGTATCTGAGCTGCCTTGTAATAGTAATGGAGCTTTAACATAAATCTATTGGGTACACCAAAGACGTGATTAAACAAAAATCAATTTCATCTAGATTTTGTGGTGTTTCCAACTTGCACAGATTAATGTTGTTAATAATGATTACATGAGCCAGTTGCATCCTTAATCTCACGGCGCTCGTTTGCCAGGTAGACATTACTTTTTTTAAAATTAAAGTACCCAATTCTTTTTTTTCCCAATAAGGGTGGAATTTAGCGTGGCCAATCTACCACATCTTTTGGTTGTGGGAGTGAGACACACGCAGACACGGGAAGAATGTGCAAACTCCATGATATACCTTCAATTCACTGAGAGGCAGAGAGAGCGAGTGAACATTAGGCTTTATTAATCATGAACTTGCCTAGCCAGAGTCGGTTGTACAGATGAATGCCGTCCACAGGCGGCCGGTCTATATATGGTCCCGGTGAGGGCGGAGCCAGAGGCGGAGCCCACCGGGGTTACAGTACAATACAGTACCTGGAAGCAGCTCGTATCACCACAGGTCATAGGTTACAGTATCATACATGCATTAGTTGAATACATTCACCACACTCCACATGGACAGTGACCCGGGGCCAGGATTGAACCCGGGTCCTTGGTGCCGTGAGGCAGCAGTGCTAACCACTGCCCGACCGTGCCACCTCAGGTAGACATTACTAATGATATTTTTTGACTTTGTGACCCAGAGGTGCATCACTTGCTATCCTATTCAGACATCCGTTAAAATGATCGCAATCTCTCCTCTAATCATTGTTGTGAAAATTGGTAAACAAGGTTAGCCATACGGTCTACTCTTTGACTGGTTAATTTTTTTAAATATATTTTTTATTGGCATTTTCAAATTTATAAACAGTTATGTACATTGTTGGCCGTGTTTATTCACTGTACAATACAGAAAGGTTTGTTTTTTCCTTCTCTTAATTTGCCCTATTTACATTCTGCCGCCCTCTGGCTCAGCGTGTGGTCCCTCCCACCCCCAGCCTGCCCCTCCCTGCCCCCCTACCTGTGGGTGGTGCTGCTGATCGCCAGCCGAGCAAGATTCTTTGGTGTGCCATGAGGGAAGTGAAAGCGAGGGCGTCGGCCTTCTTCCCCATGCGTAGCTCTGGCTGCTCTGATACCCTGAAGATTGCCAGATTTGGGCATGGCTTCACCCTCACCCCCACAACCTTGGACATTGCCTCGGAGAAGAGATGTCCAGAACCCAGCTAGTTTGGGACATGCCCAGTCAAACCATTTGCCTTCACAACTTTTTTATTGATGTTTGACCTTTGCACTCTTCTTTTGCCTCCAATCCAATTAAACCAGCCACATTTCCATAAACTTGTTCTCCAGGATATACAATATGGCAGTGATATTCCAAAGACAAGGAATAGTCAAACTCCCTTTTCCCTACAGATTCTATAATAGGCCCAAGCCACTACAGAATGATTGGTGGTTTCAGTCGTTCTAGGGATTTTGTTTCTTTGTTTGAAAGGAATGGAAACAATCTTCCTTGACCACCATGTTCAGCAGTAAAGGGCCCCGATTTGATTTTCAGTATGTGCTGAATTAATTCGATTGGAAAGGGCCACCTTTGTTCTCTGTCCTCATGATCTGTGGTCCTTGCCGTAGTTCTTAGTTACAGGTATGCATGATCTATTTTCCCTGAGACAGACTGTAGTGGAACTCTGGTACTTGCTTTCAACTAGTTTATCAACACCAGATCTACAGTTACAGAGTAGTTTGTTGCTCCAGAGTACAGTGAGTCTTCACTGATGTCAGTGACGTATCCTTATCTACCTCACTCCATTAACCCTTTACACTGCACTTTTGACCGTTAGTGCTTAGTTCCTCAAGAGGAGGAACATGTCAGATAAGGACGGGATTGGACTTGACTTGTGATAAAGGGCAGAATTATCCCACCGCCCCACAGATTCAATGATGGAGTGGGGGGGGGGGGGGGGGGGGGGAGAGAGAGAGAGAGAGAGAGATAGGGGGGAAGCCCAAATATCGTTTTTACGTCGGTGTGAACTTCCTACGGGATCTTCCGCTGGTGCCCACCATGGCGGATTGGGAAACCTTCTGGAGGCCAGCGTGAAACTGATTGCATCCCGCTAATGGGATACAGACGATGGCCCAACAGGAATCCTGCACCCCCACACCCTATTTTCCGTGACGCCAGTGTTAAGGTCCAGAATGGATCTGGAACAAACGATGTGCAGCTGTGTCTGAAGAATTTCTGGGCTGCCTCCGGAGTTCAGGATGGGGGCCACCTTGGTCTCTGGAACACCTCAGCTGTGGGTGGGGCCATGCAACTTTCAGGTGGATCTTCCAGCTTCAGTGACTCCGAGGAGGTCAATTCATCAGCTTTGGCGTGTTCCTGTTCACCTTCTTTCTTCAGGAGGCCCATCTTCTTCCTCCAATGGTGGGTCTTTGATGTCAGGCACCTTTTCAATTTGGCACCCAGGTATGATGGTGCAACCAATGCCACCCCATCACAGAATATGGTGCTAAACACCTGAGTACATAATTAATGAGGTTGGGGTAGGAAGATGGTTTTGGGAATGGAAAGGGGAGTTTCTCAAGGGGAGGCACATGTCAGATAAGGACAGGATTGCGCTTGGCTGTGATCAAGGGCAGAATTATCCCATGTCCCCACCCTGAACCTACTCCCAGATGGGAGAGTTCTGCCCAAATTGCCTGTCACGACTTGAGTCTTCATTGGTGAAGTACCAGAGGCCGTCAGGTTTTTTTCTTTTTTCTTTTTTCGTTCATGAGATGTGGGTACCACTGGCTGGGCCAGCATTTATTACCCATCACTGAGGGCATTTAAGAGTCACCCACATTGCTGTAGGTCTGGAGTCACATGTAGGCCAGGCAAGGAGGACAGATTTCCTTTCCTAAAGGACATGAGTGAACCAGACGGGTTTTAAGACAATCAAAAGTGGTTTCCTGGTCACATTGAGACTTTTTTAAATTCCAGATTTTTATTGAATTCAAATGCCATCACCTATCATGGCGGTATTCGAACCCGGGTCCCCAGAGCATGACTCTGGGTCTTGGATTACTCATCCAGCAATAATACCACTACGCCACTGCCCTCAGTACTCTCAGGAATGAGGGGAGAGATGGTGGTGTGACACATGGAGAAAAAGAACAGAACCATTGATGCAAGGGCACTATTTTCTGAATACTGCAAGAACAAAAGTGATTTGCAATTATGGATACAACATTGTTTCCCCAAGTGTTCTATTTTGATTGCATTTGCTCAAGAAAAGGTGCATTAATTATGCCAAGCTTGACTTTGTATTAAAGCTGCAATTTCTTAAGGAACAGATTAGGATAGATTTTGTTTTAAATCCTGTCTAGTGCTCAGAACTTCCCCCCCCCCCTACATCTGTGAGAAAGATATGGCATTGTTACCTCCTTGTCTGACCATCACAGATCACCTCGGATTTGTTTCGTAGAGCAGTACGTTTCCTATAAAAGTTGGTTCGGCTTGATTGAAAGAATAATTTGCTTTGGATATTTGAAAACTGTGTTTAGCACAAGTGTGCCTGGAGCTGAGTGGGCGGAATCTCGCACTGCAAAGGAAATCACAAGATTTTGTATTTCCTGGTTCACAAAAACATGAAATGTAGTCAGATGGGAAATTTGATGAACGGCAGTGTTTGATGAACGTGCAGGGGCAGCACGGTAGCCTTGTGGATAGCACAATTGCTTCACAGCGCCAGGGTCCCAGGTTC
Source organism: Scyliorhinus torazame (assembly GCF_047496885.1). Lineage (NCBI taxonomy): Eukaryota > Metazoa > Chordata > Chondrichthyes > Carcharhiniformes > Scyliorhinidae > Scyliorhinus > Scyliorhinus torazame. The sequence continues at coordinate 57,098,990 of NC_092725.1, forward strand.
GATTCTGGCTTGGGTCACTGTCTGTGCGGAGTCTGCACATCCTCCCCGTGTGTGCGTGGGTTTCCTCCGGGTGCTCCGGTTTCCTCCCACAGTCCAAAGATGTGCAGGTTAGGTGGATTGGCCATGATAAATTGCCCTTAGTGTCCAAAATTGCCCTTAGTGGTGGGATGGGTTATGGGGATAGGGTGGCGGTGTTGACCTTGGGTAGGGTGCTCTTTCCAAGAGCCGGTGCAGACTCGATGGGCTGAATGGCCTCCTTCTGCACTGTAAATTCTATGTTCAGTGGTAGTCGCTCTTGGACTCTGCTATTGGATCCAGAGTAACAGGATTTCTAGCTGTGACAACATCCTTCAATGCCTTCAATCCTGTACTGTTAGAAGCCACCTTTGTGATGATTGCAGGAATTTCAGGTATATTGCATTCTATGTATTTGGTGTAGTAAGGGTTAAAAGCTTGAGTTAGTGTGTGCATGACTGCTGCAGTCATGTTTTTTAAAGTTCTGCTTTAAAAGAGAGGCACTTCAGCTACATAGGTGCAATTAAAGTGTCGTAAAATATATAATAATCAATCATTCCAACCATGTATATTGTTCACCTGACGTTGGGCAAGTGGAATTTTGCTCATATAAAGAAGGTCCCCTGGGGAGTAGATAATTAGAGACATTGGGCAGGATTCTCCGCTGGCTGACGGCAGATTCGGGAACTTGATTGGGCGAAGAATTTGGCGTCAGCTGAAAAATCGAGGTTAGCATCAGGCACCAAACGGAATGCCATGCTCCAGCCCCTCAACAGCGGCATGAATGTTTTCTACCAGCGTGGGCATGCAAAATGTACAGTAAAGGCAATTGGCATATCATTAGCGGGCCCAACCTGGAATTTTCAGGGCCTTCCATGATCCTCTGCATGTGGTATTTCAAATTGGAATACTGGCGCCGTGGCTGCAGAGTGCGTGAGGGGGTATAAACAGTGTTCAATACTGCTGTAGCCTGCTGACAGTTGTGCCACTGGCTGGAGGGAGGGTGCCTGCCAGGGCCAGGAGGCGTACCGAAGACGGCTAGGATGTGCCGTTGGGTCAGGCTGCACACGTTGCTGACTTCCCACTGGGAACTTAGAGCCATACGTCATATGGGCCCGCCACCCCCCCAAGCCACTCCCTAGATACCTTCTGGCCCCAGCTGACCCAGTAACAGAATGGGCTTGCTCCAGCACAACCAGTGCCATCATCTTGGTTAGGATGAGGGTCGTCATGCATTGGAATTATGCAAGTTCGACATGGTGCCGGTGTTAGCCCATTAACGGAACCTGAATTGCTCCAGGACTGGCAGTGCTTTCGTCCACATAGAGCACTCGCGATTCAGCCCCGTCGTCAGCACCTAGTCTCTCAAACAGAGAATTCGCCCCACTTGAGTTTTGCTTTAGTAAGATGATGTAGTTAATGGGGGAGGAGCCGGGAGCTGAAGAAGTAAGGGGCTGAGTTCAGTTAAAGATCTGTCTGTGAACAGATCTGCAGCTTCTCTCAAAACAGTGAGCTAAAGATTTGCCTGTGAACAGGGCAGGAGATTTTTGCCAAAGGTTGGCAGGTTAAACAGTAGTATGACAAGAATCTGCAGTTTGTTTCCTCACTGGATTTCTCTCACTCTCTCCAATCAGTCTATTAAAAGGAAGCCTATTCAAGTTTAGAGAGGAAATACCTGTGTTTCTCATTGTATTTAAGTGCATTTTGACCTGAGATGGGATTTGCTTGAGTGGAGATAAAAGATAGCAGTTAGGAGATAGTGTTTCATTTCATTGTTAAACATTGTTTAACTGGTAATTGTAAGCTATTTTCTTCATGATAAAGTTAGTAATACTGTGTGAGGTAATGAAGTTTATTTTAACATACCATATCGCTCTGTGTGTGGATTAACTCCTGGAGTGAAGACTCCATTCTTCACAGTCCTACAAATTAAACAAAATATTGGGGTTTCCGCCTGATATTCAGCAACTGTTGGGATCTGGGGCGAGATTCTCCGACCCCCCGCCGGGTCGGAGAATCGCCGGGGGCTGCTGTGAATCCCGCCCCCCCCGGCTGCCAAAGTCTCCGGCACTGGATATTCGGCGGGGGCGGGAATCGCGCCGCGCCGGTTGCCGGGCCCCCCGCGCGATTCTCCGGCCCGGATGGGCTGAAGTCCCGCCGCTAAAATGCCTGTCCCACCAGCGTAGATTAAACCACCTACCTTACCGGCGGGGCAAGGCGGCTCGGGCGGGCTCCGGGGTCCTGGGGGGGGGGGGGTGCGGGCCGATCTGGCCCCGGGGGGTGCCCCCACGGTGGCCTGGACCACGATCAGGGCCCACCAATCCGCGGGAGGGCCTGTGCCGTGGGGGCACTCTTTCCCTTCCGCCTTCGCCACGGTCTCCACCATGGCGGAGGCGGAAGAGACTCCCTCCAATGCGCATGCGCGGGAATGCCGTCAGCGGCCACTAATGCTCCCGCGCATGGGCCGCCCGGAGATGTCATTTCCGTGCCGGCTGGCGGGGCACCAAAGGCCTTTTCCGCCAGCTGGCGGGGCGGAAATTCATCCGGCGCCGACCTAGCCCCTTAAGGTTGGGACTCGGCCCCCAAAGTTGCGGAGCATTCCGCACCTTTGGGGCAGCGCGATGCCCAACTGATTTGCGCCGTTTTGGGCGCCAGTCGGCGGACATTGCGCCGTTTCCGGAGAATTTCGCCCCTGGTCTGGTATTGTAATACATTGGATAAGCAGGGCCACTGGAACAAGCTTTCTAGACCTGTTGAAAGTTGCATAGCTCTTAGCGTAGCCGTCCTTTCACAAAACCTGTGGATGCCACCCAAAGCTATGTAGCCCCGAAAGTAACAACTCAAAATGCACTATTTAGCAACTTGAAAACAGATTTCACCTTAATTAAACATATAAGGAAGTAAAGAAACCTTGAGTTAGAATTGACTTTGGTCCCACATGGAGACTAATATAAATTCTCATCAGTTCAGCAAAGTCCGAAAGAATTTAGATATGACTAGAGGTACTTACTTCTGCTTTTATTTTATATTTTGGAATAAATATCACTGCTCAGTGTGAGTCTGTGATTGTAGCCTATTGTAAAAGCCGTTCAAAAAAAAATGATTGTTTAGTGTCATTTGATATTTTATTTTACGCACCTTTTTATAGCTTGTAGATATTGTGTGTCACATAAAAAGTAGATCATAAATCATGATTTATGATTTTCTTTTGAGGGGTGAATCGTAAGTAACCTTGAATCTTTATGTTTTGGCACTGTTTGTTTTGTTATAGCTTCCTTCTTGTATCATTCATGTCACAGTTACCAGAGAAGGTTGGAGGTTGTAAGAAATGGCTGCACCCATTTAAGAACATTTGGTTTTCACACTTTTTTTCTGGAGGTAGGCACATGAATTAGGGTGAGGATTTCAGTAAAATAGGACCGAGTTGTCAAAGAGATTGATCCGGCTTTAGACTCATGGGCTCAATTTACACACAAACCGATTGCTTTTCCTAATGGAGATAAACCCCATCTCTTTTTTCTTACCTCCAAGGTTAAATTCCGCATTCCTGGAATTATCACTGAGTTCCATAGCAGCAAGAGGCCTATGCTCAGGGGTGACCAGAGCTGCAAAAAGAACCATATAGAGAATCATCACAATTTCTATTCTCACTTCCTTCAATATCCTTGGATGCATCTCAACCGGCCGAGGTCCCGTGTCAATTTTAAGTACCAACAGTTTTTTCAACACTTTCTCCTTTATCAATTTTGGATCCTTCGTGGACTGAGTTTCCGCGTCTGTCACCGGGTCTTTTGTTCTGTACCCCTACAGTGCAGAAAGAGGCATCTGAATGAGCACCCTATCCAGGCCCACTCCCCCACCCTACCTCCTTGATCCCACGCATTGATCATGGCCAGTCCACCTACCCTGTACATCTTTGGACTGGAGCACCGAGAGGAAACCCACACAGACACAGGGCGAACATGTAAACAGACAGTCAGCCAAGGTTGGGATTGAACGTGGGTTCCTGGAGCTGTGAGGCAGCAGTGCTAAATGTGAGGCAGCAGTGCTAACGACTGTGCCACCGTGCTGCCCTGAGTAGCATCTATCTCCTTGGTAAAGACAGAAAACAAAATAATAATTTTCATACCTCAGTCATGCTCCCTGCCTCCATGTGCAAATTTCCTTTATGGCCCTTATTTGTTCATTCCTCCTCTTACCACCCTTTTACTATTCATATACTGATAAAAGACTTTGGGATTCCCCTTCATGTTGGCTTCCAGTCTTTTCACAGAATTATTCTTCACCTCCCCTCTGAACCTTCTGTATTCTTCTTGGTTCTCAATTATATTTTCTACCTGACACCTGTCAGAAGCACACTTTTCTTCCTTATCTTAACTTCTGTCATCTTCATCTAGGGAGCTAGCTCCCTACAATTCCCTTTTTATGGAATGAACCTTGACTGTGTCGGCCCATTTCTTTTTTGAATAGGTGGATTGGCTACATTAAATTGCCCGTTAATTTGAAAAATTAAAAAAGAGAATTTTTAAAAAATGAAGGTTCTGAGGGAGCTTGTCCTTGGGAGGGGGGCGGGGGGTGGGGGTGGGGGTGGGGGGTGGGGTGGGGGAGCAGAATTTGCATTGTGGGGGAAGAGGAGCCAGCTGCCGGGGCATCTGCTCAAAATGGCAACCGAGTAGCGGAAATCGCAACGGACTCCCCGCCATGTATAAATCTGCATGGAAAGAGTGATTGAACGGCGTCTGGGCACCGCTCCGAGTGCCAGCACAAAACAGAAGCGATTCAGCTCCGGCGGAAGAACACAGGGCGGGATTCTGTGATCCTGAGGCTAAGTGGTGACACCGTCGGAAATGCCATTGCGTTTCTCGACGGCATCAACACCGCCTCAGGATTAGCACCTCTGGCCCCTGCAGGGGGCCAGCATGGCACTGGAGCAGTTCACGCCGCTCCAGCTGCTGATCCCAGCGTCAAATGGGCGCCACGGGTTCCGCGCATGCGCAGTGGCACTGGCGCCAACACGCGCATGCGCAGTGGCTTCCTTCAACGCGCCGGCCACGACGCAACATGGCGCAGGATTACAGGGCCCGGCGCGGAAGAAAGGAGGCCGCCAGCCTGAGAGGCCGGCCACCGATCGGTGGGCTCCGATCGCAGGCCAGGCCACATCGTAGGCCCTCCCCGGATTCGGACCCCCCTCCCCTCCACAGGCTACCCCCGACCCTTCCACGGCGAGTTCCCGCGGAGAATCGCGTGCCGTCGTCGGGGCGGCGTGGCGCGATTCGTGCCGGTTGCGGGGATTCTCCGGCCCGGCCCCGGGCTGAGAGAATCTCGCCCCATGTCTTCCAAACAGAGAATCCAGCCCACTGAGGTGATTTCACATGAACTCCACATTAACCAATGCAAGTTGATTTACCACTAAATTGATGAAGTGCCAATAATGTTACTCCCTACTGATGAATGCGATTCATTTTCTATTGGTGAAACTGGTTTCATTTAATATATGAAACTATGAGAGAGCTGGACACCATCATGTGTTGGATTACTGGCTTTGCACTGCGCAACCCAGTTTTTAATTCCAGCCGGTTTGATGGGATGAAATTCAAGCTCTAATTTCTGCCTGATGCCAGGGATTTAAGTGAAATAAATGTCGATATTTCTGACCCTGTTGTCGCAAGTCCCCAGTATGAACTTGCTCATTTTCAACACAAGGTTGACAGGCAGTCCTCGGAAACAGGAGAAGGATAAACTCTGTGCCAAACAGAAATGTCCCATTGATGCTCTCTGCGACCTAGAACTGAGGCTTATTGGAAAGACCGAGAGGGCCTTCCTCAACCCTTGGCCTCTCTGATCACCAATTGTGTATAAAGCTGACAAGTGTTTCTGTTTTTCACTCTGATGAATGCTAAAAATTATCCCATCAATGGTCGCTAGTCATAGGCCAAGCTGAAGGGTTGCCGGTGAGAGGGGACTTTTTTTCCCATTCATTCCTGGGTGGTGGGCGTGGCTGGCTAAGCCGGCATTTATTGCCTATTCCTAATTGTCTTTCACAAGGTGGTGGTGAGCTGCCTTCTTGAACCGCTGCAATCTATGTAGTGTACGTACACCCCCAGTGCCGTTCGGGAGGGAGTGCCAGCATTTTAACCCAACAACACTGAAGGAACGGCGATATATTTCCAAGTCTGGTTGGTGAGTGATTTGGTGTTGTCTGACTCAAGGCAGAATGTGGCCTGTGTTATGATACCTCCCCTCGTTGAGTGATTCTACGATGCGCGGTTCACATGAGAACTTGTGGAGGATGCAATCTTTACTGGTGAGATTTGCCGCCTGCAGAGGCCGCTGATGCTTTCAGGACAAGAGTGAAGGAATAAGTTTTGTCTTAATTTTTGAAAATTACACAGTTTGAACTCTCTGATGTAGTTCTCTTGTATAGTTCTCCAAGATGGCTAAAAGCCGTGGTGTTTACAAAGAACATCAAGCTATGTATTTAAAACAAAGCTAGTTTATTTTACACTATTTTAAATGGTTCACACACTCTACTGAGTAACAGCTAACAAAATAACAGCATTGAATCTATGTTACAGTAATCTATTATGTCTCTCTAATACAACTAACACTATCTCAACCTCGCACTATCCTTCTCCATAAGCTTCTCCCAGAATGCTTAGAGACGCGGCCTTTTATAAGACTACTCAGTGATGCCATCTAGTGTTGAGAGACATGAACATCATCTTGTTAATCATAGAATTTACACTGCAGAAGGAGGCCATTCAGCCCACCGAGTCTGCACCGGCCCTTGGAAAGGGCGCCCCTACTTACGCCCCACGCCTCCACCCTATCCCCTTTATCCCCGTAACCCAGTAAACCCACCTAACCTTTTTGGTCATTAAGGGCAATTTATCATGGCCAATCCACCTAACCTGCACATCTTTGACTGTGGGAGGAAACCGGAGCACCCGGTGGAAACCCACCCACACATAGGGAGAACGTGCAGACTCTGTATAGACAGTGACCCAAGCCAGAAATCGAACCTGGGACCCTGGAGCTGTGAAGCAACTGTGCTAACCACTGTGCTACCGTGCTGCCCCAAGGAGAGTTAACCCTTTACTCTCAGATTATACACATAATTACAAATTCCCTGAAAAGAATTGTTGAAAAATTAGTTGTTTACTCAGTTCAGTGTCATGTATAGTCTGCATTCGCAGTTATTTTCTAACTGTAAAAACCTGAATGATTCACGAGTTTTCTTCAAATCATGTAGAAATTATATCACCGTGTCCTTTGTGAAAGAAAACCTGCCGGCCTTGCCCATTCAGGCCGATATGTGATTCTGGCCTTCACTACAGTCTGAAGGGGCCCACAACCAAAACCCTTGCCAGGACTTGATTGATTGATTGATTGATTTGATTTATTGTCACATGTACCAAAGTACAGTGAAAAGTATTTTTCTGTGGCCGAGGAACGTTCACAGTACGTACATAGTAGACACAAGAATAATCAACAGCGAACATTGACAAATGGTACATCGACAAACAGTGATTGGTTACAGTGTGGAACAAGGGGCCGAACAAAGCAAATACATGAGCAAGAGCAGCATAGGGCGTCGTGAATAGTGTTCTTTTTTAAAAAAATAAACATTTTATTGAGGTTTTTTTTGGTTTGACAACAACAACAAAATAAACAATGTACATGAATCTATAAACATAGTGCAAAAGCCATCTCCCTCCCTTACAGGTCCCACCTTTATTAACCCCCTACTCTAATCTGAACTACACCCCACCCCACCCTTTCTGCTGATGATTAATTTTCTGCAAAGAAGTCGATGAACGGTTGCCACCTCCGGGCGAACCCTGACACTGACCCTCTCAATGCGAACTTGATTTTCTCCAAACAGAGAAAGGTAGCCATGTCAGATAGCCAGTTCTCCGACTTCAGGGGCTTTGAGTCCCTCCAAGCTAATAATATCCGTCTCCGGGCTACCAGGGAAGCAAAGGATAGAACGTCTGCCTCTCTGGATTCCAGGATCTTCCGACACCCCAAAAATCGCCACCTCTGGACTCGGTGCCACCCTGGTTTTAAACACCGTGGACATGCCATCTGCAAACCCCTGCCAGAATCTCCTAAGCTTTGGACATGTCCAGAACATGTGGACATGGTTCGCTGGCCCTCCCTCACACCTTGCGCACGTATCTTCTACCCCAAAGAACCTGCTCATCTGGGCCACTGTCATGTGAGCCGAGTGAACGACCTTGAATTGAATCAGGCTGAGCCTGGCACATGTTGTGGACGTGTTGACTCTACTCAATGCGTCTGCCCATAGACCATCCTCTATCTCACCTCCCAACTCCTCTTCCCACTTGCGCTTCAGCTCCTCAGTCTGACCCCATAAGTTCCTTATAAATGTCAGAGACCCTCTCTTCTTCCAAACACCTTCTGGAAACTACCCTGTCCTGAATCCCCCTTGGTGGTAGGAGCGGGAAGGTTGAAACCTGCCTACGTAGGAAGTCCCACACCTGCAGGTACCTGAATTTGTTTCCCCTCGCCAACCCAAACTTCTCCTCCAGCACCCTCATACTCGGAAAGCTCCCCTCTATAAATATATCCCCCATCCTCTCAATCCCTGCTCTCTGCCATCTCCGAAACCCCCCGTCCATCCTTTCCGTGGCAAACTGGTGATTATTACAGATTGGCAGCCAAACCAATGCTCCCTCTGCTCCCACATGTCTCCCCCATTGCTCCCAGACTCTCAGAGCCGCCACCACCATGGGGCTGATGGAGTACCGTGCAGGCGGGAACGGCAGAGGCGCCGTTAAATGCCCCTAAGCTGGTGCCCTTACATGAAGCCGCCTCCACATGCTCCCATGCCGACCCTCCCCCACCACCCACTTCCTGATCATGGCTATATTGGCCGCCCAATAGTAGTTACTGAAGTTTGGCAGCGCCAGCCTGCCCTCTCCCCGGCTCCGCTCAAGCATCCCCTTCCTTACTCGCAGGGTCTTGCCCGCCCAGACAAAGCCAGTGATCACTTTCTTGACCCGTTTAAAAAAGGACCGCGGAATAAAGTTGGGGAGACACTGAAACACACACAGGAATCTCTGGAGGACCGTCATCTTCACCGTCTGCACCCTCCCAGCCAGTGACAACGGGAGCGCGTCCCATCTCCGAAAATAGTCATTCATTTGGTCCACTGGTCGGGCCAGATTTAGTTTGTGCAGCCGTTCCCATTCCATCGCCACTTGAATGCCTAGGTACCGAAAGCTTCCCCCTACCATTCTAAACGGCAGCTCCCCCAGTCGCCTCTCCTGTCCCCTCGCCTGGGCTGCAACCATCTCACTTTTCCCCATATTTAGTTTATACCCCGAAAACCGGCCAAGTTCCACCAGAATCCTCATGATTTGTTCCATCCAGTCTGCTGGCTCCGATATATACAGGTCGTCTGCGTAAAGCGAGACTCTGTTCCACTGCTCCCCGGACCAGCCCCCTCCTGCCCCTTGAGGCTCTCATTGCAATTGCCAGCGGCTCTATGACTAATGCGAACAGTGGGGAGAGGGGGCATCCCTGTCTCGTCCCCCGATGCAGCCTAAAATTGTCCGATGTTCTCCTATTCGTCCGTACGCTCGCCACAGGAGCCTGATACAGCAACCTGACCCAGTCTATAAAGCCCCGCCCAAATCTGAACCATCCCAGTACCTCCCACAGATATTCCCATTCTACGCGATCAAAGGCCTTCTCTGCGTTCATTGCAACCACTACCTCCACCTCCCTACCTTCCGGGGCACCATGATCACGTTTAACAGCCTTCTTACATTGGCCACCAACTGCTGGTCCTCCCCAATAACGTCCGGAACACAATCCTCAATTCTAGAGGACAAAACTTTGGCCAGCAGTTTGGCGTCCACATTCAATAAGGATATCGGCCTGTAGGACCCACACAGATCCGGGTTCTTGTCCCGCTTCAGGATCAGCGAAATCGTGGCCTGTGACATCGTCGGGGGAAGCACCAGTCTCTCCATTGCCGCATTGAATGCCTCAATAACAGCCCCAATATCCCAGAAAACTTTTTATAGAACTCCACTGGGTACCCATCCGGCCCCGGGGCTTTACCCGACTGCATGGCCTACAGACCCTCCGCTATCTCTTCCATCCCAATCGGGACTCCAGCCCTTCTACCAGCTCCCCGTCCACCTTCGGGAAAGTCAGCCCCCCCCAAGAAGTGCCTCATCCCTTCCGGCCTCATTGGGGGTTCCGCCTCATACAACCTACTATAAAACTCCTTAAATGCTTTATTCTCCCCTGCTGAGTCTCCAACCAGACTCCCGTCCCCATCCTTTACTTTCCCTATCTCCCTGGCTGCCTCCCTCTTTCTAAGCTGCTGTGCAATCATTCTGCTGGCCTTCTCTCCATGCTCATAAATCGCCCCCCTCGCCTTTCTCAGCTGCTCCACCGCCCTCCCTGTGATTAACAAGCCGAACTCTGCCTGTAGCCTCCGCCGTTCCCTTAAAAGCCCTGCCTTGGGGTCTCCGCATACCTCCTGTTCACCTGTAATATCTCCTTTACCAGCCAGTCCGTCTCTGCCCTGCCTACCTTCTCCCTGTGGGCCCGTATCGAGATCAGCTCCCCTCTAACCACCGCCTTCAATGCTTCCCAGACCACCGCTGCCGAAATATCCCCCGTGTCGTTGACTCCCAGGTAGTTCTGAATACATTTCCTCAGCCGCTCGCACACCTCATCGTCCGCTAAAAGACCCACTTCTAGCCTCCAGCGCGGACGCTGGTTACTGTCTTTACTAACCTGTAGGTCAACCCAGTGCGGGGCAGGGTCTGAAATGTGATCGCCGTGTCCACCACCCCCATCAGTAAAGCCCTGCTCAGAATAAAGAAATCGATCCGGGAGTACACTTTATGTACGTGTGAGTAGCAGCAGAACTCCTTCACCCTCGGCTGCCCAAATCTCCATGGGTCCACCCCCCCCCCACCTGCTCCATGAACCCTTTTAGTTCCCTTGCCATTGCTGGCACCCTGCCCATTTTTGAGCTTGACCAGTACAAGCCAGGGTCAATAACTGTGTTGAAGTCCCCTCCCAGGACCAACTTATGCGAATCTAGGTCCGGTACCTTCCCCAGCATAATTTTTATAAACTCCATATCATCCCAGTTGGCACATACACATTTACTAGTTCCACCTGCACCCGCTCCAATTTCCCACAGACCATAATGTACCGGCCTCCCTCATCCAAAACTATTCTTCCCGCCTCAAACACCACCCGCTTGTTGATCAGGATCGCGAACCCTCTAGTCTTCGAGTCCAGTCCCGAGTGAAAAACCTATCCGACCCAACCTTTCCTTAATCTAATCTGGTCAGCATTACCACATCCGCCTTCAGTCCTCTCAAATGCGCGAACACGCGTGCCCTCTTGACCGTCACATTTAGCCCTCGTACATTCCAGGTGATCAGCCTAGTTGGGGAGCTCATGCCCCCCCCCCCCTTCGCCGATCAACCATCACCTTTCTTGGGCCAGTCTCCAGCCCGCACCTCCACCGGCCCGCCCCCAGGCAGCCTCCGCCCCGACCTCCTCTCTGTTCCTCAGCAACAGTCCCTCCCTCGTCAGCAGAACATTATTTCCCCCCGCCCCCCCTAGTAACAACACAATGTAAATCGATCCCTTTGATAAGCCTAACATCTGCTCACCCCCCACTATGCTTCCGTGAGCCGGCCCGCCCAGCTAGCTTGGTGACCCCTATCCCTGGCGCCAGACATTCTCAAACCTATTATTCCCCCCCCCCCACTCATACACACATATTCAGATGACAAACAATCCCAATACAATTGCCAGACAGAAAAAAAGGCGCTAAATAAAGAAAAGTTCAAGCAAGAGATCCAGCATCTAAACAAACACACATCCATTCCCAACGGTGTAAATGTAAACTTTAACTCACTCAGTTCTGAAACTGGCCCCAAATCAATAAAGAAGGCATGACAAATAGTGTCCACAAAACGAAAAACAAGAAACTTTTAAAAACATGAATGTTGCAGCAAAGTTCAAAAGTGCTCAGTCCGCCACCAGTCCTTTCCTTTTCGCGAATTCTAGCGCTTCCTCAGGCGACTTGAAATAAAAATGTTCCATATTCGTGGCCATTTTGAAGGCCGCTTGCAGCCGGCGTCATTAACAACCGGCTGCTGCGGCTGTTGGCCGTAGATTTGTCCGAAGGGAGCGCCGCAACGGACGATTCCGCGACCCTCCCGACACCCGCCCGCGACCCACCCACGGGTTGTGCCCCCGCGTTTGGCAATGCCTGCCTTACCCCCTCACCTCCCTGGCCCTCCTTACTTCCACTCCTTACTCTTTCCCACCCTCCTTGTCTTCATTTAAGCACCGCCCCCCCCAAACCTATGCCTCCCCATTTCCCCATTATCCTTCAACGCCACCCTCCAGCTCGCCGTACTCCCTCCACTGCCGCTCCCTCATACCCCCACCCTCACTTTTTCCCACGGCAGTGCTTTTCGTTCTGGTCAATCCAGCTCACAGTGAAACAGTGATTGTAAGTGGTTCATACCATGAATGGGCTAATAGATCCAAATATATTTGAAGGTGTCGGGTTGTTTCTTTGTGGTTTTGATACTGGCAGTCGGTTCTGTAACAGAACCCTGCCGCTGGAAGAGATCGGAAGAACCAGCTCTCAAAACATTAGGTTTCACCTCCATTTGACCTCATAATACATGTCTTGTTACCGATCAATCTAAATCAGAGTCTCCAGAAAGCTTATTCCGTGCTTAAATTGCTATCAAGTAACACCGGGAAACTAATGTATTAGGAAAGACACAGATTTGTGCTTTTTCGTTCTATTTCGGAAGCAGCATTTCTATTTTGGAAGAGACTGAGAAGTCTTTCTCAGGAATGGAGATACTTTCCCTCTCTCAACCCTATGCTACAGAGCAACCATTTTTTATCCCCGCTCCGGCAGATGCCTGGATAAGGTGAAGGTGCATTGATCTTCAATGCACTGACTCTACAAAGTAATGTACTTGATAGTGACAGGCATGACCAGTGACAGAATGGTGTCACAGTCTCATCAACTATGACTGTTGCTACCCCATCCAGTTTTCACTAAATAGGCTGGAACAATTTGAAATGGAAAGAGGGGCCAAAAGGCAGACGTTTCGAGTCGACCATGGCCTTGAGTTTCAGGAAAGTAAGGTGGACATTATGTATCATGAAATGCAGCACAGAAATTTCACTTGGCGTTTGGAGTTCTGCCATCTGTTTGAAGGCTCTTTGCCGATCAGTATTTCGAGTCATTGTGAGTCGCTGCAAATCTGATCGAATTTGATCAGGAATGTTTGGCTAGCGAGCAGTCTGTGCTTCTGCCTTCTTCCACCACCCAAAGAACAAAGAAAAGTACAGCACAGGACCAGGCCCTCCAAGCCTCCTCCGACCATGCTGCCCGTCTAACCTAAAACCTTCGACACTTCCGGTGTCCATATCCCGCTATTCCCATCCTAATCATGCATTTGCCCCTAAAACGTCACTATCATACCTTCTTACACCACCTCCTCTGGCAGCGAGTTCCTGGCACCCACTACCCTCTGGGCAAAAACACTTCCTTTGCACATCCCTTCTAAACTTTGCCCCTCGCACCTTAAATCTATGTCCCCTAGGAATTGACTCTTCCACCCTGAGAAAAAGCTTCTGACTATCCACTCTGTCCATAATTTTGTAGACCCCTCGTGACTCTGCTACACCCTTTTGGTCTTCTTATATCTGGTGGTCGAACACCTCCATATTGGTTGCGACACAGGCTGGTACAGAACTGTTAACACTTGTCCAGACGAATGGGTTGGAGAAGCAGCTGCTGTTTGGGATGCAGATGCACAAAAGGGAGGCCTGGAGTCTGTCAGGACATTTGCAGATCTGACAATGGTATTGTACTTTTTGTATTATCTATCATTTAGAATCTTCCTAACTTAGAAATGTGTCCTCTTCAGTGTCTGAATGGCACCTTCTCTGTGCCTGTCCTACACATCCTTACAACTTCCAGACTACATATAAGTATCTCATTCATGGTCCCTGATGAAACACGTTGTGAATCCAGCAGCAGAATTCACATCCTCCAGTGGGTGAGTTCATTGCTCTTTGCCAGATGTGTATCACCACCTTCAACATTCACTCCCTCCATCACCGATGCACAATGACAGCTGTGAGTACCATCCACAAGATGCACTGCAGCAACTCACCAATGCCCCTTCCATAGCATCTTCCCGACCCGCAACCTTCAACACTCAGAAGGCACTATTCCTAAAGCAAGCAATATTCGAACTAAACTACAATCTACACTATACTAACACTTGTCTCATGCACACTATCTCTGCTCTGCTCCTTGTCTCTCTACCCTACTCGTGCCGTCTCTATATCTCTCTCCCAGAAGCCTGAGAGGCATGCCTTTTTTTAGGTCTGCTCCCCAGCACCATCTGGTGGTAGAATATAATATCACATTAATTCTTAATGTGCCAGACGTTACACATAATGTCACACCTCCCTAACTGCACCGCGGGCATTCCTACACCACATGGGCAGTGGTTCAAGAAGGCAGCTCGCCCATACCTTCTCAAGGCCATAGAGATAGGCAACAGATGGCCTAACCAGCTGTGGCCATATCCCGTGAACAAATAGTTTTTAAAAACCTCAAATTGAGCTGATGCTTGAAATTCGGGCGGGGTCAGAGTCACGCGATTGTTTCACCGTCCCAATTCCAGTCAAGCTTCCAATTGGAAAGATCTGCTTTTCTCCCCACATTTAGGAACCTAGAAACTAGGATCAGGAGCAGGCCAGTCAGCCCCTTGAGCCTGCTTTGCCATTCAGTATGATCATGGCTTATCCTCTATCGCATCGCCACACTCCCACTCTATCTCCATACCCGTTGACACCTTTAGTTTCTAGAAATCCATTTCCTTCTTAAATATATTCAGCGATTTGGCCTCCACAGACTTCGGTGGAAGAGAATTTCACGTGTTCACCACCCTCTGAATGAAGATGTTACTCTTCATCCCAGCGCTAAATGGCCTACCCCATATCCTGAAACTGTCACTACTTATTCTGGACTGTCCGCCCAGCCAGAGGAAACACCAACGCAGCATCCAGTCCGTCAGAATTTTATACATTAAAATGAGATCCCTCTTATTGTTCCAAACTCCAGTGAATACAGGCTTAGTTGACCCCATCTCTCCTCATATGATAATCCTGCCATCTCAGTAATCGTGTTAGTTTGGTTCCATTGGTAATACTCTTCGGTCTGGATCACTTGTTCCCTCTTCCTACCCTAAAGCATTTTCAGAAGCACTTACCCTGCTCAAAAAATATAACCACTCGGGCAGCTGAACTGGAACAAACCAAGGCTTTTCTGGAGCAAAGCGCCAATAGATATAACTAGGATCAAGAATGGTGAGCATTAATACCTAGGGCTGAACAGCGCAGTTAAATTCAATCAACGCATGCACTGAGGATTTAACCTCGAAGCCGGTGATGGGATGCTTTATGAAGCAGTTAATATTTGTGTGGATTACCCATTTTTAAAAATCCTGTAAGCTGTAAGCTTTTAATTTTGTTGGAAAATGTCATTTTTATGTTTGAAAAGGCTTCACTGCTTTACAGAAGCTTAAAGATGGATTGGTGCCGTGATTACAGTCTGAAAAGGCATATTTCTTAAGACGACGGGTGATTTAGAGACCACTTTGCAGACGCTTTATTCAGGATGGTGAATCCAAAGACCTTCTGTGTCAATTTGTAGAATTTTTACATTGAGAGGATACAGAATGTAATTTGAATTACCAAAAGAAGAATTAGTAGATCCCCGTTTTTTGAAACCTGATTTACACCGTTGGAATACATTAATGAAACAGCGAACAATAAATGTATAACATGAATACTACTTTTACCATTTGCTGTTGAGCCAATATGAGGCTGTGCATAGAATGATAAAAACGTACAATATAGAAGGAGGCCATTCAGTCCATCATGACCGTGCTGCCCCTTTGAAAGAGCAGCATTGACAGTCCCACATCCTTTTTTTTGGTCCTTAATCCTGTGGGCGCGATGTTCCGCTATCTCCGGAAAATCAGGCCTCAGTTTAGTGGCTCCTCGGAAAAAACGCACTGCTGCAAAGCAGCACTCCCTCAAGTATTGCCCTGTGCTGGAGGGGGATTTAAAGTCATGCAGCACCTACTGAGTTGGGTGAGAGTGCTGCCAGTAGAATTCAGCAATATTTAGAGAGCGGGAGGTATCTTCTGCTTAATGATCTCAACCATCCTTGCTTGCACTTTCATCAGTAAATTCTTCAGTGGGGATGTTTGGCCTCGAGTTTTCTATTTGGCTTTTAACTCGTTTTTAACTGAAAGGACTGGTAAAGCTGCAAATTTAATTTTAAAACATTGTTGAAAGCATCTGGATAGTAGTAAGGAACTACACTGACAACCGGACAGGTCAATGCACACATTATTGCAGAAGTTAATTATGTTATGGAAAAAACAGTTTTTATTATTTTGAGTAATTGTCAATTTAAACGACCTATGTTCAGATACCATCAATCAATGTCAATTATTACATAAAGTTGCAAGCTCTCGTCAATTGGTGGCTTTGTCACTTCAGGATCAGAAGCTTTTGGATTTGACCCCCCCCCCCCCCCCCCCCCCCCCCCCCCCCCCGCACCAGTACTTCATAATTTATATTCTCTGCTGACACATCCAAGTCTAGTATTGCATTATCTGAGGTTAGTATGCCTGGGCTGCGATGTCTTTGTTCAATTGGATGTTAAAAGGTTCCATGGCACTATTTGTGGCAAGGGACTCAGAGACTCTTCTGTGTCCTGACCAGCATTGACCACTCCACAATCATCATCACCACAGATTAATGTGATTACTTACCTCATTGTTATTTGTGGTTTTGTTCCATTTCAAAATGGACACCATTTTCACTTTGATGGCAACCAAAGATATTTCACTGGGCGATGAATTTTCATACTCTGTTTATTCATTCATTTGTGGGAGTTGGGCATCCCGGCCAAGGCCAGCACTTATTTCCTGTCCACATTTGCCCTTAGGAAGTGTGGTATTATCATAACTGTAAGAACTGCAAGGGTTAACGAAGTGTCTAGAGTAGCCACTTAGAGGGAGCTATAGTTACAAGTTCATAAGGCATTGATGCTAAGCCTTGTGGGAGTTAGAAGGTATTTGAAGATGGTGAGGCATAGGAGCAGTTGTGTATTTGAGAGTTCTGTAATTAGAGAAAGCATAGTTTAATATAATAACCTAGTAATTTAGGAATGTGTACAAATCTTAGTTAGTAGTGTTAATAAATTAGTTTTGTTCATTAACAAAGCTTGGTGTTCTTTATTCAACACTATGCATCCAAGCCATCCAGGTAAAGCGAAATAGAGAACACCACAGAAAGGTGACAATAGCTGTTGTTTTCATCCATGTGACCACAGTGTGTCCCACAGTGCTGTTATCCAAGAAGTTGTGACACAGTGGCATAGTGGTTAGCACTGCTGCCTCACAGCGCCAGGGACCCTGGATCGGCTTTGGGAGGTGCTGTCAAAGAAGCCATATTTGATAGTTCATATGTTCACCCTTTTTTTCTTCACAGAGTGTGGCAGTGGGCACCAAAAGTGGTGTCGAAGCCGTTGGCACCAACATTGGCTTTCTCCGCTGTATTGCGAGGAACTTAGTGCAGCAACTTAGTGAGCTCATCCCGCCAGTGATTTCATTTTCTCAAAATCGGGGTGCCATTTTTAAAGGTACCCCGATGAACAATAGTTAAAATAGAACACCCCCCCCCGCCTCGCCCCTGCAAACACAACCCTCACTAGCCCTGCCCCCTGGCCCTCCCTGGTTCATGTCCCTCTTTCCCCCACCCGAATGATGCACTCACCTGAGCTGCTTCGGCACTTCAGCCCACCAGTTACACACTGTGGGAGACCAGTTGAAGCTCCACTGACATGCCCTCACGGTGACGTAAATGGATTATGTAACGGCAGTGCGAGGAGGGGGGCGGGCATTGTGGGGAGATAATTACATGTAAAGGCCTGATAAAGAAATGCAAATGTATTAGAATGGAGTTCCCAACATTGAACGTTGGGATTCCCGTAACATCACTGGCATCGTGAAACAACATCCCACTGACATAATACATGATTTGGACTTCTTACGAGATTTTCTGCCCCTGTTACAAAACCCACCCGAGAAGAAGGGCAGCAGATAATCCCGGCTACTGTAATGGTGATGAAATATTTAAGCTGGTGGAAGGGGTGGACTGCGTTGTCAAGGTGCTGGAGTGTTGTTGGAGCTGTACCATATCCCGGGCAATGGAGAGTGTTCCCTTAACTCCTGACTTGTGTGCACATGGTTGATGACCTTTGGAAGTCAGGAAATGAACCATTTGCTGTAGATTATACAGCCTCTGACCTGCCCTAGTGTTCACAGTATTTATGTGCTGGTCTAGTTGAGTTTCTGGTCAATGATTGCTCCCTCAGGATGTTGATGTGGAGAGTTCAGCGACGGTAATATCATTGAATGCTCTGGGGAGGTAGGCTGGTTGATGGGGTGTTTTATTTTTTTTTCACTTGGAAGTTTCATCTGACAGCGTGTCCCAGATTTTGTTGATAATATCCTTATCCTGATACTCAATAATATCTAATTTTAATCATTTTAATCTAGTATCACAATAATACACTAATTGAGATAATCAATCAAGCTCCATGTACAAGATTGTAATTGCACAATTGACCCTGAGGATATAAAGTAGCAGTTTTCTAAAATATCTTTCAACGGTCTCCTTCCCCACATCTGTAATCTCCTTAAATAACAGTCTAATTAATGACAGTTGATGCCTCATGGCTTTGAAAAACTTCACTTGAGCAAATTGCCAAGGGATATTGTTATGGGCCAGGGTTTAGAGAACCCAAAGTGTAGAGTTCAACTTTTAATAGATTGTGGTATGGGGAGCACACGGCCCACTCTACAGGTGTGGTACAGCAGAAATGGAAAAGTATTTTTTAAAACAAAACAATGTTTATTCTATGAACTCAAGTTAACCTTTTTAAAACATACAGTGAACATCTTAGCAACCATTAATTCAAATACAATCCCCAAAGAATACAACACTAAGTAATCCTTTAAGCTTTCCTTTTAACATCCATACGACTTAAAACACCTTTTACCAGAAGCACATCAGGTTAAAGTCACTACTGTTATTAGTTTTAAATCACCAGGATCGATTTACAGTCTTTAGATTACAGAGAGAGATTCATACACCTTCTGGCTGTGACTGCAGCTATCCAGCTCTCAAAACGAAACTAAAACATACCCTGCAGCAAACAGCCTAAAACAAAAGTAAAAAGCTGACAGGCAGCCCAGCTCCACCCACTCTCTGACATCACTGCAGTAATAAACACCCATTTCTTAAAGGTACTCCCACTACAGATACTTATATACACACCCACTTATAAACACCTATTTCTTAAAGGTACTCTCACATGACAATATGGCACTGTAAAGCCTCTGATCACTCATTCACCGCCTCAGTGACTCGGTCTGTACACAAACAACTGTGATTTTATTGCGTGTAATCCTGTTGAACTCTTCAGAAATGAGAAATTTCTTCAGCCAGAGAGTGGTGGGTGTGTGGAATTCGTTGCCACAGAGGGAGGTGGAGGTCGGGACGTTGAGTGTCTTTAAGACAGAAGTTGATAAATTCTTGATTTCTCAAGGAATTAAGGGCTATGGAGAGAGCGCGGGTAAATGGAGTTGAAATCAGCCATGATTGAATGGTGGAGTGGACTCGATAAACCGAATGGCCTTACTTCCGCTCCTATGTCTTATGGTCTTATGATCTCCTTTCCCTTGAAGTTGAATTATATCTTTGTAAAATGTTCTAACTTGAATGCCACTGATAAAGCTAGATAGATCTTTCAAGCCAATTAGTGGAAATGGGTTACAACGCATGAGATTGGGCAAATATTCGTCTTGGCACAATTTGCTTTGTTAATGATGGAAATTATTTGTAAATGTTAGCAACTTGATAAACAATGCCTCCATGTTGTCAGATACGTCCAGAAGCAGGGATCATTTGCTTTTTGCTTAAACCTCCCCCCCCCCCCCCCCCCCTCGTTCTCCCCCCCCCCCCCCTCGTCCCCGCAACTTTCAATGTCATATGAAATTAGGAAACTTCTAGCGATCCCAATCAGAAACCAAACAATGATAAGTAACAAGCTTGTTGCCAATAAATTAACCGTACTTTCATTTTGCGGGTAATTGAGCCCATGCTCAATGGTAGATTGGGTTAGGATGGAGGAGGAATCTTATAAGGGATCCAGTTTGAGGGCTATGGTGACGGCAGCATAGCCAATGGCTCCAAGTATGTATTTAATGAGCCTGGTGGTACAATCCACGGTAAAGATATGGAATCAGTTGAGGAAGCATTTTAGGGTGGGAGGGATGTCGGTGTTAACGCCGCTGTGTGGGAATCATGGGTTTGAGCCAGGGGGGATGGACAGTGTATTCAGGAGGTGGAGGGCAATGGGGCTGGTCAAGGTGATGGATCTGTATATGGAGGAAGGGTTCGCCAGTCTGAGAAACTAAGGGAGAGGGTAGAGCTCCAAGGGGAAGTGAGTTCAGGTATCTGCAGGTTAGGACCTTTGCGCGAAAGGTCTGGATGGGGTTCCCTAGGTTGCTGGGATACACCCTGCTGGAGCGACTGCTGCTTCCGGATGTGGAAGGGGAGGGAAGAATTGGGGATATATTGAAGTGGCTCGGTGAGCAGGGAGGCGAGCGGATGGTTGAAGATCAAGGAAAAATGGGAAGGGGAGTTGGGAGGGGAGATCAATGGGGGGTTTTGGAGTGAGGCACTGCGTAGGGTAAACGGGACCTCCTCTTGTGCACGTATGAGCCTGATACAGTTTAAGGTGGTGCGCAGGGTGCATATGACACTGGCGAGAATGAGTGGGCTCTTCCAGGGGGTAGCAGATGAGTGTGAGAGGTGTGGGCGGGGTCCAGCAAATTACGGGCACCTGTTTTGGGGTTGTGAAAATTTGGGAAGATTCTGCGCGGGTGTGTTCGCGATCTTAGCCAGGATAGTGGAGGAGGAGGTGGACCCGGACCCTTTGGTGGCAATATTTGGGGTTTCAGAGAAGCCGGAGCTCATGGAGAGGAGGAAGGCCGATATCATGTCCTTCTCCTCTCTGATTGCACGGCGGTGAATTTTGCTGGAGTGGTGGTCGGCATCACCACCGGGGGTAGCGGCTTTGTTGGGTGACCTGTACGACTTCCTGCGGTTGGAGAAGATAAAGTATGAGTACCCTGCAGGGGGTTTGAGAAAAAGTGGGGGATGTTTGTGACCGTGTTTGAAGAGTTGTTCGTCGCGGGGGGGGCGGGGGGGGGGAGAGGATGAAAAAAGGGAAAAGAATTGTACAGACTGTAAAGTTGATTGCTGGGAAGTATATTTCCTGGAGTGTTTATTTGTTGCAACCTGTTCTGGTACATGTTTGTAATAAAATACATTTTTTTAAAAAGTGAGTCCATGCGTTTAATGGGTAATATGAAAGCAAGTCTAACATCAGGGAACAAGTCTTTGGGTCCTACCTTGAATCTAAACCGTTCAGAATCTGTATCTTCAGGACCACTGTTCTTGGAATCTGTCTGGATATCTGTCCAATCTTATTCAGTCTACTGGAGTAAACTGATGGAATACAATTAGGTCTAAAGAAAAATTGTTGATCTGTATGAGAAATTGCAACTGCCACAGAACGCTTGTAGATTTACATATCTACCACTATCTTTGTCGGACTTGGGTAAGAGTTCCCAAATATAAAGTTCCCAAATGGTAATTTAAAAAAATGTTGAGTACATGTGTGAGAAAGCTAGCAGATTTACGTCTTTTCATACCTTATTCCATTCAATGTAGGTGAGTACTTTGACTTTTACCAGTTGTCCATCCCCATACTGAATTTTAAGGACGAATGGTTGCAATATTAGAAGATGGGTGCTTTACATGCTTGCGCCAACGTTTCTTATGACAGCTCTGTTGAACCATTTAAAATACAACATTTAAATTGAGGTCAAAAAGATATCCTGCAATTGAAACCTGCTGATGTTTAACATTTTAATTATATTGCAGGAGAAAAATTCGAAGTGGGAAAAAAATTTCTGTCAACACTGAATAATAATTACTCTTGCGTTTTCTTCCCCTGTAAGCGCAGATTGCATTCTAACAAAAATTGATTTTTTAAAAATAGGCAGGAACACAACTCCATGACAGTTAAGAAAATCTAGTGCAAGAAGTAAAAATAGAAAATGCACAGCAGGGCCATCAGAATCTTAAAAAGGAAATATAGGCTCATGATTCAGGTGGTAAGCATTGAACTACAAGGATAGGTTGCGTAGTCTTGGCTCGAGTAAAGGAGATTAAGGAGTGATCTAAATTAGGTGCTTAAGATGATCAAAGAAGTTGATCGGGTAGAGAGAGGGAAACTATTTCTGTTTGAGGGAGTTCAGAACAAGGGAGGATATCTTTTAAGTTCGAACTAGGGCAGTGGAAATCTGGAAAACTGTAAAAAAGCTATTGAGTCGGGGTCGATTTAAATATGTCAAAACTGAACTTGGTAGATTTTTGTTCGATAGGGGTACAGACCGAGGGCAAGTACATCAAATTAAGATGCAGGCCAGCCATGGGCTAATTGAATGAGGCAACAGACTCATGGGCCATTCCAACCCGCAGTCGATTTTCTGCATCTTTGCAGCCTTCTGAGTCCGTGGACCCTGAATGCTCCATTCAATCTCTGTCATTATGACCTCCACCATCCTTCCCCGCGGCCTTACCCCCCCTCCCCATTCCATTCTTGCCTTTCCCTCTTGGATCTTACTTCAGGGCCACTACCGTGTTGACGAATGTGATATAAAATAGTTAGTTTAAATATATTAGTTACAGTAATGTAGATGTAGGCCGGTCTAATTCTAGTGAGTTCACAGACAAAGGATTTCAGAAAGCATGGCAAGGAAGGGGGAGGGGTGTCTAGTAGAGGAGGAGAAAAGGATGCTGGGTAACAAGAGGTCAGGGGAAAGGAATAAGAAGTGAGCAAATTAGGATGTATGGCCAGGTCAGGAGGGGTATAGGAAGACCGATGGGAATCGTTTATGTGAACCTTGATGCCATTTGAATGTATTTGTAGAGATTCCTTTGTCTCCAATAGCACTCGATTCTGAAGACCCAGGAGGCTGCTTGTGTTCTGGGTTTTTGTGAAGCGAGTCAGACTTGCAAGTCGGGTAAAAATAAATAATACTATGCCTACAAATCCATCTCGAGTTTTATTGAGGCCAGACTGACGGGTAAAGAATTCAACATTTGCCATTTGGTGCCGGAAACCCGGGATTTCTCAAGACGGTTACTGACCAACTGCGAAATCAGAATTAGACTGATTTTGGACAAGGAAAGTGGAAAAGGGCCCACGATGTGTAGCTGGAAAATGACCGCGCATTGATTTTCCCCCTCTTCTTATGGTCTGATTGGTCTGGTCACTCGCGGTTGGTACGGAAAGATCGTCTCGACGAAATCAAAGGTCAGTCTGTGGATTAGAAAATTTAACTGATAGGATTTCATAATTGATGATTCAGTTTTGGAATTGATGGGACATCAAAATGATGGTTTAATTCCATGTGTGAGTGTTTTTGATGAACTGATGGGACCTCCGATGTAGAGGGTTTAGTTCAATGAGTGTTTTTAAATCTATAGTTGATTAAGCTAAAATTGTATCCTTGGACTATAGTGGCGAAAAAACGCAGTCTTGAGGACTAGTTTGACATTATGGGGAATTGCTTGGATAACACGAATGATCCAGGCACGCCATTGCAAATATTATGTGATATTTATCCAGATAAAGCGAGAGATTTTAGGGAAATGTCAGCAACCTTAAGGAACAAATTGGGTGATGAATGGCCACTAGGGGGCACTAAAGACATGGACATCATTAAGAAAATTCAGGGAAAAATTTGGAAAAAGAGCCAAAGTATGAAAGCAAAAGAATTAATTGGATTATGGAGACAATATTGTCAAGAGGAAAGAGATAAGATCATGTTATCAAGATGTCAAGAAAATGCCCTTAAAATGGAAATTCCAATTAGTGAAGTGGGGAACCAGAAAACTCTAGAGATCTTGAAAAAGGAGTGTGCATTCAAAAAAATGCGCAAGTAAAGAGAGGGTGGACTAAAAAAAAAAAATGGGCTACGTAGTTCAATGGCTGGCCTTGCATTGACAGAAGATGAAGACTTAGAAAATTGGACCATGTCTGCCAGAGTCCCGACTGCACCAGTAGCATTGTCTGCACTAATTCCGGAACCACCAGAGTATCATAATTTATATCCAGTCACTGCTCCCCAGATTCAAATCATGCCAGCCTCTCCAGCCCCATTCGGTTGATAGCTTAGGTCTTATTTTAGCATCTTCACTGTCTGTTAGAGAAGGGGAGCTCTGGTCAACAAGCCCAGTTAGCTCTAGGACCCGATCTCGGACAATGAGAGAGGGGCCTGATCCTATCCAGAAACAATCACGCATACCACCTAGATCCCTTCAGACCGATATGGTAGGACAGAAAAGTACGACAACAAAGAAAGTGGATGGGGATGGTTCTGAGGAGCTGGAGCTCCCCCTAGTGACAGGGAAGGACGTCAAAGTCTTTGAAGAGCCAGAGGAATCCGCTTTAGCGCCCTCTAGTGAGACTCTGAGACAGTTGCCGATTAGGAAAATACCAAATCCTGACGTGGTAACGGCAGCCGCCCAGCCCACGATAGATGTTTATTTTCCATGGAGACCCCGTGAGATGATGGCTATTCTGGCTGCAATCCCAGACAGGAAGAAATCTCCTGCTGCTTTTGTGGATTATCTGAGAACTACCATCTCAGTTTATCAAGCTGATTCTAGGGACCTCTGGGCCTTAGTCCAGCAGGTTTTAACCCCAGCAGAGTACCGCAATCATCTCAATCACTTGAATTATTCTAGCCACGCCGCACTCCAGCAAGCCCATGCTTTGGACGATGATAGACGGGCACAAATTCTGAATGCGTTGAATGTCACATTTCAAAAGCCCATAAACATTTCTGCTATCTTAGACCTCAAACCTAAAAAGACTGAAGAGCCGGAGGAATTTCTGGAACGTTTTAATGAAATCTACCGTGGGCAGTCAGGCGACTTGCCGTACCAAAATGGTCAGAATTCCCCTCAATACTGTGCTGTGTTAATGCATTGCCTACCACCTTCTGTGGTTACTGCTGTGAAATGTAATAACATGAATTGGACAGAGAACGACCCTTCCCAGATGGCAAGGGCAGTCAGATTTTACTGGAAGGAGGGTGTAGGCCAAGAAGGAGGCTCAGTTACAAAGGTTAAGACTGAGTATGTAATGAAAAAGGATGATCTGCGACCCCAACAAGCGGCAGAAATGGTAGTTTACCAGCAGGAGCCCCAATATAGTGACCTTGGGTGGGTGGATCAACATGGGGTAGGATATCAAACCCACCCAAATGGACCCTCAGCTCCTCTTTATGGCCCACCATATGTACCAACAGCTTTACAACTGCTGCCCCCTCTGCGGGGCCATTGGTCTACTGGGAAAAGAGGACGGGGCAGATATAGAGGGAACAATGCATGTTTTAATTGCGGCCGTGCAGATCACTGGCAACAGGAATGTCCCTTCAAAAGACGGGCAGCAGAAGGAGACTACCCGACCCAAAGGAGGGGGTACCCACCAAGGGGAGGACAGACGAGATACACTGACTTCTGCCAGGCAAACCCTTTCCCAACACAGGATTGACTAGCTAATTTAGTCATAAGGACTCTCCAATCGGACAGGGAACCTATTATTTCTCTGCAGATAGGAGATCAACATTACCCATTTGTAATCGACACTGGAGCAGCCATGTCTTCAGTACAATCAGAACTTTGACTACCACTATCTGACCACACGCAGCATTTGTCGGGGTTCCAAGGACAGGTGTGTGAGTATCCTATTTCTGAACCTGTGACAGTCACGAGAATAAGTCTGTGGATCATCAGTTTGTGGTGACTACTGGATTGGACTGTAGCTGGTTGGCCTGAGATTTACTGTGTATCTTCCAGCTACAGCTAGAGTGCGGAGACGAAGGGGTAACGGTTCAATCATGGAGGACGAGACAACAGTGCTATATTTCTATCACTCCCCAGTGGTGGACATTAGACATTGAACATTCACTGCATCACGTTACCCTGGCTATGACAGAACCGGACAAAACAGGGAGTTGGAGGACAAATACCGGCCGTTAATTGGGACCGAATGGCCAGTCAAGGTTACAGTCACGGGAAAAGAAGGTATAGCCGATTTTGTTACAATACCACCACATTTATGGCCACAGTCAGCTTCTGTAGGCCCTCATATTACACGTCAGGTCCACGACCAGTACCATGCCAAGGATCTGGGGCCTATGGTAAGGAGGGCAGTGGGTCATTCAGATCCAACAGAGTACGTACTTCAAGTCACGCCAGACGGCACTTCCATAAAATATTTTGAGGTCCCTGAAACGATTAACACTCGACTTCAGCATCACCGGGGACGTAACGTTTTGGAATATGTCAATCCACAGGTCTGGGCGGAATACCCATCACAAGTGGGAAAGACAAATGTTACACCTATTAAGGTTACGATTAAGGACCATGTAAAGCTGCCTTCCATTTGGCAATACCCCCTGAAACCCCAAGCTGCCCCGTCAATAGACAAATTAATCTGAGAGCTGTTGCAACAGGGTATTTTGGTCCCTTGCCAATGAGAATGTAACACCCCCATACTTGCTGTGCGTAAACCAGCCAAACCAGACCAGTACCGATTAGTACAGGATTTACGTTCAATCAATGCCATCGCACAGCAGTTACATGCTCTCGTCCCTAATCCTGCCCACATACTGGCTCAAATTCCAGCTCAAGCCTGGGTCTTCGCCATAATTGACCTTCAGCACGCCTTCTTTGCTCTTCCACTCGCATCTGAAAGCCAATATTTGTTTGCCTTCACTTACAATGGACAGCAGTATACCTGGACCCGACTGCCACAGGGGTTCGTCAACTCAACTACGCTCTTCTCCAGATGTCTGCAGACCCAACTGCAGGCCTTGACATTGGAGCATGGTTCCACTCTAGTGCAGTATGTAGATGACATATTGGTAGCGAGTCCTGACGAGCCCAGTAACAGGGATGATGTGATCCAGTTATTAAACCACCTATCCTCGTTGGGTTATGTTGTTTCACAATCAAAGGTCCTGGTGGCTCAGACAAAGGTCAAGTTCTTAGGAGTTTTACTTACAGCCACAGAAAGAAGTCTCAAACCCAGTAGGATTGAACCAATATGCCAATTCCCCGCCCCTACCACAGCCAAGGAGGT